>NC_065550.1:13999674-14599674 GCF_022605725.1 Anthonomus grandis grandis
ATGTAGGTCAGTAAGTTAAAGGACAACAACCGGCATTTGCTTTTTTAAAAAACAAATTTATTGAGAACAGGGACTAACTTAACTTACAACTAACTTGATTGATAGATAATGACTACATCGATTACTATATTAATTGTTATTGCTCTTGTCTATTACATTATATTTATACGTTCTAAAAATGATGACAATACAAACTAAGCTATTTCTAAATAAAGTATGCAGGGTCGGCATAAGGTGGCGGGTTGGTACCCGTAACTCCTCCCTCCTAAGAAATGAGCCCAGGGGTGAATTATATGACAATATGGCTCGGATTCTGTAGGGTTTCTTCGTCGTCACTGGTCGTGGTGGTGGTTTGGTGGGGATGTTTTCTTTTGGTCTGGATTAATTTTCTTGTCTTTCTTAGCAACAGGAAGGCGGCTACAGTGGTCATCAGGATATACAGGATGATGGTCCATACGCTAACATTTGTTATATGGACAGGTCCTTGGCTGGTTTCTTCCATTTTCTTGGCTTGGATGTCCATCATGGTTTGAATGTTCTTAAGTTCATCGAAGTTTAAGCTATTGAGTTCAAAGGGCTGTAAATCAATAGCATTAGGGCGAACATTTAAGTCTAAGGTCAGCTTGGGTAATTCAATGTTGTGAAAATGGGTGTTTGTATCGTGGAAACTTCTAATCTGGTAGTCCTGAATTTGTATGGTGCAGCTAGGGTTTAACTCAAGGACAAGGGTGCCTTGGATTGGGATATTTTCTTTATTATGGCCACATTGTTGGACAGCTACGGTTTTTTGGGGTGAAACAATTATCCATTTTTCTTGTTCCAGCTTCTGGATTTTCAAAGACTTGACCTTGGTTTGAATGGCTCGACAATTTGAGGGATGTTTTGAGTACAACATCATTTGTACTTCACATGGCGGATCCTCGGATACGCTCAGAGGGCTGTTTTCTTTGCAGAGGTAGGTTTCTGTAGCTACCTCTTGACATTTGGCATTGAACAGTACATATGAGTGTTCATTTAGGATAAGGTATTGACTTTGAGGGATAATTATTTGGTAAATGGAATTTAAGGGTACGGGCAAAGGGTAGAGGTGATATAGTACATAATTTTCAAGTTCAACTATAGGTACCTCTATTATAAAGAATATTTTGTTTTCCTTTGTATAACCCTTAATTTCGACAATTTTTTCGAATAGTAAAATGTTCTCTAAAGTTGCTGCAAATGGTAACTTAGTTTTACTTAAGTTAGGGCCAATTAATTTTATTTCATTTAGAAGTTCTTTTGGGTCGATTATAGAGCTGTGAAATATATTTAATTTCGAGAATGTAATCGCTATTTCGATGTTATCCAAGATATCGTATATATTTTGATACGCATTTATCACTTGAGAGACAAGTATTTCACTTAAAAAGAAAGAGTATGTATTTGTATTATTCAAATTAATTTGTTTAACCACCAATTCTAGTTTTTTTACACGATTTTCTAAAATACGTTGATTATGTGACAAATTTTTGCTTATGCTTTCGAAATGTTCGACAGATTTTTTAGATATGGTTATTTGCTCTTTTATAAACGTTTTTTGCGAATTTTGGTTATTAGAGATTTCCAAAATAGCTTTGTCATATTTTTCAGCATCTTCTTGTGCGAGATTACCAGTTATGGTTTTTATAATGGAACCTAAGCCGTTAATAAGTCCACGTTTGTTTCGGTTGTTAAATAAGGGATTTAGTTGTTCAATTTGTAAGTTTACTTTAGCACTTAACGAATTGACTAGATTATAAGAGTTTAAAAAGGAGTTATTGTCAAAGAATTTATGAATTGATTCTTTTAGTTTTATAAAAGTCTGTTCTAGGTATTTGGTTTCTTGGATTATGTCACTTACGTCAAAAATTTGTACAAAAGACCAATAGTCTGCTGTGTTTTGGGCATTGCCGAGTTTAAGTGGTAGTAGTCCAGGGTTCTGGTTGAGGTTATGAAATTGGGAAAGGGCTAGTTCTCTTCCAACGAAGGTGAGGATTCTGTAACAACAGGGGGTTTTCTTAATTCTTTAACGTGAATTGTTGTTACCTTTTTAGATTGTTTATTTTTTACTTTAACTTTATTATGTTGTAGTAGTTGTAGTATTTCGTAGGGGCCTTTAAACTTATTGTCTTTTTTGTTTCTAGTGTTGTTAACTATATAGACAGTTTGACCTATTTTAAATTGTGTTTGTTCTGGTCCGGCAGTGTTATGCTTTTCTACGATTTTTCTTTTTGTTTGATCGATGTTTTCTGTCACTTTTTGGTAAATGTGTTTGACTTTTTCCTTGTGATTGTTAACGTAATCATTATAAAATGTGGGTTCTATAATATCGCAGGGATCTCTACAATTAGTATGTCCAAGTGTTAGTTCAAAGGGAGTAAACTTTGTTGTTGAGTGTATAGAATTATTATAGGCAATTATTGCGTAATTCATTAAAGAAGATACATTATCTGATTTATGTTTGTGTCTAAGAATTCGCAGGTGTTCAATTAGAGTCGAGTGGAATCTTTCAACAGGTGAATTAGATTCATGATGGAGTGGTGTAGTAAAATGTATTTTGATTTTGTGCGCTTTTAGTAATTCTTGTACAGTTTCATTCTTAAATTCGGAACCATTATCCATTATAATTTTTTGGGGGATGCCATAAAATGAAAAATATTTTATTAGGGCATTAGAAATTTCGATAGCAGTTTTTCCAAAAATTGGAATTGCTTGTCCTAATTTTGTAAAGGGGTCAATTAATGTTAGGAAGTCTTGATTGTCGAATTTAAATACGTCAATGTGAATTAACTCAAAAGGTTTGCCTACTGTTTCGGTTAGAACCAGGGGAACATAAGGTTTTGTTCTGGAATATTTAGTGAGTTGACATGTTTCGCAATCATTAATATAGTTTGTAACATCTGTTTTCATGGAGGGCCAATAGTAATTTCTTTTAAGGTGTTCTAGAGTTTCGTTAATTCCTCTATGATTACATTTGCCTTCATGTTGGTGTTTTATTAATAATATTTTATGGTCGTATTCTCGTATGTTAGTGACTATTTTTGTACACTTAATTAGTTTCAGTCCAGAGCTATAGAAATTTTTTAAATACACTCTGTTAAAATCTAAATAAAGTGAGTCGTCATAAAAATATAGATAAAATGTTTTATTTCCGGTGGTGTAGGTTTTTAGTAAATCAAATATTAGTTGGTCGTTTGATTTAGGGATTTTTACTAAAAGAAGTTTTAGATGTTCGAACTTATCGTGTATAACATCAAGTTTGTTTATGGAATGTCTAGAGATGATCATTTGGTGTGGTTTGTTATTTATTATGTCATCTAGTATTTTAATTCCTTCACTAAGATTATCAGGGTCACTGCATGAATGCGGTGTTGCCAAAGTTGGGGTATTGTCTATGACTTCTAAATTCGTGTTATTGTTAGCTGGTCTTATTAAAATATCTTGCAATATTTTAATTTTTGGGGACTTTCGTTGTTCGTTTTCATTTATGGTCGGGTTGGAGTTATAGTTGGTGCTTGTAGATGGTTGCGGGTTAAAGTATTGCGATTCAGGTATATAAGGGCGGGAATAAATTGTATCATGATTTTCTAGAGGATTTTCAGCCATATTACGCAAAAAATCTAAAATGTCATTGTTGACTTCGCCTGGATTGTTAATGATGCTTTCGTTTTCTAAAGCGTTTATTTGAATTCTGGAAAGGGCATCGGCATTGGTGTTTTGAGTACCTTTTTTATAGATTATTTCGTAATCAAACTCTTCAAGCTTGAGGCGCCATCTGATAAGTTTACTATTTGGTTCTTTTAAACTAAAAAGCCAAACAAGAGGACGATGATCGCTATAAATTTTAAATTTCTTTCCATAGAGATAAGGGCGGAAGTATTTACATGCCCAAACTATTGCTAAAAGTTCTTTCTCAATAGTAGAATATCTGGATTCACTATCATTAAGTGTGCGGCTGGCATAAGCTACAGGTTTGTCATTTGGGACGTTGCCTTGTGAAAGAACGGCTCCTATTGCAAAATTACTTGCATCGGTGGTAAGGATGAATGTTTTTTCGAAATCGGGGTACTGAAGGATAGGGGCATTAATTAGCAGTTGTTTACAATGCTCGAAAGATCGGATAAATTCAGGAGAATGAACTACTTTTGAATCTTTTTTTAAGCAAGCTGTCATGGGCTTAGTTATTTTTGCAAAGTCTTTGATAAAACGTCTGTAATAGCCTAGAAGACCCAAAAAGGCTTTAATTTCTTTTGGACTTTTGGGAATTGGAAATTTCTGGATAGCAGATATTTTATCTGGATTTGGTTTGACTCCATTGGATGTAACGACATGTCCGAGATATTGGACTTCTTTCCTGAGAAACTCGCATTTGTCCAGTTGAACTTTAAAATTCGATTCACGAAGTCGTGAAAAAACTTGTTTTAGACGAGAAAGATGTTCTTCAAGGGATGTGCTAAATATTATTATGTCATCGAGATAAACTACGCAGATTTCATTTTGGAGGCCACGAAGGATGTTATCCATCACTCTCTGAAAGGTGGAGGGTGCGTTTTTAAGACCGAATGGCATTCGACAAAACTCAAAATGTCCAGACTCAGTAGAAAAAGCGGTTTTAGAAATATCATGTGGATCCATCTCGATTTGGTGGAAACCATTGGCGAGATCTAAAGTGGAAAAATACTGACTTCGACCAAGTTTGTCCAGAATATCGGCAATATTGGGAAGGGGGTATTTATCTCCTACAGTGCGCTCGTTTAATCGCCTGAAATCTATAACGACTCTCCATTTGCGTTTGCCAGAAGAATCAAGTTTTTTTGGAACGATCCATATTGGACTGGACCAGGGAGAAACTGAATTTCGAATAATTCCTTGATCTAGCATTTTAGAAACTTGTTCCTTGACTTCTTTTTTGTGAATCTCGGGGTAGCGGTAAGTTTTAGTGAAAATGGGGCTTTCGTCTGTTAAATTTATTTTGTGTTGAATTTGGTTTGTAAAAGATAATGGGATTTTGTCACAATAAAAGATGTCTCTAAAATTAAAGCATACTTTTCTGAGCTTTTCTTTTTCTTCTTTATTACAGTGTTGTAAGCGTAAATTTTTCAGATTTTCTTTTAATAAATTGTCATGTTCGATAGTAAGAGTTTGTTCACTTTCCATTTTTTGACAAAAATTTACGTCTAAAGAATTTATTGGTTCAACGTTAAATGATTTATTTATGTTGATTTTGACGGGGGTCTCGTTAGAATTAGTGACCATAGTATAAGCGTAAAAG
This sequence comes from Anthonomus grandis grandis, assembly GCF_022605725.1. NCBI lineage: Eukaryota > Metazoa > Arthropoda > Insecta > Coleoptera > Curculionidae > Anthonomus > Anthonomus grandis. The sequence goes on from NC_065550.1 coordinate 14,004,965, forward strand.
TTAGAAATGTTTACTAATGCTTTTGGAATTTCTACTCCATTTTCGAAATTTATGTAATCAAAAATTCCTAAACCAGATTCAATAGTCACAGGTAGTTTAATAACTTCTTGCGATCTTGGTGAAATGATTATAGAAAAGTTTTGAAAAAAATTGTCGGAATTATTATTGGTTATTTCTTTAGAGTTTTCGAAAATTATTGGAATGTCAGAGTTTTGTGTAGAAAGTTTACTATTTTTTAGGTCAATTTTAGCGTTTAGTTGTTTTAATAGATCAGTACCAATCAAACCATCATATTTTTGAGAGAAGCTAAATAAATAAAATTTGTGTGAGCCACGGGTGTTAAATATTTTAAAAATAGGGATGTTAGCAACTTCATTGTGAAAGGAATTAGCGTGTGCCGTCTGTATATTAAATATCTCATTTGAAATGTGATTCTTAAAACATTTGTATGCTAGTTGCGGACTCATCAAACTTCTCGAGCTTCCAGTGTCGATTAAAAAATAAGCTTGTATTTCTGGGATGTAAACGTACGGTAAATCTGATCTGATATTGTTAAGGTATATTATGTTACGGGTTCGTGGTTTGTGATTTCGTGAAAATTTTGCTGTTCAGATGTATTGTAGGGTTCATCGGAACTATGAGGTAGATGACTTTGATCGTGTGATGAACTATTATGAGGTTCATCGTATTGAGTTTCTGGGAATGCACCAGTTAATTGTGCATGTGGCGACAAAATTTCACTGTGATAATCAGAATAATTGTAATTTAAATTAATATAGGGGTCATTGGAATAATTATCAGGATCGTAGTAATTATTTTCTGAATATTCGGGGTAAGCGGATTCCAAATTATTATGGATAATAGTGTTGCCAGAACTTGTATCCATAGGCTCAGGTTGATTTCTTCGAATAATAGAACTTGCTCGGGGATTAAAATTATTTAGTCTACTTGGGGGTAGAAAGGGTTGTCTAAAAGTAGAGCTATTACTACTTCTAAAAAGGTGGGGCTGTGAAATAGAGTCAGTACGAGATCTATTTTGGAAGTTATTGCCTAGATGAACAGGGCCTTGAGGAAAATTTGAACGATTCAAATTTTGGGGAATTAATCCAATACCTTGTGGTACATTAGATCTGAAAATATTTTGAGGTAATGGGGTCGGTTGAGGAGCATTTCTATATGGAAAATTAGAGGTTGGAATATTCGTATATGGTCGTTGTTGGGGTTGATGCCTGGAAGAATGTGGGAAATTTCGAGGTGGTAAGGGTGGTAAAGTAAGCGGTCTTGAATAGTTTTGTTGAAAATTCTTGCCTTGAGAAAAATAAAGAAAGTTCTCTTCTTCTACCACTAAAGAAATTGCTTTTTCCAAAGTGTCAGGGTTTCTTAGCCTAACAACAAGTTGGATTTGGTAAGGTAATCCATTTAAAAATGTTTTAAGGGCAAAATCTTCGTAATGTGCTAACTTAATTCTACGTTCATTTTCATCTGCAACGGAAGTATTGAGTTTTGAAAATAAGAGTGAACGAGCATCTTGCACTCTCATACCAAATTGAACAGGATTTTCATTTCTACGTATTTTTAATAAAATTAAATCTTGTATCAAACATTCAATACTACGCTGATCTGAAAAAGCTATTAAAAGTGCGTCTTTAATTAATAACCATGAATTTAAATCTGAGTTAGAGCATATGAGATCGGCTGCACGACCTCTCAGTTTCATTAAAATTGTATCAATTAAAGCTAAATTTATCGGATTATTTAAATTAGTGGCATCTTGAAAGTTTTGAAGTACATGCTCACAAGCAGTGATAAATCTATTGAGTTGTCTTGGATTGCCATCAAAAGTAGGGATATTGTCAGCTTGATATCTTAACATACCAATATCTATTTGACTCATTTTCTTTTTTTCGATAGTAATTGAAGGTAAAGGTCTTAGTTCTTCGTGAGAAACGGTTTGCAAAAAATTTATGAACTCGTTGAGTTCTCTTATTTCATGCTCAGACATAAAAGAAATTCAAAAATCTAGTAAAATTTACAATTATTAACTGTAAAAATTGTAAAAATAAAGGTTATAAAAAGGTAAAGCGTCTTTTTATAAAGAAATAAAAATAAATGGTAAAAACTTCAATTAAAATTGCACTCAAATAAAATAAAATACACCTTGGTAAATATTAAAATATACCAAAATACTCGAAAATAAATGCAAAAATATATCACCAAAAGGATTTAAAAATAATGGTAAGGAAAAATGTTCACTTACAGTAAGGTTCTTGCCAAAATTTCCATTTGTCTCTTAGCCTAATTTCCTAAAGGAATCGATTTTTGTATTCCCAGGACCTAAACTATAGCTGTTCTCAATCCGGTGTTGAACGGGTGGTTGCTTCAATTGGATCGCTGCAGGTACTTCCGACGATTCTTGTTCTTTGAAGGTTTCTGCAGGTCTTCTTTCAGCTTCCAGGGATTGTAGCGGTCTTCAAACCGTAGAAACGGACCCAAATATGGCGATTTTTGTCCAATAATGGAAAGACCGAACTACCGACTGCGCCAGTTAAAGGACAACAACCGGCATTTGCTTTTTTAAAAACAAATTTATTGAGAACAGGGACTAACTTAACTTACAACTAACTTGATTGATAGATAATGACTACATCGATTACTATATTAATTGTTATTGCTCTTGTCTATTACATTATATTTATACGTTCTAAAAATGATGACAATACAAACTAAGCTATTTCTAAATAAAGTATGCAGGGTCGGCATAAGGTGGCGGGTTGGTACCCGTAACTCGCTCTGCTAGTGTAATCACAATATTATTATCCCAATATTTAAAAAATGGAGGTATTCAGTCCAACGAAAAGATGTACGAAAAATTCTCCACTATCGCTGAGTGAAAAAGTTATTATTTTAAATGTACATGATTGCATAAAACACGATTACCCTAGTTTTACTGTGCAAGAAATTGTTGAAAAATGTTCTCGAATGAGTGGAATTGGAAAGTCCACCATTTTCAAATTGTTGCGGGAAAGAAAAGTAGCAGGTCAAGTGGAATCTCCCAAGCAAAAGCCAGGACGACCTACAAAAGTCCTTGATGAAAATGCTAAATGTATAATTCGAAGAAAAGTTCACTCTTTTTATTTTAAAAAGGAAATACCCACCCTAGACAAAATTTTAATGGAGCTTGGCCGAGATGACAGTATTCCGTTGATAAGTAGAAAACTTTTATGGAAAACTTTAAAAAATATGGATTTTGCCTGGGAAAAGCATAACCGCAAAGCACTTTTACTGGAGAGCGACGAAATTGTTTGTTGGAGACGACAATACTTGAGAAGTATCAAGCAGTACCGCAGGGAGCAAAAGAAAGTTTTCCATCTTGATGAGACGTGGATTAACGAAGGTTATATAGTCCAAAAAATGTGACAAGACAAAAATATAACCAGTGCTCGCCAAGCTTTCATAGAAGGCCTGTCTACGGGTATTAAAGTACCTTCGGGAAAAGGACAAAGACTTATAATCACACATATTGGAAGCGAAGAGGGATTTTTAAAAGAAGGTCTGCTAACCTTTGAGTCGACTCGCACAGGAGATTGAACTCAGACGTTTTCGAGGACTATTTTGGTGAAATGATAAAATTTCTTCCGGCTAATTCGGTGGTGGTTATGGATAACGCAAGCTATCATTCACGGCGAAGAGAGAAGACGCCAACTTCAAGTTGGAGAAAGCAAGAAATTATCGATTGGCTGACTGCAAAAGGTATTGCCTTTGAAGCAAATTTGATAAAAAAAGAACTGCTGGCAATAGCAAACTTACACAAAACTCGTTTCATGAAATACGCCGTGGAAGATATAGCCGAAAAATATAATATAACTGTACTGCGCTTACCGCCATATTATTGCGAACTAAATCCTAGAACTGATATGGGCGCAGGTAAAAGGATTTGTAGCAAGACAAAACACGACTTTTAAAATGAAAGATGTTAAGCTACTGTTTAATCAAGCCATTACGGAAGCGACACCAGAGAATTGGCGAAAAGCAGTCCAGCATGTAATTAAGCAAGAGTATTATAGTAATATTTAAATAAATGGAATAAACTGGCCTGTATATTCTTCCAAGAAATGAACGGCTAGCCTTCAAAAACGAGGCTGTGAATGTATGCCATTTGTAGCTCAGCTATCCGGACTGGGAATCTCTAATACTAACTCTAGCTCTGGCTCCAGCTCCACTGTTTTCAGCAATTTCCCGGGGAAATAAAAAACCTGCCGCCATCAACAATTGAAGAAGAATAAAGAGGAAAACGGAAAAATAAAACCCTAAAACAACGGTTGCCATTGTATTCACTGTCCCTAAAAAATGAATGGCGTTAAAAATGTGACACACTCACCTTGCTAAGTTTCATTCTCTATCCATTAAAATCTTGGGCATCCTTAATCATAATCATATGCATTCATAATCCTGCACCAGAATTATGAATTAAACGGTTCCCTAAAGGAGCAAGATTAAGGACTATAAATTACAAACCATATTGGCCACTTCTTGCTTCACAAACTTCGGAAATAAAAAACTGTCCTTTTACGTGCGCTCCTACTAACAACGCGGGAACAAGTCGTCGAAAAATGGATGCAGTACCGACTAAATCAGTAACGACCATTACATAGACAGCGAGCATTACATTGACAGTGTGAATTTAAAGAAATATGAATAAAAGAAGTTGACCGAAATTATTAATGTAATTATTGAAATTAATGAAGTATCAATGGAGCGTTAGTGAACATAAGGAGTAGAAAAATAAAACGCTATAACCTGACAAATCCAATACCTGACAACACCTGAGGTATGAATTGGTGAATTGTCGTGAATTATTTTAAACCCATTGGGATAGATGATGTCAACGGACAGCAGCAACATATTTTCGAGAATGGTCTTATGCTGATCTGCTGTCAGATGGTCTTCTATTTGCCAAATTACTCCAGGACCATTCAGAGACATCCAACCATAAGCATGGACTAAGAATCGTCCATGCGAATTTGGGTCTCTGACAAACATATTTAGGATCGTATCGGGTATTATCCGGACCATAAACTATTACTCATCACGAAATAGTCGATCTTAAATCTTTTCATCCATAAAAATAACATTGTTATAGAATTCTCAGCTATAAAAAAAAGGTCAGAAACATCGAATAGTTCAAATAGAACTCGAGTGTCGAATATACAGAGTGACGCATCGAAAACTTCCCGCAAGGCATTGCAGGGAGGGAAAGAACTTTTCTTCAAAATCAAAGCATGCGTCAAGTTTGTCATCAATACCTCATTAGAAAGAACTTTTAATTTCATATGCATCGTTTTTAGTTCTTGAAAACCAAAGTTTTAAAAAAAATGGCGTCTAAAAACTGACATTTTTAATATTTTGAAACGTCAAAACGGTTCGAGTTAAAGCAAAACGACATTGACATTCCTTGAAATAATTATTGAGCTTATCCAATACTACTATGTATAATTCTTAGCTCAGGGAACACACTGTTACCTAAGTTAAGCATCAGTTAAGGTGTGCGACTTTAGATAGGTCTTGATATTCTAAGCTAGAAAATGTAAAAGTCGTTTTGCTTTAACTTGAACCATTTTGACGTTAGAGGACTTCATGTTGGAAATGTAAATTTGTATACCTCGTTTTCTTGGGGTAAATATTTTATGGGTAAAATACTTATGGGTTCAAAAACCAAGCCGGTATGTATAGAGGATTAAAAGGGTTTTTCAATGAGGTATCACTTGATCCCCATTGCTATTTGACAAAATGTGAAGGACACATTCACTCAGAGGATTGAAGTTGCTATGGTTTTAGCGTTAAAACCTGTCCCTCTCACAAGCGTAACGTGTTTTTCGATTTTCAAAAAAATTCATTTCCATGCACCATGCTATTTTCATTGTCTTTTGGACATAATACCGTTCTTTGTATCTGCAAAAACTAAACGCGACATTTTTTTGTTCATACCTAATTTATATTTTAACCTGATTTTAACCCTCTAATATACAGGGTGTAATCGTAATAAGGGTAAATGTTTTAACAGCAGATTTCTTTTGAAAAAAGAATGAGGTTAAGTTAAATTTTCCTAGTTCGAAAGTCAAAGGCAACTAAGATATAGAGATCAAAAAGATATACTTCAAAAATCTCCCTACGATTAACCCTTTTCGAAATATTTACATTTAAAATTTTTCATGAGCTCAAAATAAAATTTAATTTTCCTACTTCAGGCTAAAAGACCTATTATGTAGGCGGTGCCTGACAAGATGAATTATTATAAATGTCATTGTCACTGTTAGAGCTTATGTTCTTGTCAGTTACTTTGATGAGTGGTTATGTTCTCCATAATCACTCATCAAAAGCAAGCAATTAGTAACGTTATCTATTACCTTTTGTTGCATTCTTATTGTTAGTTCTGTCAGTCATTGTTATTTATTATTACTTATTTCATTTGACGTGAAAGTCGAAGATCTTGGCCCGCACGAAGTACAGACTTCAATCCAATGGATTATTACAAACATGAAATTAATGGCAAGTTTTGACATAGTTTATATTTTATTTTTATTAAGTAATGCTTTAATTTTCATTATGCAATATGCATGCATGAATAATTAGCATTTTGAGATTACGAACCTATGTGGATTGCACTGATGTATGTTGCACTGATGTATGTAAAGATTGTATTAAATATTTTAAAATATTTTAGAGATGCCGAACTTTTGCGTAATTTTATTGCGAGTAATTCAGTTATTTCCATCAAAATCGCTTATTAGTGACAGTAATGACGTACTTAAAAACAACGATGTAGCAGGCGAGTAGCACGCGAAATGCATCCGTTCGCATTGCCATATTTCGCTTTAAGCACCTCTCTATGCGTAATGATTGATTCCCCGACCTGTTTACATAACTATGTTTTAGATATATTTAACGAGAATTTATTATTAACTGAATAAATTTGAATCCTCCAAATAGGACTCCTTAGTACCCCAGTGTACTTTGGCCTCCTTGTAGACCTAGTAGTGGACTGTATATTTTTTAAAACCGTTACCAAACACCGTGAAATAAAACACTTCCGGTGAATTGTTCAACACAGTTTATTAACCCTTAAAACTCGTATTAAACAATCACAACTGCGAACGAAATTTAACATTAACAAAAACATTTAGAATTAAAGCCACATGCAATTTTTTATAAGAGCCCGAGCGCAATAACATGTTCTTAATATCGGCGAGTCAACAGACAGACTGACTATTTTGTAATAATAAACCTTTTATTTTGGCGGTCTGCGGGCGGGACGGCGCACGGATGAAGATAAGATACGGATCGGCAAGTAGCTTCAAACGGCGCGGCATTTTAATACGAACTATGTCAAGGCCGATTCCCAGCTAATTAGCACGAGACAGTATACACAGTACAGCGCAGCACAGACAGTTTTTGTTATTTTATTCTGGTCGTCAAGATGTCTTCATCTTCATTAGACGATTTTATATTTCTGGCAGTTGCTTAGAACATTGAAAGGCTAGAAGTAGCATGCCGTGGAACTATGGGCAGGTTTGTTTGCTTGCAACATCTCTGATGCAATGATGCCAAATGCTTATAGAGAAATGGCAAAAATCACTTTATAATAGCATAAAAATTTTCAGTTGTTTCCGAAGGCACAAAACAATACTACTGCTCCCCTTTAATAAAATATCAAGCATTTTTTTAAAATAAATTTGGTAAGATATCGAATATATTGAAGTCAATATACGTTAAATAAATGAAAATAAAGTACGAAGAAACGAGAAAACGGTAATGGCATCGCAACGCCGCTCGATCGCATTGTTGATGTCACCGATACAAGCACTCTTTACCAGTGACGTCGTCAACAAATATTTACCTGATAAATTTTTATTAATTATTAAAGAGTTTGACTATAAGTAATATTACCATTTATGAGCTATTTATGTGTTTTTTTTTAATGGCCTTCATTAGAGGAAGGTCCTAAAAGGCAGCATTTTTGTCAAAGCATTTTTAAGAAAATTAAATATTTTATTAATATAATATTATAGATTTCTTAATAAATCATGTTTTAAGACACAAATTTTTAACATTTTGCAAAATTTTATTGTTTTTGTTATATTGGACAAAACTCAGTTTTACATCACTTACTTATATCACATAATATATACTTCTATGGTGCTGACTTTTTCAAAGAGCAAGAGCAAAATTTTTTCGTTAAAAAGTTAAAACTACAAGGATGTTCAAATTGTGAAGGAGTTGTAGGTTTTTTGTAGGTTATAAGATTTTTATTATGAGTATTTAGCCTATATAATGGTTTTGAGACATTTAATAGTGACCTATATAATTCCTAATACCAATTATTATATCATATTAATTTATACTAAAAAACAAAGCTTACCTAAGAATAAAGACTATGTACAATAGATTAGATAGTTTATTAGTAGTAATATACAAACAAGTACTTTTACAAGTCAAATAAAATATGTAGTATGTTGCCCAACATTTTTCGAAAATCACATTATTATTTCTTAAGTATTTTAATAATGACTTGAGATCTAATTCAATTTCTTTGGCGCAAATTTGTTTGTTACAATCTTCGAATTTTAATTTTCTTTATTTTTTTTTCTATAATTTGGTGACAAGTGATTTAGCTTTTAAAACGGTGGAATCATCAGTGCTTAGGTCCTCAGAATATCATTTTGATTTTACCCTAGAATAATATACATAAAAATATAGTATTACCAAAATTAAAAAAATGTATTATGATAATCCAATTGATCAATAAAATGTATGTTATTATAAAGAATCTTTGTAATATCATACATTTAATTAATATTAAATATTTTAATATTAAACAAGTATAACACAATAAAATACTATATCACTTTTAAATAAGATATATAGGATAATACATGGCAAAAAACTAGTAGTCTATTTTGAGTGTATTTTTACCTTTTTCTTGGCAGAGTCAGGGAATGTGTACCAGTTAAACAAAAACGGCTTTGATGAGAAATTGTAATTGTTGACCTAGACCCCACGATTACTGTAGAACTATTAGTCTCAGATGCAGTTATTGTTGATGATGATCAGATCTGTAATTATACAAAATTTGGTGTATCAAAAATATTAATCTATTTTAATTATCCATACTTATCTATATTAGCTTCACTGTTTGTACTATATACCATTTTGGAAGCTAAAGAAGTTTTTGCACTCTTCAGGAAAGCTGCCCCTGCAGCTTTGAACGATAAATCACTTGGTAAATTAACTGAATTATCCGCTGCTGTGTTTTTAACCAGTGCATCAGAAATCCTAGTAAAAAAATAGTTTTACACACTTACCTAATTTAATTAGTATTAGTTATAAATAAAGCTTATATGAGTAACACTAATCCTTTTTATGATGATTTTTTATACTATAAAAATATATTTAAAAAAAATTATCTTTGAGGTAGAGCTGATTTGTTTTATAGTCTGGCTACTGATAATATTATCTTCCTTATATAAGAAATCACTTCTAAGGATGTGATCTGAACAAACAAATGTTCTGTTTAATTGTGTTGATTTCCATTAATGAAATCCATTGTTCCCTTTGGGCATATATTAGGCAGTCTATAATAAGTATTTGATATTTAATCAAAAAGCAAAAAAAAATTACAGTAATGAATTAATATGTGGTGCCAATGCCTATATATATTATTGTAAGTTGCAATATGGTAAAACAAAAAAAAATTATCGACCAAATTTTAGGGAAAGACAAAATTAACTTTATACACAGATATCAATATCTAAATAAATTTCAAAATTCTTTAAAGGCAATAAAAAATTAGTAATTTCATCTATCTACCTAATGTCTATATTAAAAAAACATAACTATACATAGATAGGTACATGGGTATTAGGTATGCCTTCTTTCTGCCAAAACAACAAAAAAAAAACATAAAATCCTGTAATAAAACCAGGGACAAAATTCTAGTTTTATATTTTTTATAGCCTATTGATAGATGAATATGTTCAAAAAAATATTTAGATTTAAAAATATAAATATTTTGGTATTTTACGCACACTTTCACATTCAAGTTTTTATTAGGTTTATCTCTATAAGATCCCCTATTCTACGTTTATGATGATGGTTACCCCATGATGTGATGTTATGAAAGTATCGGTACTTACTTGTGAAAAGATCGGCTTGAATCACCTTTTTATCATGATGCGGCACAAACGACACAAGTTTTTCCCATCCTAGCAATTTAAAAAAATACTAAAATGTGGCCTTTTTCCTTTTGAAACCGAAAATTAAAGAAAATACACGAATCCCGAAAATAAACAAAAAGCCGTTTGACAGATGACACTACGCGTATGGCTCAGGCGCTTAAGCTCCGGTGTTGTCGCTTCAAATTTTTTAGAAGCAGTTTTAGGGATAAGAATGTTAATAATTTTGTTTTTTTTTTTGCTTAAGGATATTATATTTATTCTTAAAATAGGTTAATTGTAGTATTTATACTTTTTATTTTAAATTTTCGTATAAAATACAACACAAATAAATTAAATTAACGTTATAATGGTTGTTAAAATATAGCTAAAAATTTCCTCCGTTGGAAATTTGCATCGACTTGACAACAGAGAATCGGCAAATATGTTTGTAAACAAAACACCCCTCTTGCCCCTGTGCACATGTTGGACTCAAACAAAGTTGTTGTTTACTAATTCTAGCCTTTCAATGTTCTAAGGGCAGTTGCTTTATGCTATGAATTTAAAAAGAAAAAGAAAACTAAACGAAAATATTGGGTCCATGACATATTACGTGCAAGATTGAATGAGGGCGAATTCCATACACTTTTCGGGCATCTCCAGCAAGGTAAACAGAAGTTCTATAAGTACTATCGAATGTCCTCAGAAAAATTTAATGAACTATTCGATCTTTTGCGCATTCCTTTGACAAAACAAAATACTAAATTTCGGCAGGGCACCAGTCCACAAGAGAGGCTAACTGTTTTTCTAAGGTAAGCAAATGATTGATTTAATTAGTGCAAACATTTATTTTTAAGTGACATGAAAATATCATTTTTTATTTAACGCAACAAAATAAACTAATTTTATGTTTGATAATATCATTGTAAAAATAAACACTAGTTAACAAAGTAGTCCTAAGGAAACACATAGAAAAAATAAACTAAGAAACATATCTCTTCACAAAAAAATGGGCAAGATTAGTGAGGTGTCCATGAGTGAGGTAATTGACTTGCGAATTGTGAATAGTATGTAGAAGTTTCCCCGAAGAATGTAGATGATTCGTCTTGTACAGAGATGTGTTGTTGCATTGGCGGTCGAGTTTGTACAGATGGTGGATTTTGCATAGGTGACTATTTGCATTGGTGGCTGAAGTGTCTCATGAATTTGGGATAGTGTCTGATTGTGACCCAGTATTTCTCTCAGACTCTCACTAAAAGTTTGTGTTATCAAAGAGGAGTAATTTGATAATATTTGCAATTCGTATGAATTTACTATTTAAAATACTTTATTTTTCATGGCAACTTGCCATAGTAGAGGAAATGTACCTGTTGTTTTGCCCATATTAATAAAAAAATCTATTAGTGGGCTATTTTCATTTACTGATGGTTTTACAAGATCATTGGCCTGCTTTTCTAAACGACTACGTTTTTTGTCATCACCATATTCTTTTAATATTTCCGGTATTGACTCATCATTTCTGACTGCAGCTTTTAATTTCTTAAAACGTTGGACACTTTTTACACTTGTATCACGAGATGATGGTCTTGATGGAGTCTCTACGCTTGAAGAACAAGAAAGTGTGTTTGGCTGTGAAATGGAAGAAGGAATATCTAAGCTATTTTCGGCATCATAATCTTCACACTCTTTTTGTCTCTTCTTTGGCTTTGTGTATTATTTTCTACTTGAGTATCCATTTCATCGCCTTCACTAATATCTTCTTGCTGCATTTGGCTAACATTTGAATGAGTTCTAAAATAAATAAATCACTGGTTAATAAATTCATAATAATAGCATATGAAAATATTTTCATACACTCTTCCTTTAATATGTGGCTGAAGAAAAGCCATGGCATCCCAGTATTTCCATTTCTTGTTGCCTTTGGCAGCTTGCACAGAATAAACGATCTCGATGGAGAATAAACGATGAGATCGTTTATTCTGTGGCAGCTTGTCCACTTTTTGTTTGGTTGGTTTTTGCTGCTCGCTGAAAAGCGTCTCTTAAAGTTTTCCATCTCTGCTTACAAACCTCGGCTAAAAAAAATGTGTAATAGTATATAACTATATGTATATCGCGGAATATAAAAATATTTATTTATATAACAAGGTTACGAAATGAAAATTCGCACACGGAGTTGAATGTATTTCTCGAACTAGTATTATAATCAATTAAAAAACAAAAACTATTTTTAACAGTTGTAAAAAAATATATTTTTATATAGAATACATTATTAAGTATGGTGTCCTTTTTTAGGTTTTTATCAACAGGGGCAGACTACCAGACACTTTTTTTTAACTTAAGAATAGGACACTCCACAATACACAAGATTATAAATCATACCGCCAATGTTATTTGGAAGACTCTAGGAAATGTTGTAATGCCACAATCCACAACAGAGTTACTTCGGTATTGTGCAAATAAATTTGAAAGTACTTGGAATTTTTCTAATTGTGTGCCTGCGATAGATGGCAAGCATGTTACTATAAAAGCACCTCCCAGAAGTGGATCCTTGTATTTTAACTATAAGAAATCATTCTCAGTAGTGTTATTGGCGATGGTAGACGCAGAATACAGGTTCATTGCCGTGGATAATGGAGCATACGGTAAAAATAGCGATGGTGGGATATTTACTGATTCGAATATGGCAAAAAGTCTTAAAAATGGAATATTTGAAATGCCTGAGAATCGACCAGTTACTGTAAATGTCGAACCTTTACCACATGTAATAGTGGGAGACGAAGCATTTCCTTGTAAAACCTATTTAATGAGACCTTACTCAGGACGCGCATTGTCACAAGATAAAAGAATTTTCTTCCTTATTATTAACTTCCTTAGAAATGACAATGTCTTCTTGACCGTACTAGAGCAAGAGAGAACAGAAAATAAAGCCCCATTTTTTTACAAGTTTATCTAACATTAGTGGAAAATGCTCCAATGAAGCAATCAAAATAAGAGATGCATTTAAGGGATATTTTAACTCTGATTCAGGGGCAGTTTCTTGGCAAGAAGATGCAATTAATATAGGAAATGCTTAAAAATGTTAAATAACTACCTGTAAAGTTATTTTATAATTGTATGGTAGTAAATAAAGTAAATTACCCGTTACCTATTAGTTTTAAAAATAGTGCCTATAAATGTCATTACTAATTATTTCTTAAATAGGACTCATCAATGAGTAACTTTGTACATTGTATTTAAATAGATAGTAAGAGCAATAACAATTTAATATAAATTAAATAGTTAATATAAATACAATAAATTAACACTTACCCTTTTTATTAGGTTTGTTACCAATCTCCGTCCAAATTATTTTTCTCCTGTGTTGGTTACTATAACTTTTATGAGAAATGTCATATAGCTCACTAAATTCAGCCACAAGAACGATAAGTTTATCAATTTTTTCTCCGTCCATAGTTTAAACTAAATCACTTCAGACTTTTAAGAAATAAAAACAAACAAGTTGGAACGAATTGCTGCCTGCGCGCGAATCTTCCAATTCCCACTTGTCCGTCAACAAGCAGAGCGGCGAGTTTACGAGCGACATTCTGCGTGTCAATGCTTCACGGAAAATTAAAATTTTGCAGCGCCGCGCTGCTCTGTTCGGCGCTGCAACGCTCTGCTTAGGTGGAAACGACCTCATTGAATTATACGTATCCAATTGTAAGCAGCATTTTGCTGCTGCGTCGCGCCGCTTGATGCTGCTTTGATGGGAATTGGCCTCTACGCAGTGAGTAAACATACCAATTTTGCTGATTCGAAGGACACTCAATACTCGAATAAAAACGAAGTAGGTAACATTAATTGGCGCTCTAACATTAACTTTAAATTTTGGGTAAATGATTTTATAAAATATTCTATTCTGAAACGTATTACCTATTAGGTTTATTATTATATCATGTTTTTATAATTCTAGGTGCAAGCAAAAATGCAGACAAATAATCAAACAATATTTATTTAAAAATTTAAGTGAACTAGAAAAACATAACTCTAACAAACTCTAAAATTCATAATAATTTATAATCAAATTTCTTGGAGTTACTTCTTTCATTCCTAAAATGTTTACTGATTTTCCGGCTACACAAGATGTGTTTATTTAATATAGCTTAGTCTTTATGAAACTCACTTAACTGCTACTCTCACCAAAAAAAAGAAGTTAAAATACATGAAAAATAGCTAATAAAGAGTCACAACACAAGACCGCCATCGTCAGATACTGCGGAAAAAAAGGAAACTACAATGAATTATTAATAACACTATGCTAACCGTCATTACTAGCCTACTAGCCGTTATTCTCCCAATTCTCCTCTCGCGATATTTTAAAATTACTACATAATTTAAACTAATAAATTTAAAAAAATACTAATAAATTTAAAATTACTAATTTAGTTTAGTTATTTAAATAAATTAACTAATAATTTAGAAATGTCAGAGAAAATTGGAGCCTTCTCTATCCAAAAGAAAAAAAAGTGACATGTGAATAAGAAAAATAATCATTCAAAAGATAAACTAAATGGTTCTTTAGAAAAACTTATCCCACAGGAATACATTCAAGTTAATACATCTTATTCAATTTGAATTAAGCTTCTTCAAAGCCAAAGCCCTTACTAGCTTGCTTACTTTAGATAGACTGATTATTTGCACATAATATTTGGCATTAATTAACTACATATACTTCTGGTCTTCCAGTCATAGTTAATATTTTAATCTTATATTCTTAACTTAAATAAATCGTCATTTTACGAAATTATTATGAATAAGGTAGGAGTATCAATTTTTTTTAATTTTTTTAAGCCCCTAAAATAACAAAAAGTTTAAAGGACTATTTAAAAATTTCATGGGTCTTCCATATATTTTTAATAAGCCATCTTGTTATTTTATCAACTTATTTAGAACATTTCTTAAGCAAATGGATGAGCAAGCAGTGCGTTTTATTATACGATAAATCGAAGTGCCTGCATTTAATTTGAAAATGCCATGATCTAAACTAAAATAGAAAAAAGATTTGAAATCCATTTAAAAAAATATCTTTCAGAATAAAGTATAGGTATTATTAAAATATTATACTCGTAATTTTCAGCACCACTCTATGTTTTCACCCATCAACCCACAGTTAATTGTCAATACCAAGCTTGTCAACTTAAAATGGTAAATTTTGATGGACGAGGCCGCGAACCAAGTTATTATTGGTTTCAATATCAAGTCGTAAGTATGAGTGGTGTTTTAAAAAAAGTTAAATTATCAAAGGCACTTAAATTAACTTTAAGTATATACAAAATACTATTATATGTGATAAGTAAAGTAAAGAAAATTCTAAGAATAACAAACATTACTATCATATAAGTAAATATTCATGCAATTGTTCTCTTCTTCGATAAACTAAGCATTATTAATAAATAAATCAATCAATTGTTCATTTGCTTAAATACATTAATGATGTTTAGCATTGTCAAAACACATTTAAAGAGAGTACAAAATTAAATCTATAATATATGATATATGATATTTTACATAAATTTCGTATATTCATTAGATTCCTATATATTATGTCTATAAAGCTATAGGGAAACAAATATAAGGGAAGTTGTTAAATTCTTTTTTAAAAAATAAGGGGCAACACTTTTATCTGATGGTCTAGGCAATTGTATAATTTTAAGATGTTGGTTATGTATGTTTTATGGGTTAATGATAGTCGATGTTGATGAATCATCAAGTTTTCGCCATGCTTAGTCAGGTAGTTGTGTTGTTAGATAAGACTTTGAAAAGTCATTAATTGGAGCTCCTGAAAAACAGGCCTGCAGCTGCCCCAAGGCTTCAATCTCCCCACTAACGGCGTTTTTTTACAACCTGAAGATTTTTATCCATTCAGCGGAACATCTCCAAAAAAGGAGACCGTATGACAATTGGACTAAAAAAGATCTAGGTAGGCGATTCGGGTTACTTCATTGGGTGTGATGTATGAGATTCTGAAGCAGGTTATGCATTCTGGAAAAGCCATTAGAAAGTTGAATTATATGGTTCTTCCAGGTTAGTCTAGTGTCGAGTTGAACTCCCAAAAATTTTAATGAAATTCTTTTCTTTTAAGGAAAAGCAAGGTTGTCTGTATTTTCGATACTTATACAAAGATTATTATCGAAATATTCGAAATATTTATATTAATCCACATTTCTCAAAAATATAATAAATATACGAATTTTTATAACTAGGTTTTTGAAGCTTAAGCTAAACGAATCCTCATAAAAAATATTCTTATTACATATAAGAAAATCCTATTTCCAATTAAATAAAAAATAGATATTTATAGAATTATAATAAGGTTTAATTTTTAAGTTATATAAAAATCTGTCATTGAAAATTTGGATTTTTCATCGTAAATAAGAGTATATATTTTTTAAAAAGAATGTTAGCACGGAAAGGCAGAATAATCAGATGGTAATAATATTTAGACTATATGGCTAATGGCTTACTTTTTTTACTTGAGGATGCTTCTACCGGGACTAAAGTGGGATATCACTGCTGTTTGCAATCTCTACTAGCGCTTTCTTACTAGTGCTGGGTTCACCTTCTGCTTTTACAGTTGGACAATTTCATTGTATTGAATCATTGAACAGATCTGTTTTTAAATCTTCAGTTCTTCCTGATCCACCAGTCATTATATTTTCTGATTTGCTAATTACCTTAAATGGTTTCAAGGGAACTAAACAAAAATTTTTAATAAATAGTAAAAAGTTGAATATATACCTTATTGGTTTCCTAAAGTTTGCTTACCTGGTAAATTGAGTGAGGTCAAAACACCTTTTTTCAGTATTTTATTAGGACCAAACCTTAGAACATTGAATGCCTAGAATAAGCCTAGTTGCACAGCCGACTACTCAAGCCGCGAAATGATAACATCGGCAACATTGCTTTCAGATATATTTTTATTTCAGTTCTCATGGGACTTAATGGGGATCGTTTGAATTCTTCTTTTAAATTTGAATTTTTAAGTGAAATTTCGGAAAGGAAAGTGAAGGTAGTTATTATTGAGAACTTACTAAGTCTTAGTAACATCTCCCAGCCAGTGTTGGTGTATTATATACTATAAAAACATTAATAAATGATTATAAAGATAAACGCCTTGTTTGTAAACAGGTGTAGCCGGCCGGCTTCTTAAGTGGGTCATTGTGCTATTTATCAATTTTATTAGATTTTTTTTTTAGATTTTTGTGTTGTGCTCTTATCTGTGTGATTTGGGATTATTTGTGAATATCTTGTGTTCCACAAAAACTAGAAAGTTATGCCTAAGAGCCAAGGTTAATACTTTAAAAAAATGTTTATAAATAAAACAAAATCTACAAAAAATGAAGATTTTGTTTTATTTATAAACATATTTGGGGGAAATCTGGTAAGGAATACCCATAGTATTAGTAAGTATAGGTAAATCTATTAGCTTTATTTATATATAGAAATTCATTGAAGAATTTGTTTGCCTTTTGAAACATGCCAAGTCTCTGCTGTGTTCCCGGATGTAAATCTAATTATAAAAGTAGTTTAAGAGCAGGGGAGGCAAGTATTTCCGTTTTTGGCTTCGCCAAAGATGAACAACTTAAAAATTAAATGGTTAAAAGCCATACCTAGAGATAATTGGGCTCCTACTCAATATTCTGTGGTTTGTGCCAAGCATTTTGATCCGCATTATATTATCCGTGAAGATGATTATATTTTACCTAATGGCACACTCACTAAGATTAGAGTTAAAGCAAGATTAGTTTGCTCAGCAGTACCTCAAATTTTTCCAAATTTACCTGCATATTTAACAAAAACAGTGCCTCTTCCTAGAAAAAGTCCAGACGAAAGATATAGTGAACAACAAAAACATAAAGAACTTGCCAATGAAGCCTCTGAGCAACTTGATTTCATAACAAATTTTCAAGGTCTTATGAGTAATTATTCCCAAAAATTTATAATATCTGATCTGTGGAATGTAAAAATTGTTGGGGATACAAAACTATATTTCTATACTTTAAACTTGAATGATGCTTGTATACATATTATTAATCAAATATCAATAGATAGTAGCCTACATGTTAAAGTTTTTTTAAAGAACAATGAGTTATCCCAAAATGACCTAAAATGGATTTTACCTTTCGAATTGAAATTAAGTAGGTGGTCTCAACTCGAAAAGCTATTAACTAGGTATAAGTATTCTGATTATTGTGAGCTTATTAAACCATACTCATTAAGCCATAGAGAAGTTTCACGACTTTATTAACCAAAATTTAGATTTCTTAAAGGCGTTAAATTTATTGGAAAGTTCTGTTTCACACAACTTAGAGGATAAAAAAGATAGTGACATTTGTAATCGAGTAATACTTTTAATAGACCAAATAACTTTACTTAATTTAAAGCAAAAACGTTATTGCCCATCAACTATAGTAATGTCTTTTATGGTATATATTATATGCCCTTGCGCATATGAATTGCCTATAGATTATTTTAATCTACCCACCAAGAGGTACATACAGTATCTTTCTTCTAGCTTTGACGTGTCACCAAATTCTAACTTAAATAAAACTAACGACACCACTAAGTATTTAAACATTGTATCCACTTCTTTAGCACCGACTGAGAAAGTTGTTAATTTATTAATTGATGAAATTTATATAACTAAAAAACTAGACTATAGAGAAAAAAGTCTAATACTTAATGCATTTATATAATTATTAACGGCGCCTATACATATTTGAAATACTAAATCAATCACATAAATGAAATATTTTCATTTGTAAATAAAGCAAAATCAAAGTTGAACGTCCATCTCCCAGAGCCGCGCTTTCAAAGCGTAAACGGATCCACCAAAACGGATCCGAACCTCCCATGTGGTGCGACGTTGCCAGCTGTTATTTCGCGGCTTGAGTAAAGTCGGCTGTGCTAGCTGGAAACCGTAGGCAGGGTTGTTCAAGTTTACCATATCTCAAACAATGATGTCAAATCGACTTTCCAATTTTTCATTCAATATATATTTTTCTTAATCCACTGCATATTTTTTTAATGTCTTCTATTTTGTAACAGGTAAAAAATGTACTCTGTAAAAGTTTCATTTATTCGCTGACTGATAATATACTTTGAGAGTAATCAACAAATGTGTCAGATTAAAAAAAAGATTCCAGACAAAAAAGTTGATAAAAAAAAGCAACTTGGCAACGTAGAATATCTATGTTTACAATGCAAGTATCCGATGTTGCCACTTTATGGGTTTTTTCTAGATGTGTGATAGATTTTTCCATATGTGTGAAACCAGCGTCCGATCGATATTCAACAACCAAAAGTCTAGAACGCAGCATATGTCGTTTGCCAGGAACCTATTTATAGTCCGCGCCCGCTGCTATTTAATCGATATAATGCCCGTAACTCCTGAAATTCCCAAGGAATTTTAATAATTTTTTGTCCAGTTATTAACAATCATCAACTAAATCGATTTATAGTAGTTATAAACTAAAGTTTTTTTTGTGAAAATCACCTAAAAAGGCGAATGTTAAGATTTGAATTAATCATTTGTTACATGCAGATTTTGCCCTAAGCATGTAACATGGGATTTCATATAAATTCGGGCAAAAGTTTATGGGTTTTGGTATCGGCTTGAAAGGGTTGTGTGATTTACAGTTTTATAAATGGAATTTGGGGTTTGATAGTAATGCAATTTATTATTTTTTAAGGCTTTTGGGGTTTGATTATTTTTAGGAATGTATTTACCTACCCTATCCTGTCAGCACACCTCTGTGGAGTTAGTCGTATTATGTTTCCTTAGTCCCTATTCACGTACCTGGTGTTGGGAACTTTCTTTGGACCTTTGATTTGTTTGCCAAGAGTTTCTATGAGGCCGGTATATGTCTGGGGTATGAAGGGACTTCTAGAGGGTGCTGTTGTGCCACAGATTGCGCTATGAGTGGAGTAAATAAGACCTTTTAGATAGTGATCCGTTAGTGTAGGAAAACTTACAAATATTTTCTTCTATAGCGGAATAATGTTGGGCAAGGTATCCTAATTGATTTGAAATTGGCCTCCCCAGTTTTGCTTGCTATATTTCCCTTTAATTCTTCAAGTTAAGTTTTAGTAAATAAACGTGCCTTGACATCTGGTTTCTAACCCTACTAGCCGATTGACAGTGACTGCGATTGACAGTAATGACTATTGACACACTTGTTGTTGTGGAGGTTTGGCAGCGTTGCTGTTTCCCATTAAAGTTTGGTTTCCATTTGGCGGATGACGGAGCGTCATAAATCAGTATCAGTTTGCTGTGGTATTGCGGAATTTCTATTTTGATAGAGTAAGGCTCCGCGTAGTTTGCACCAAGAGGCAGGGTCAGATCGTGTCAAAGAGAGAGAGTGATAGGTTCACTGCTAGTGTCACCTGTCATTGTCTGTCGGTTGTCAGTTCCTTGTCCAGCCCGTAGCCATCCCGTTATCAGAAAGAACAGTCGACATTTTGTGGTTTTAAGGAAAATTTAAGTTCATCTTGCCGGTAATTCGGTTGAATGGAAAAATATTCCTCCCAAGTTTTGGGGTTTAATTTGATAAACGTCTAGTGGGAAGTTGTAGCCGAGAGGATTTCGGATTGACCTGATATTTTTGGATTGGGTCAGCTGCTCCCACACCATTTGGGATTTTGAAATTTTCTAACCACAAAACGAGACTCTAGGCCTCGCTCACCACCTTAGAGCCTCTCCTTTTTCTCATTCTCTCCTCTATTCTCTGGTCTCTTCCTATTCTCTGGTTTCTTCTGGTCATCCCAACACTATTGGCAACCGGCTGAAGTGAGCCTCAACACAGCCTGGACTGAGCATTGTACTGTGGCTCTGCGATTTTGGATTGGAACTTGCCTGAAATCGACTTGCCCATGTGGTCGTTACCCTGGTTGTACCTGACTGGTTCCAGAGCTGTCGAGTTAAGCTACCTTAACCAAAATACACAAGAGATTAGAGGACACGCAAGTTTTTGCACATTTTATTTTATTTTTCTCTTATTGAACGGTTTGATTTAGGGTTGGGGGTTGATTTATTAATTTGAATTTTATGGGTTTATTTTCTTTTATGTAAAACAAAAACCTTAAGGGGTTCTTGCTAAGTCTATTAATATTAACCTAAGGGTTTTCATTTGAGTCGAGCATCGACATAATTGATTTTGACATTGAGCCTGGATCACCTTGTAAGGGATCGGCTATTTGCTACAAATAACATATTTAGTCATAGTGTTGGTTATTGGTTAATAGGTTCTATTGCTCCAACATACCATTAATAGGCTTTTAAATTCGAACCTTACTATTTAAAAGTTTCATTTAGATTAATGTGACTTGACTAGAGTTTGTAAAAGGTATTTTAGGGCCAGTGAGGTATTGTGAATTAGGCTATAAACATATACTTCTTGTAAACAACACGTGATCACGATTTGGATTTTCCCCTTGAACAGTAGTTCAGTGCGGATTTGTTTTTTTTCTAATTCCTCGCCTTAAGCATACCTCAAGTAACTCTTAATTCTTTTATCAATTTTTATTTATTTAAAATTACTACAGTATTACATTTTGAATAATTATCTAAATTTAAATATCTCAGTGGAATTTCATTTTTTTTATATAAATGGAAGTGACTATGTAAATTCTTGGATGATTATATCAATCTGGTGGACCTATGGATTGTTATTTGAGTTTTTCCCAAATTATTTTTAGCTTTTAGGATCTAGGTACAGGCATAGATATAGGTCATCATTTTCTTGATTAAGGGGGGCTTATATTCCATCATAATATATCAGGGTTTGGTGTAAAATATTTAAATCAAGTGGCGCTCTTATTCAAATTTCTCCCACTACCTTCTCCACTGTCTAAAAGCTGGCGGCCACCAAATCTCTGAATCTTTTAAAACAAAATTTGCTTGTCTGGACTTAGTAATTTTTTTTGTGGTTGGATAGTAGGTATGACTCCCACGGGTTGGAAATAAATTGGTTTGAACCGAGTTACGCGCTACACATTTTTCTATAATGTATAATAATAATCAAACGCATATGAGATGGTTGCAAACCTCTGCAAACAAAAGTTTTTTAGTAAAAAATTATTGAATGAGATGCTACAAAATATAAACTCCTCACGGCTATAAGGAAAAGTTTTATCCATATCCTTTGGCAGTTATAGGCGTTTATAGCATCTAACTGAATAAGTTCTAATCAAAAAACTTTTGTTTGTAGAGGTTTGCAACCATCTCAAATCCGCTTAAATATTTATTATATATTACAGAAAAAAGTTTAATTCAAATCCTTAACCATTAAATTACTTTTTACAAAAAAACCTTAGTTTGTCGAGGTTTATACTTACTATAAACCGATTTAGTTATCTATTGTTAATATCTAGACAAAAAACCATTAAAACTTCTTTGGAATTTCAGGAGATACGGGCATTATACAGATTAAATAGCAGTGGGCGCGCACTAAAAATTAAATAATAAATGTATTAAAGAAAAACATTGTTTTATTTCCATTGTCCAATTGGTGACATGTTGTACACTATTGTTAATTAATTATTGCAGTAAAGTAACTCATTTAGAAATGTAAAATAAAGCTGAAAAGTTTTATTTTTATATTTCTATCAGTTTGTATGCAACCACCATCTCTCTATATATTTGTGTTCTGTGGTTGGAACTAACTTGACAGTTTGACGTTCCTAATTGGACCGATCAAAATGGTAAAAAGGCGTGGCCAAATTAAGACCGGAAATCAAATTTCATTTAATCTGACAATCTTATCATTTAATCGTAATATCTAAAGCAAACGCCTAATCAAAAAGGTTACTCATAAAGAAAAGAGCCGTTTTGATTAGGTGTTAGCATCAGATATTGATCTGAACAAAAATAAAATTTTCAGCTTTATTTTACATATCTAAATGAGTTAATTTACTGCAATAATCTACGATAGTGTGCTAACAATAGTGTACGACATATCACCAATTGGACAAATGGAAATAAAACAATGTTTTTCTCTAATATATTTTTTATTTAATTTTCCTGAAAAAAAATTACTTAAAATGATATACATAATATACAATTTATTATAACAGACATTATATAAATTGGAATTAATCTAAAAATGTTTAAAAGTATTTTATTAGCACTGAACTATCCTAATTTTAAACGGAGTAGAAAACATTGTCAATATTTTTGTGCTATTTTCTCATAATACATCTAAAGCCATTCCCATGAGGTTAATAATATGCTCATTTTATTAACACAAAGAGTATGAATTATCCTTATTTAATATGTACTTGTATCTGTTTCCTAAAGAAAAATTAAACAGATTTTAAAATTATTCAAATTATAATTTAAAAATTCATTTAAGTTTAATTTTTAAAATTAATTAAAAATCCTATAGCAGAGTATTATCGAAACAAACAATATATTCATCTACAACACAAAATAAACTCTTTGAAAATGAAAACAAATTTTTTTTATAAACAGCATTTCAGCATTTGGAAGTTTAAGACCACCACAATATATTATAGCTGGCCCAAAAGGAACCCATAATGTTTGTGTATGTAAAATTCATGAAAACATGAAACAAAATTTTTTTGGGCTTGAGCTGCAATTAGCACGAAAAAATTTAAACTTCAAAAAAAGTTATCGAGAATATTTATCAAAGATCGTTTGTGAAAATGCTACTGCTAATTGCTTTCTTGGGGATTGTAAAAAATGCCCTGGCACAAAAAATGTAGTTCAAGAATTAAAATCAATTTTGCAAGATTTAAATATCAAATACATTAAATTTTCTCAATGGCATTATCTACACTTTCACACACATACTCTTCGTTTTTGTTTGCTACATCTTGGAGAATTTCATGTCCGTCTTCTTCAACATTATTAAGTTCTTCGAAATTTTCATATTTTTCACCTTGCGGCATTTCCTTTGTTATTTGACTTTGATTAAATTCACAAAGCCTATGATTCACTTGATGCGTAAAACATTTTAGAACGTGTAGAATGTAAGATTACTCACTTTTTTCAAGTGTAAACCAAGATATTGTCAAAATAAAAAACTTTGGTAAAAAATTTCAATTGCCTATAACTAATAAAAAAATGTATATTTTGCAAAACTACTTTAAGGCATCATTTTTCGTCCCTTGAACTATCATTTGAAATCGAAAGGTACATGGAAATCCAAAACTCACTTTTGAGTGTCCCACTTGGGAAAATTTGACTCACTTACAACATATCTTGGAACTATAATATTAATAAAAACTTAATTCAAGGACAGATTTACATAAAATCAAAAGAATCTCTTAAAAAAACACAAGTTGTAAGGAAAACATTAATTCTGATCCATTCCGGGTGCTCAGGTCTCTTAGTGTCTGTACCTATGTCTCGTCTCAGTGAACACAGGAAGTGGTATGATACGAACATAAAATAAAATAAAAAAATAGGCAGTCCAAACCTTATAAATCAATTTACTAAATGATTCGTGTGAAAAAAAGACAAAATAAATGTTTAAATAAATATGTATTTTAGTGTAAAGCCAGCAGTATCAACATTATTAAAATTTGTGGAGAGAACTGATCAGAAGAAATGCTATAGCTCAAAGTCCTAATAAAATTTACATTGCATATTTCTCTCCATGTTTTTCTTGTAATATGAACAAAAACATAGTAATAAAAAAATCTTTTATTACTATGTTTCTGAGAACCATTTAAAATATATATACTCTTACATCAAGGAAATTGTCAGGAAAATTTTAAATCAATTTTTAATTGTTAAATAGAAAATAAGAGGCCAGACATGTTGTAATATGTATTTATAATAATCAAGTTAAAAATTAAATACTTGAAAAGTCAAACTTCTTCATTGAAATCATCACTGAATTTCATTTTATTAAAGACTAAAGATTGACAATACAAAAACATAATAGTAATAAATAAAATCAGATTTTTCTACCAGAAACCTGGAATTGCTTGCCGCAAATCAATTATTATTACATTACTCCCAATATAGAAAGAGAACTTTTTAAAAAAAAAGTCATGAATATAAAATAACATCTTTAAAGCAAATAGCAAACTCAACCCACGCTTGCATTCATTGAAATGAAAAACAAACTCAAATGATATGAAAATAACAAATGATGTTCTATCAGTCAATGTTAAGAACTGTCTGTCAGCTCCCTGTCAATGTTGCCAAGCAAGATAGCCGACATACAATTCCGATTTTCACCATACAAACTTCATACATGTGATACTAACACTGTACGAAAGGTGTACCATCCAAAAGTAAACAACAAGCGCAGTTGCCAAATACCTTTATCGCGAGGATATTTCTGGGCGAACTCTACAGCGTTGCCACTGTGTGTGGCAATTTGCTAATTTAAAGAATCCAAATTTAAAATATAAATTATTATTAGTGTTTAGTGTTAATATAGTACAAAATAGTTTTGGTTATTAAACGAGTTTCACTCTTTCTTTTGCTTTATAATAAAGAATGCAACTCAGTTTCTGCTAATTATTATAATTAGCAGAAACTGAGTATCACATAAATTTATATCAATTTATTTTCTTCTGTTAAAATTAAGTAATCACTGGCAACATGGAATACTAAGCATGTTTATCAACAAAATAATATCTCCTCTGCCCCCCGTGTACATGTTGCGCTCAATCAACCAATATTTATTCTAGTGTATTCAATGTTCTAAGGACCAAACTCTTGGGGCAGAAAATCAAATGCATTCGCGTATATTTTTTATTTCAATTCGTCGTGATTTGTTTGCAAGTTTATCCATATAGTTAATTGATTATTAATGATGTCAGAAAATGCTCTTCCGACATAGCTGTTCTAGAATCCTGCCACTGCTACCTACTTATTAATATTACTCTTATCATTTGGAACTGAACTGAAACTCTATCCAATTGGACAAATGGAAATAAAACAATGTTTTTCTCTAATATATTTTTTATTTAATTTTCCTGAAAAAAAATTACTTAAAATGATATACATAATATACAATTTATTATAACAGACATTATATAAATTGGAATTAATCTAAAAATGTTTAAAAGTATTTTATTAGCACTGAACTATCCTAATTTTAAACGGAGTAGAAAACATTGTCAATATTTTTGTGCTATTTTCTCATAATACATCTAAAGCCATTCCCATGAGGTTAATAATATGCTCATTTTATTAACACAAAGAGTATGAATTATCCTTATTTAATATGTACTTGTATCTGTTTCCTAAAGAAAAATTAAACAGATTTTAAAATTATTCAAATTATAATTTAAAAATTCATTTAAGTTTAATTTTTAAAATTAATTAAAAATCCTATAGCAGAGTATTATCGAAACAAACAATATATTCATCTACAACACAAAATAAACTCTTTGAAAATGAAAACAAATTTTTTTTATAAACAGCATTTCAGCATTTGGAAGTTTAAGACCACCACAATATATTATAGCTGGCCCAAAAGGAACCCATAATGTTTGTGTATGTAAAATTCATGAAAACATGAAACAAAATTTTTTTGGGCTTGAGCTGCAATTAGCACGAAAAAATTTAAACTTCAAAAAAAGTTATCGAGAATATTTATCAAAGATCGTTTGTGAAAATGCTACTGCTAATTGCTTTCTTGGGGATTGTAAAAAATGCCCTGGCACAAAAAATGTAGTTCAAGAATTAAAATCAATTTTGCAAGATTTAAATATCAAATACATTAAATTTTCTCAATGGCATTATCTACACTTTCACACACATACTCTTCGTTTTTGTTTGCTACATCTTGGAGAATTTCATGTCCGTCTTCTTCAACATTATTAAGTTCTTCGAAATTTTCATATTTTTCACCTTGCGGCATTTCCTTTGTTATTTGACTTTGATTAAATTCACAAAGCCTATGATTCACTTGATGCGTAAAACATTTTAGAACGTGTAGAATGTAAGATTACTCACTTTTTTCAAGTGTAAACCAAGATATTGTCAAAATAAAAAACTTTGGTAAAAAATTTCAATTGCCTATAACTAATAAAAAAATGTATATTTTGCAAAACTACTTTAAGGCATCATTTTTCGTCCCTTGAACTATCATTTGAAATCGAAAGGTACATGGAAATCCAAAACTCACTTTTGAGTGTCCCACTTGGGAAAATTTGACTCACTTACAACATATCTTGGAACTATAATATTAATAAAAACTTAATTCAAGGACAGATTTACATAAAATCAAAAGAATCTCTTAAAAAAACACAAGTTGTAAGGAAAACATTAATTCTGATCCATTCCGGGTGCTCAGGTCTCTTAGTGTCTGTACCTATGTCTCGTCTCAGTGAACACAGGAAGTGGTATGATACGAACATAAAATAAAATAAAAAAATAGGCAGTCCAAACCTTATAAATCAATTTACTAAATGATTCGTGTGAAAAAAAGACAAAATAAATGTTTAAATAAATATGTATTTTAGTGTAAAGCCAGCAGTATCAACATTATTAAAATTTGTGGAGAGAACTGATCAGAAGAAATGCTATAGCTCAAAGTCCTAATAAAATTTACATTGCATATTTCTCTCCATGTTTTTCTTGTAATATGAACAAAAACATAGTAATAAAAAAATCTTTTATTACTATGTTTCTGAGAACCATTTAAAATATATATACTCTTACATCAAGGAAATTGTCAGGAAAATTTTAAATCAATTTTTAATTGTTAAATAGAAAATAAGAGGCCAGACATGTTGTAATATGTATTTATAATAATCAAGTTAAAAATTAAATACTTGAAAAGTCAAACTTCTTCATTGAAATCATCACTGAATTTCATTTTATTAAAGACTAAAGATTGACAATACAAAAACATAATAGTAATAAATAAAATCAGATTTTTCTACCAGAAACCTGGAATTGCTTGCCGCAAATCAATTATTATTACATTACTCCCAATATAGAAAGAGAACTTTTTAAAAAAAAAGTCATGAATATAAAATAACATCTTTAAAGCAAATAGCAAACTCAACCCACGCTTGCATTCATTGAAATGAAAAACAAACTCAAATGATATGAAAATAACAAATGATGTTCTATCAGTCAATGTTAAGAACTGTCTGTCAGCTCCCTGTCAATGTTGCCAAGCAAGATAGCCGACATACAATTCCGATTTTCACCATACAAACTTCATACATGTGATACTAACACTGTACGAAAGGTGTACCATCCAAAAGTAAACAACAAGCGCAGTTGCCAAATACCTTTATCGCGAGGATATTTCTGGGCGAACTCTACAGCGTTGCCACTGTGTGTGGCAATTTGCTAATTTAAAGAATCCAAATTTAAAATATAAATTATTATTAGTGTTTAGTGTTAATATAGTACAAAATAGTTTTGGTTATTAAACGAGTTTCACTCTTTCTTTTGCTTTATAATAAAGAATGCAACTCAGTTTCTGCTAATTATTATAATTAGCAGAAACTGAGTATCACATAAATTTATATCAATTTATTTTCTTCTGTTAAAATTAAGTAATCACTGGCAACATGGAATACTAAGCATGTTTATCAACAAAATAATATCTCCTCTGCCCCCCGTGTACATGTTGCGCTCAATCAACCAATATTTATTCTAGTGTATTCAATGTTCTAAGGACCAAACTCTTGGGGCAGAAAATCAAATGCATTCGCGTATATTTTTTATTTCAATTCGTCGTGATTTGTTTGCAAGTTTATCCATATAGTTAATTGATTATTAATGATGTCAGAAAATGCTCTTCCGACATAGCTGTTCTAGAATCCTGCCACTGCTACCTACTTATTAATATTACTCTTATCATATCCGATGACGCAGAGTTTGTATCGCTGGCTTTTAGACTATAAATTCTTGTTATTTTAAGCAACCATTTCAACATGATTGATACGTATTTATCTAATTTATCTATGTTTATTTCCAGCCAGATTCTTCTACCTGGGTTGAGATAGCCAAAATTCCCTTTCGTGAAGTAAGGGTTGAAACATTGGATTCTCTAACTAAAGGGACAAATTACACAGGTCGAGTCTTCGGACTTATAGCAGATACCGATATTGCCAAGCTTCAATATGTCGCCATTCCAGTTTTTAGGTTTTCTACCCTATGTGATGGTAAAAATACAATATAATTTAATTAGCTAAGTAATTTTTGTTTTATATGTTTTTATGTTTTCCTAGGAAAGAAGTGCAAAACGTCAAGGATGTGACCTATTTTTCTTTGTGAACATTAAATTTCACACAAATGAAAATTTAGAGTATCGAATTAAATTTTCTATGAGCTTGTTATGAAAAACTAGCATACATAAGTCATGTGCAAAGTTCATATTTAAATTTAAAAAGCATTTATTTGCTTACAACCTAGATACACTAATATAAATCTAATAAATAATTTTCTGACAAAAAGGACACTTCTCTATTATAAAAAAACGCTTACATACTGCCCCAGTAATAAAATGGAGCATATACGAAGATGCTCTACAAATAATGTAAAAGTAAATATAAATAACACATACTAATAATATAATAAACAATAACTGCTTACAATTTAAAAAAAAATACAATATACTCAGGTTTATAAAGATTGTCAAAGTCTTAATTTTATCTAATGGAACTAAAACTGCAAAAACGAGAGCAATCATATCAATCGCAACTCATGCGAATTACCACCCGTTACTTAGCTCGGTACACTGCACACTGGTCAAAAATAACCGCATTTAGTTCATTAGTATGTATCTACTATAGCCGTCATTCAATTAGTTCAAATGAAACAACAACAAAAAAGGTATTTCAAATGAATTGAACACCGGTCTTTTCAAACAAAACTTTATATTCGGCAATTATAAATATTCTTTTATGCAGTTTTAAGTTCTAATGTAGCCAGAGTGACCTACGATAAATCCTCAAATTATATTTTCAATTCTAGTTGGAATTTTGGACTGTATCATTAGTGATATTTAAATAATGATATTGGACTGGTATTGGAATGATATGGAAGTTACGAGTTGAATATGACTTAAAATTAATATCTTACACAAGTTCCTCACACATTTTGATACTTAAAATTATTTAATTTTCATACTTTATTTTTTGGCATATTCATTTTTCTTGTCGTCTAGTGACAATTCCTGAAAACTTAATATTTACATACCTCTATTTTTATTCTATTTTATTTATAAAACATGATTTTCATTTTCCATTTTCATGATACACTTCTATTTACAGCTAGAGTTTCTCGTTCAATTTCTTATAGGATTCAATAAAACTTGGATAACCCTGATAGAAGAACTTAAAAATATGTTTCAGTGATGAGTGAAATCAGTAATAATATTTCTATTAAAAGTTTAAGCATTTTTCTGGCAATGATTAAGATGATTAAACCATAAGATTAGAAAACGTCGTCTTCATAGCTACCCGGAAACAAGCCTCTTGTTTAGCTTTTTTGTATTAATGATAAGAGGTATTGAAGAGCTTCAATCAAAATTATTACCTCTTCGAGATATTTGATTGGCGCGACAGGAGGTAAAAAGATAAGTGATATACATTAGGTAATAAATCACATTATATTTATTATAAAACTGAATTGTAACATCGTTGTAGAATTCATTTCAGAAAAGTAGCATATCAAGGGATGCACATGTTTATTTTACATTGATACTGGCAACGATAATATTACCAAGTAAGAGAAATGATCCAAAATGTTATTAATTGTCAAGTAAGATTTTGGGTTTAGGGATTAGTGAAATAAAAGTCCAGTTTAACTCAAAATGGCCGACGTTTTGCAAAACATATTTTCTTCCTCAGGGCGCTAAAAAAACAGGAATATTTTTTGTGAAAATAAAAACAGGATTTTTTTTTGAGAAACAGAAGTTAGTAACTTTGACCCTACCCATAACATTTTTTTTTACATATCTGATGTATTATACACGGCGATAAATTAAACAGTGTGCGGTCACATGTTGGTTATTGTATTGAGCAAAGTTTCGTTATCCATAAGAATGCAGGTTGAAAAAAGAACCGCGTAATTTTATCGAAAAATAAGAACATTTCCAATAAATTAGTAGCTTCGTTACATAAATTAATTCGTTACAGGATTCGACTCTGCCTTGGCAGATATAAAATCTGAAATATTATCTCTAATCCAAACAGCATCATCAAAGTCCTGGGTACGTAATTTTTATGTCATATTTATGTCCATACGTCCATTGTTATAAAAATAACCTATTTAGTACGCACTTTTGGATACGTAGTTCGTACGTATTAATTGTAACTCGCGGACGTACATACATGTATGTACATATGTCAACAACTGTCAAATCGAGGTTGATCTGGTCGCAAAGTAATCAATTATAGCATTTTCAAAACCCCGTGTTTTTGTTGCGCCCACTGACTGTCAAATAAGTAATTGGCAATGTTGGAGAGTTGACACCGTTGACAGCGTTTAAGACAAGTGACAGATGCGAGAACGAACGTTCTTCTTTTAGTCGGCTTGACAATATGGTGTCATAGCGTGGGTTGGCCCTTTGTAGTAAAAGTTTACACTTCTGTGAGTTTAGCATTTATCAAAATTCTTTTTTCGTTTTTTTTCTTATTACATTGGATTTTAGTTTTACTATTCACTCAGTGATAGGAAGGATCTACTATGATCTAGCCCAATTCATGGTAAGAGCATATCTATTCATTTTAGTGGTAATAAATTTATATTACTTATTTGAAAATTTGCTTATTTTAAAATATAATTTTAAGTCTCACACAAGCAGGGAAGCCCAAAGAAAATTGAAGACTGTATTTCACAATAGTTGCCAAGAACAAATGAAATTTGTTTTATGTACTTTCTTAAACGTTCATATTTTGTTTTGTTTTTTAGACATATACATAGTAGACATATACATATAGATAGAGAAGTTGTTTTATATTTTTATATGTTTTTTTTTTATAATCAATATATTTTCAGTTTTTATAAGTGAATTATTTTTTCTCCCAAATACATTTTACCACATATTTTACATTACATTACATACATTACGGTACGTTCATATTATGTCCAATACATGACGTATAATGTCCTAGAAGTGCGTACATATGACGTAGAATCCTGCGGAAAGTAGGCGTCCTATCTACGTCCATAGTACGTAATACGTCCTGTGTACGTACATTATGTCTCTGACAAACTCTGCGAAGAACTACCTCACTGTGAAACTACCAGGTGACTTTAACCTGCCTCACTGCACCTGGATAATAAAGGATGAAATTTGTTTAATGACCTCACCAATATCTGTGGCTCTTCCAAATGAGGTTAAAATTTTGGCGTTTCTGACGGCTATATGGTCCTTTCATGGTGCTCAATACTAAAACGGACCTTGAGATATACTTGGCTGAAGAAAGAATTGTATTGCCGTTGGATAAGTACCAACCACCCCTAATATATAACCTTAGCTCATCTTTTCATACAAACAACACTGAACTTGTAGATCACGGTTATTACAGAGACTTTAAATTAATTGAGTGTAACGCCGTTTTAATATTTATGTCGGGTTTTGTTTGGTTGTTGTTGGATGAATTATTTTTGAATTAGTCCCTTAACGATATGATAAATATATTTTATGACGTAATGGACTTATGTATAGATAAATTTGTGGTCTAAAAAAGATAAACATCGAAAGAGTTTTTCATTTGGTTTTGAGTTTTTTCCTGCTGAAAGTATATAACACCAACTGATAAATATAATAGTAATTCCCAAGTGATTAATTGCAGACCTATCAGCATATTAAGTACCATTCCTAATGTTCACAGATGTTTGACAGTTTTATTCTGCGATATATCGATGTATCTCTCTCTTCAATCACAACTTATCGATCAACAGATTCGCTTTATTGCTGGACGAATTAAATCTTCTAACGTTTGCTGATTTTCTGTCCAGTTCTCTAAAGGAAGGTTTTCAGGTCCATGCCTTTTACATCGACTTCTCTAAAGCCTAAGACAGGGTTAATTACAAAATGTTACTATATAAAATAAACCGAATGGGATTCCTGCTGTGTGGATTGTGGACAGTGGATTGAATCGTACTTTTATTGGAAGAACTCGAATCCGATCGGTATAAGTGGTGTACCACAAGGATCACACTTAGGACCTTTGTTATTTCATATTTATATCAATGTCATCTTGTGTGTTGTCATGTTTGATGTCATCATGTTTTCACCACTGTTCTTCGCCTCTTTTTACTGATGACTTAAAAATGTACCTGAAAGTAACCTGATGATTGTGCTCGGCTACAAGGTGACTTAAATAGGTTGACTGCTTGGTGCAATAATAATTCTACGAATTTAAATGTTAAAAAATGCCATTCAATATGCTTCTGTAGAAGTCGGTATATTATTGATTATTTTTTTCTACATCAATAACAGTACCCTTGAACCAGATTCACTCATAAAAAGCCTGGGTTTCACACTTGACAGCCGTTTAAGTTTTATAACCTACAAATCTGAAATCACTTCTAAGACACTTCAAATGTTAGGCTTCATCAAGAGATGTTGTAGAAACCTGTCAGAAAACCGGCTCCATTCGGCTGCTTTTCTGTTCCCTTGGACTGCCGCACTTATATGGTTCACACGCATGAATGTCCCCTTCTTACAATATCCATATCCAGAATATCGAGCGAGTTTAATACAGGTTTCTTAGACATATGGCATAGAGGATCAATCTCCCTAGTTCCAATCTCTATCAGTCAAACTATTATCAACTTGAGAAGGTTTTATATCTAACAACTCTTGAAACCAAACGAGATTTGAGAGTCTTTCGTCAGTTTTTTATGATATTCTCCATTCCTGTACCAACTATTGCGGAATCATATACCAAAAATGGTTTTAACTCGTTCATGGCAAGGACAGCACGACTGCAAACCAGCACTTCTCTTATGTTGACTTATTTGATGCATCTGCCAGATTCAGGAAAAATATTAAGACTTTTATACCCTGAATATTTTTTTCCTTTGTCTTGTGTTCTAAATAATACCTAACTTTTTAGTCTCTGTGATTGGTACGTTGTTAAAGTTTTGTCTGTGCGCTTTTATTATGTTAAAATGATTACTTTATATTTCTAAAATTAGTTTATTATCTTTTTTTAATAAAAAAGCTTACCATCTAGTTGTTAAGTTACATTGTACAACTTGTGTTTTATTAGCTTATAGAGTTTACTTCAGCTTAGGGTAGGCATGGAATTGCTATTTGAAACTCATTTGATTCATAGTAATATTGAGATTTTTGTCCGTTGAATAAATAGATAAATAAATATATTTAATTCCAATAAAAAACACCAATCCAATAAAAACATACGCCCGACCGGCGACCAGCGAAAAAAATAATAGATCAAACGAACTTACCTAAGTGATGTTCGATTATAATTATATGAAGGCTTTGTCAAAATAAATAAATAAATAGTGTAGTACCCTCGTTTCCTGCGCCACTGGCCACAATCTTCAAAGTAAATGTAAAATGTTCATTTGATTTAGTTTATTTTAAAGGAATAAAATAGTGTAACATGTATGTCTGGGGTATTCAATTAGGGAGGACTGGGACTATTTATTTCGACGAAGCCTTCATATAATTAAGATCGAGCATTACTTGCTAAGCTCGTTTGATCCATTAAATATATTTGGCTTCGTCTCATAAATAAATAAATAGTGTAGATGTTTAAAGATAATGCTACAATTTTTTATTAATTGCGATATTGCGTTGTATTTTTATTTTCCTACATACATCTAAAATTATAGATAACAATGGATTTTTCTTTGTAAATAAGGAAAGAAAGACAAACTGACAATTTGAAATATATATGCATAAATCTATTTTAGTCCCTCAAAAATGTATTAATATACTATACCTATAAACATAATGTAGGTAAGAATAAAAACTGATATGAAAAACCTTTTCAAGTATATATGGTAAATAAGTAAAGCGTATGACTGCTTATAGTATAATTTTATATTTATTTCTGAGCTGCACTTAACATAGCTGTAGCAAAATCAGCATTGTCTATTATAGGCCTGCGGTAGAAGTTTGCAAAAATTTGTAAGTGTCCCATATGAGGCGCCCTCTATAAACCGCTGAGTTAAAAAACTCAAAACTTTTGGAACTGTTACAACAAAAAGCTCAATATTATTGCAAAGACAAAATTGCTACCAAGATTTAAGACCTACAGAATACTTATTTAAAGTGTAGAAGTTGTAATGGATGAGTCTCTCATATGTCTAAACAGTCTTGTGGAACTTCTCCTCTGAGAAGCGCTTCCCTGATAATCTCCTTGCTACTAGGGAAAGGTTTTCCGACAAGGGATGTGGTATTCCGCTAAAAAAAAGTAGCTCCCTTATTAATAAAGACTTATATAAGTGGTACCATGGTTGAGAGACCCAATATGGAACCACCACAATTCCTTCTGCTTTATCCGTAATGATTTCTCGTAAAACTCTTAAAATCATCGAAAACGGAGGAAAAGCATAAAAATAAATGTCACCCCAACTTAGAGTAAAGTCATCGACCTTGTAGGCCTCGGAGTCTTTTATCCTTTAACCAAATTTCAAATTTTTTTAATTTAAACTAGCAAACAAATCTATAATGGGGTCACTAAATTGTTGTATAATTTTAGAGAATGCATAACCAGCAAGAATCCACTCGGTCTCGGTATGGGTTTTTTGAGAAGCTTGATCCGCGAGTAATATCTAATAACTAATATTTAATGCGGACATAGCAATAAGTATATATACAATAAGTAACCGTAACCCATTAAACATTAAAATTAATATAGTGCAAAAGCCTAGTTGCTGTTCATATTAATTGTTCCATAGATTTATGTACGTTTTTGTGACAATAAAGTTTTTTTAAAAAAGGAATTTTCCCCAGCTGTGTTTTTATTTGCGCTGCGAACAGGATAGTGTGATTCTGCCCTCTATCGATCTTTCGTTGTGCAGAAGTGGTTTCTAAATCTTAGTACACTCTTTGAATCTACTGACCTTCGTGATCGATCGGAACCTCCGTCAAAATCTAGTAAGAGTCCAATTCAAAGAGTAAGAAGAAGCAAGTCAGTGGCAGTGCATTTAGTAATCGTGAGTGATCCTGTGGTAGTGGTGCCAGTGAGTGAATCGAGCGATCCTGTAGTATATCTACCGCCAGCACATACGGCCACAGCAAAAAAAACGACGTCATTTACCGTCCTTCTTCCTCTAGCAGTTGGAGTTCCAGAAAAACTATCCAGCGATTCCAGCTTTCCAGCCACATTCATCATAGGAAGCCCTTTGTTCGTGAGCTGTCCTTCAGTTTAGCCTCTATGGATTCATCCTTGCCTATACTGTAAGTAGATTGCTGAATTGCCTTTTAATGTCCAGTCCCTCTAACCGTTTACAACAAATGTTGTTAACGAATACAGCCTTTTTAGGATTAAATTCACCTCTAGGGTGTCACCTAATTTAAATCGTAGCGAAATTTTACTAATTTAAATCTGCAGATTTACAAGAACAATTAGCAGAACTTTTAGAAAAATTAAGTTTAGATTCAGAAGATAAATCTTTAGTAGATAAGACCATTAGACCTGTAATTTATTCAGACATGGAAAACTTAGGATTTCATTCCTCACTTTTACCAACTTTTTCGGGAGAACAAATTCACTTAGAGAGTATAGAGTTTTATTATCTCCATAAACAAATTTTTTTTTCTATACGATAACTATAATGATGATTACAAAAAAATCGTCTTAGCGGCAGTAAAGTCTAAGTTTACTGATAGAGCAAGAGATTTTTTACTCTCTAGGCCCAACTTAACATCTTGGCTCTTAATTCATTAAGACTAAATTCGGTGATCCAATAACTTACCAAATCTTAATGCAACAACTCCAATATATTAAAATTTATAGGAATGAAAGAATCTTACAATTTGTTGATAGGCTAAAAACTTTTGTATAAAGAATAATAGCAAAAATTAATTGTGAAGTAGATAATAATAGTGCAAAATTAACCCAGCTAAGCCAAATTAAAAAAACATCTGTATTAATTTTAACTGCTAATTCACCACATACCCTCAAAACTTTGCTTATGTTACAGCAGCATAACACACTTGATGATGCCTATACCCATGTACTCAATTACAATATGATTGAATCGCAAGTAAATAAATTTCACTAATACTAATTCAACTTTGCGTCGCAATTTGCAACACATCCAAACCCTAATAATGAAATTTCACAAAATCAAAACTATAGATCTACTAATCAGCCTCCACAATTGAACCCACATTTAAGACCAATGTTATTCCCATCAGACCACAAATTTCCTAGCCAACCCGTTCAGAGATATTATCCCACTAATGCCCAGGTCTTTGGAAAACCAAAGAATGTATTTGCTCCCACACATAAGCCTGTCTCAGATTTCGAAACCCCAATGTCGATCTTTACAGCAGAACCATCCAGAATGTCCTAGCAAAGGCAACCTCAACCTCAATGGCAAAACGATAATATTTTCCAACCCTCAGGCCCTAAAAACTTCATAGCCGAAGAACTAACCAATGTAGAAATATATCCCGACCACAACAATGCTGATCATGTTCTCGAACAACCCCCTAATATTAATGAAGCCTCCAACCAAAACTCCGATTATCATTACCATATTCAGGATTTCGATGACCAAAACTATGAAGCTACACCCTCCAATCAATATTCTACTGATTCTTCAGAAAATTTTTTAGACGAAGCCTATATCCAACCATTAATTTAAATAATATAGCTCAAAAAGTAGAGCTGCCCTACTTTTATCTTCCTAAAAAACAAATTACCATCCTTATTGACTCTGGCGCTTCCGACTCCATCATTACCCCAAAAATTGCAAATCTATATCCAAACAAAATATTCATTGAACCTTTTGAAGTTATAGCATGTAAAAAAGTTTACAAGGAAACCCAAAATTTAAGAATACATTTATTAGAAGAATCAGGCATTCCCAAAACATTTAACATGCGCGTTTTGAACTGGTATAATGACGTTGACGCCCTAATAGGGACAAAAGACCTTAAACGACTTCAAGCTCTTATTAACTATGAAAACAAAACTTTAAACTCTTCGTAACATACAAATTTGATTCTCTCTAGCCTACAACAAGCCATTACCACATCCTGTCCGGAATTTTAATGTGAATTCTTTAACCATTCCCGTTAACCTTAAAAATGGTATTGCTATTTTACCATCCTTAAACATAAAAGACCACATCATCCCTGATTGTTTGGTCGAAGTTAAAAATGGATTTTGTAGAATTCCCAACTCAACCCCTAAAACCCAAATAAACTTTCATCAAAGAATAAAAGTCGTACCTGAAGACTAATTCGATTTAGTTGATCCCTCTAGTACAAATTCAAAAAGTATTGACCCCGAAAAAATGCTAAGATTCGATCACTTAACCCCACTTGAAAAATCCAAAATCAATCCCCAATGCCATGAATTTAAACAGATAATGTAGTACAAAAATTGTGACCTCTCATTTACCAGTCAAACGAAACACTATATCCAAACAAAAACTGAAAAACCCATCTATGTCAAATCTTTCAGACATCCTCCTGCTATGAACTCCGAATTTCAGTCGCAAATTGAAAAACTATTAGATAATAAAATAATCCGACCGTCCATCTCTCCTTATTCAGCCCCCATCTGGATAGTGCCCTAAAAGCCAGATGCCTCTGGAAAAAAGAGATTCCGACTTATTATTGATTATCATCGTCTAAATGATGACACCCTAGAAGAAATTTTCCTAGAATTAAAGAAATCAGGGACAATTTAGGAAAATGCACTTATTTCACAACATTAGATCTTGCTCAAGGGTTCCATCAGATCGAAATGGACCCAAAATCCATTGAAAAAACAGCTTTCACTGTAAATAACGGACACTATGAATATTTACGTATGCCGTTTGGCCTTAAAAACGCTCCAGCGATATTCCAACGCATGATGGACAAAATTTTTCGAGAATACTTGTACAAGTTTTGTTTTATTTACATGGACGATGTAGTTATCTTTTCAAAATCCTTGTCAGAATATATCGACCACATAAGAAAATTTAAAAAAAAAATTAAAAGAACTAAAGTTTAAAGTCCAACCCAATAAGTCAGAATTTTTATGCAAAGAGGTAGCATTGATAATTGACGCCATCCAACGTTATCCCATACCGCAAAACTAAAAAGAAATCAAAGCATTCCTTGGACTCGTTGGATATTACCGGCGATTTATCAAATTTTTTTCCAAAATAACGGTCCCTCTCACAAAGTGCTTGCGTAAAGATTCTACAATTAATTCTAACGCATTTCAGAAATGCAAAGAACTCATCTTCAACTCCCCAATTTGACAGTTCCTCGATTTTAGTAAACCCTTCAAGCTCACAACAAATGCCTGTAATATCGCTATTGGCAGTGTACTCTGTCAAAACGATCACGCTATAGGTTATTACTCTCGTACCCTCAATTCAGCTGAGAGAAATTATTCCACAATTGAGAAAGAGTTACTTGCAATGGTAGATTCTACAAAGCATTTTCGCCCATACCTCTATGGTCAACACTTTCTTATAGAGACTGATCATAACCCTTTAGTATGGCTGTCAAAAATCAAAGAACCAAACTCTCGTTTAATCCGTTGGCGACTAAAACTTGAGAAATTCAATTTTGATATCAAATATAAACAAGGAAAAGAAAATCACGTTGCTGACGCTCTTTCAAGGATCGAGCTCAATATCCAAGAAATTAATGAAACCCGAGATACCGAATCAACTGCCCCTAATGCTGACATCAGTTGCAAACCTCTGTGATTTCGACCTTGCTGATTTTGTACTTAATGAACGATATAATAAATCAACAAATAATAATAATGTAAATCAACCCAATCCCAACCCTCTCAACCCCACAGAATTTGATTTAAATGATGATAATTTTGACATTACGGTTCACTCTAATAATGGCACAACATGACAGTATATCACAATTTCAGAGCTACCCCTTAACTATGCAAGTAATCGAATTATCATCGAATACGGAAACGAATACAAACATGTATATACAAAACCATTTAAGAAAAACCACCATTTTATCAGAATCCCCAAAGTAAATGCTGAAAGATAGATTTTAAAAATAATCAACGAAATAATCAAACCAGACATATCGTTTACCATATACATTCCCAATCAAGAATTAAAAGTGGAATTTTAAAAACTGGTACATGCAAATTTAAATCCATCAGCAAAATTCTTGTTTTCGAATATCTATTTAAACGACATCATCGACGTAAACCGACAAAAAGATATTATTTGCAACCACAACGCAATTACTGAAACCTACAATCATATTAAACAAAAATATTACTGGCCCAAACTAAAAGACTCCGAAACATACATTATTAATAACTGCGAAATATGCCTGCAAAGTAAGTACGAAAGGCACCCTTATAAAATTGCTTATGAAGGCCCCTTATTAGCTGAAAAGCTATTTAAAACTATACATATGAATATCTTTCAATTTTTAAATAGCCTTTTTCTTACCATTATTGACTCCTTTTCAAAATACGCTCAAGCATATTTCATCCCGGACTAAAACTCATATCACTATAATTGGCAAATTGAGACATTATTTATACATACATACACACCCCTAAAAATAGTTGCTGACCAAGGCTTTTGTCAATTATTCTGTATAGAAGTTCATTATACAACCCCTGGCAATTCCACATCAAACAACCCCGTAGAACGACTACATTCCACTCTACTAGAAAAATTAAGAATCCTTAAAATTCAGAACCCAGAGGACACACCCCAAGCATTAATGACATCCGCAGAGCTAATCTATAACCAAAGCATACATTCTACCACTGGCCACTCTCCATTTTCCATCTTATATGGCCCTTATTCTAATGAACTCAACCTTAACAATGATCTTACGATATTCGAACAATACAACGAAAAAACGAAACAAGAACTCGCTCCCTTTTATGACGCAGTATACAAAAAGGCGTATCAAAAACAAACCAAAAATAATCAGCGTTTAAACAAAAGCGTAGAACAAATCCCCCAACTAACGCTAAATCAAACCGTATACAAGAAAACCACCCATAGAAATAAGATAAATCCTCAATTCATACCTATAAAAGTCACTAAAATAACTGGAAACAAAATACAGCTATTTCAAAGAAAAACCCAACAATGACGAATATCCGAAAGATCAAAAGAAAAGGAAAAAATCCGATTACTTTCCAGCCTCCTGATCCTAACCCTTCGGAGCCAGACCAACCCTTGCCAGGCCCTTCAAAGCCAAAAACTCCCTAACAACGGATATTACCTAGAAGATGTCTACCCCGCTCTAGTTGTAAGCTATTATCATAATATGTCCCTTTTAACATATGTCCTTTTAACCAACTAATATAAAGTCGACCCTGTATCAATTATCTAAAAACCTACGTAGTACATATTCTTTGATTAATGAGCATAGTAATATATCACATTTTCAACTGTATTATATCTCAAAAGCTTTACAAGACACCTATGATACCTTTGCAAAGTTAAATTTATATAAAAACAATTCAATACCTAAAAATCGTAATAAACGCGGCTTAATGAACTTCCTGAGAAGCGGCATCAAATCCATAACTGGTAATCTAGACAATAATGACCTAAAGACTATTTGGCAAAATTTGCATATTTTAAAATAACATCAAAACTGAACTTTGCAAAAAAATCAATTAGTTCGTTAGTTCTCTCGCAGGAAACATAGTAAATAATTTCGAGAAAATTTTTTTAAATATTAATGAAAATGCAGAAAAAATTAAAACCGAAATACAAAACCTTTATGGCGAAGTTAATTTGCTATTATTACTGCAAAGCCAATATACACAGATTGTAAGTGTTATGGAGTTCTTAGAAAAATTATTACGAATAATTTCTTTTGCTCATCTTGAGACTCTAGATCTCGAAATATTGAGTTTTAAAGAAGTTGAAGAAATTTGGAAATATCTTGAAAAATACTCTCCCGAAAACGCTCTATGGCCTCTACAACATTTATCTGAATTAAAACTAGTATGTAGGGCTGGCCTCCTAGTTTTAAGCAATTTGGCAATACTAGAAATCAAAATACCTATTTTCGAACAAAAACTATGTGATTTAAAATATGTATATCCTATACCAAATAATGAAACAAAAATACTTGTTAGTCCTAGAAAATATTACTGTACTAAATTGTGGTATAGCCAATGCTCAGAAATCAGTTCCACTTGGATGTGTTCTGATCCCATTGCTAATAGCTGTTTACCACCAACAAACTGTCGTTACGCTAAAGCACAAAACAACTACCAAATACACATAGTGTATTTTACTCATAACAAATCCTTTCATTTCTGTACAAAATCCCCAGAAATTGTATACGAGAATTGTTTTCACTTCCAAAAAGTAACTCTACAGGACTATGCTCTCATTTTCAGCCAATGTGATGTTATCATAAATCAACAACAATACTCCTTATCCTCAAATAATATTTCTTTTACTATACACAAAATTGAAAAAACCGACAAATCTGTCCCTCAACTTGCAAATTAGACATCTGGAAAATCCTAGAAAAATCCAGGAAAACCTCATGGAAACTTGACAACCCCAGACGTTTAATACCCTATGGAATCCCGCCCACACTGTATTCGTAATTACTTGTATTATATTTGTATGCATTTTAGGTTTAGTAATTTACTTTTGGCAAAAACTTTACTTGAAGCAAAAACATCTTAAGGCCATTCCAACAAAGGTTTTAGAAAAATTGATCAACGAGGACGTTGAATGTTCTAAGGGTGGAGGAGTAATATCTAATAACTAATATTTAATGCTGACATAGCGATAACTGTATATATAAGTAATCGTAACCCATTAAACAGTAACATTAATA
Organism: Anthonomus grandis grandis; assembly: GCF_022605725.1. NCBI lineage: Eukaryota > Metazoa > Arthropoda > Insecta > Coleoptera > Curculionidae > Anthonomus > Anthonomus grandis. The sequence continues at coordinate 14,048,142 of NC_065550.1, forward strand.
TAGTGTAAAAGCCTAGTTGCTGTTCATATTAATTGTTCTATAGATTTAAGTACGTTTTTGTGAGAATAAAATTTTTAAAAAAAGGAACTTCGCCCAGCTGTGTTCTTATTCCGCGTGAATATTATCTTTTGTATTGATTTACGATGCAAAGATACAAATATTTTATTCTGACACCATTTCCAAATCATTCGAGCTATAATATTAAGGTGTTAAAATCGAACACTTCCCATACTGTTAATAATAGATATTGCCGTTGTATTATCTAGTCTACAGAAAATATTGGAAATTTTAAATTCTTTAACCCAACATTTTAATCCAAAATATACTGCCAATAATTTCAATATATTAATGTGATAATTTTTGTCTTTTCAGACCAAAAACCCAAAAGTAGTTTTATTATTGTAGAAAACTTCCCCATCCACCTGTTGATTCCGTCGGGTTAAATTTAAGCTTGGAAATGATCCGAACGTATTTTATTAGAACCCTAGAAAGAAAAATCTGCAGATAGGGTGAAGGATAAATACATCTAGATTTTAACAATTCGAAATACTTTTCTCTTTCAAATAATTTCGCATATAAAAAACTATATTTAACTACTAGGAAAGCTGATCTAAGTTACCAATAAAGTTTCTAATTTTGCATTCTTTTAAAGTACTATATTTTGTGGACATATTGAGTATCTTTATCCGTTTTCCAATGACACCCAGGTCATGTTATTAGAATTAAAAACAAAACCTAATTATTGACATATCTGACTTGGAATAAGAGAACTTTTTTTTATAGTTTGTTAAGAAACCTAGATGTTTCAATAACCTTATAGTTTCGGCTATAGCTTTTTCTTACACTCTTTTTAAGATCTTCCTAAAAACCAGATATCATCTAAATAAATCATGGATATATGATAATATGCATCCTTTATGTCTAGTATTGCCATAAAACAATTAGGTGTAATTAAACAAGAAACTGTTCTATAGTCTCTCAGTTTAAAATGTTCAATCTAAACTTGTTAAGTGATTTTAAATTTATTTTTAGTCGATGGGTTCCATTTGATTTTGGAACAACAAATATTGTCTTTTGAACCTTTGGACCTTCGAATATAAATTGACCTTCACAAGAATTTACCATTCCACTTTTGCACCTTCCTTTAACAATTATTAGAATTATATTATGTATAATATTTTTTTCATTAACAGAATAACGTGGTTCTGAAAGCACAACTGTTTGATTGGGCATTTTAAGAAACGGAATAGTAAGGCTTTTTGTGTAAGATAAAATGTTGTTATTTACGGAGAGTTTATACCATCTTCGAATAAAATGTCTTAGCCTGCCAGAAGATTCACTAACCATTAATATCGTTGATGTTGGCTCTACCTCTGAGCCTCCGTGGTTGGTAATGATCGGTTTTCTTCAGCTGGTGTGAAGCTAAATACCGGTGGGCAGGCTTTAGACTTTTGGTGCTGGGAACTCGATGGACGCGTCTATCCTGGTAGGTCCCCTTCCTCGTTAAGGATGGATGCTTGAAGTTTCCCTGTTTCGAAGTTGATAGTTGCTGGCTCTCTATAGTCCTCTTATGAACTTTTAATTGGTCACTTGCCTTTTTAAAGTCTTTTGCAGTCTTGATAATACTTTCAAGATCTTCACCGAAAGCTATTCACTGATGAGTGTATTTATTAAAGTATCCTTGAGATCTTTCTTTAAATTTAAAGACAGTAGTAATTCTCTTCTCGAAATCGACTCTGAGTGATGAACATCACTAAGCAGCCGACCAATATCATTAAGACAATAAATAAATAAATAATAATAAATATGCCTTTATATTACGGAAATAAAAAATTACAATGACAATTATAAATGCGGCGTGATCTAGCATATGGCTACTCTATCTAACCGCACACTTAAAAATAGTACTTCAAAATAATATATAAGTATATATAACTTTAAACTATAAATAAGTAACTATAATTAAGCTTATAAAACAAAACGATCCTACACAGACATAATCATATCATACATTTAATCAAGTAATACAGTTAACTAAAAAGTGAACAAAAGAAAAAAAGAAAAAATGATCTGAGTGCTTTGCAGATCAGGAGGCAACGCATTATAGATTTTAACACCGGTATAGCTAAATGAGGCTTGAAATTTGGTAGTTCTATACTTTGGGACACAAAAATTTTTAGAATGACGCATATCACGACCATGCTACCAGCTTCTCATACAACTACCTGGGGACTCTTCCATGGACAGTTTTATAAATGAGACTAGCCATATAAACTTTGAATCGTTCTTCCAGCCTTAGCCATTGAGATTCAATAAATAATGTGTTATATGGTCATATTTTTGCTTACAATAACTAAATTTTAGGCAAGCATTTTGTAATTTTTGCAAGCTATATTTATCTCTTTGAGCAAAGGCTGGCCAGAATAAAACGCTTCCATAACTGATCACTGAGGCGACTAATGATTGAGTTAACTTTAACTTAATGTTAGTTGATAAAATATCTTTATACTTGTACAAGACTTTTAATTTATAGTAAGTTTTTTGTAAAATATTAGAAACATGATATTCAAAATTAAGCTTATTATCGATAAATATACCATAAATATAAGTTTTTTTCGCAGCTAGTTGGCTGCAGATTAACTCCCTGGACGGAGACATTCACGCACAAATCATTCCACACAGGAATCCCAAAAACCAATAGTTTTGACTTAGCAGCATTAAGAGCCAGCTTATGGAAACTTGACGCTTGCACAATAGCATCAAGATCAGAATTTATGTTCGCTATGACGGTATTAATTTGATTAATTGAAAATTAGTGATAAAGTTGAACATCATCCGCATATTGATGCATGTTTTAAGAAACTCAAGAAAATCAGACGTGTAAACTGAAAATAAAAGTGGTCCCAAAATACTACCCTGCGGAACTCCCTGACCAATAACTACATACTACGAAAATACTGAGCCGAAACGTACTCCTTGCACTCTATTAGCCAAATAATCACAAAGAAGATACAAAGCTGAGTCGTGTAGACCAAAATATTTTTATTTGGCAAGCAAAATAGAATGATCAAGAGTATCAAATGCTTTACTATAGTCTAATCAATGGTGCTGATTGCAGTAGCTTTTTTATTATCCATAGCGCAAAGAATATCATCGCATACATGCAATAGTGCTGTTTCCGTACCATGCCGGGATCTGAACCCAGATTGGGTATCAGGAATAATTTTATTATTTATAAAAAACGTTTTTAATTGCTGGTGCATGGCTTTTTCCAGTATTTTGGAAAGGGTAGTTAGGATGCTTATAGGACGGTAATGCGAGAGCTCAGCAGGGCTATTTACTTTGGGAATGGGTAATAAATCCGCCTTTTTCCATTCTCTGGAAAATCTGAATAACGAAAAAGCCTTATTGATGATGTGTGTGATATAAGGAGCAAGGTAAGGGACTAAAAAAGAAATCATCTTAATCCCAATAGCATCAGACCCAATGGAGACAGACTTTATATTAGATATTATATTCTCAATATCAGTTTCACTCATCTCCCTAAACTTAAACTTGTTATCAACATTATTTGGTATTTATTTCATTATTAAGAGGTAATATATTAGTTTTCGGAATACGATTAGTAAAAAATATTAAATTGTTCTGGTTACTTTGAATTGAGCTGGTAACTTTGAATTTTGAGGTGTTATATTAAGACATTTTAAAGTTTTCCAAAATGAAGCCGGATCCTCTTTAAATTTATAATTTTGAAAAGATTTTTTTTCATTTCGAATTGCGCTTGTTATCATATTTCTAATATTCTTATATTTATTAAAGGAGTTTTCAGTTTTTAATTTTTTGTACTCTAAGTTTAAAAGGGTGCATTAATATTAAACACATCAATCACATTTTGCTAAAGAAAGGAAACCATTTCATCCACATCAGACATATTAAATATATCTTGCCAATGTATACTAAAAATGTCATTAAGAAAGTCCACAAAAACGAAATTGGAATAATCTCGATAGGTATGAAAGGATACGGGAGGGCGTGTTTTTTGCAAGTTTAATTCGGTGTAAACCAAACAGTGATCAGAGATGTCGTCCATGTTGATTACTTGGACATCAGCCGACAGACCTGGATCTGAGGTAACAATAACATCAATCAATTTAAGTGCAATTGCAGAAAAACGAGTAGGAGTTCGAACAAGTTGTGCCAAAATATATTTATTGAAAAGTTTACTGAGAGCAGTACATCCAGGATTGTCGACTTGCAAAATATCCACATTCAAATCCCCATAAAATACTAAAAGATCAACTTCAGGCAAAAAAGTAATAATAGCATTCTCCAAATCATCAATACACGAATTAAGGTTTATGTTAGGTGGCCGGTACAGTGATCCAAAACATATGATCCTACCATTAATTTTAGTACGAAACTATAGCTGTTCCAATGCACTACTCTGGGGAGGCGTGTTTAGAATTTGAAATGTTAATGAACTATTATTATAATAAGCGACTCCGCCATCACGACCATCTCTATCTTTACGTATAATATTATAATTGAAAATATCTATGCTGTTATTTTGTATTGAGTTACTTAACCAGGTTTCTGATAGCCCAATTACATCGTACTTTTCAGCCCTTAAAAATTCACTAAAGCTGCCAAAATGTGAAAAAAGTGATCGGACATTAAAATGAGAAAATCAAAAATTAATTATATTACTTGCAGCAGCCATAAGCTAATATGAACGGTTTACACACACAAAACGCTGTCCACCAATAGACAAACAAATAAAAATCGAATAAGTCATAGCCAATAGCCAATATACCTTGTAAGCATCTACGCAAAAAGGAAAAAAAAATCTTCCTAAGAGGCGATTCAATAGTGAACCCAACAGAATACACATTTTTAAATTTAACAAAATAATATACATTCCCCAAAAAAAAAACAACCGAAAAAATGTACCGAGCAATACATACATATGCGAAATCGTTATTTGGATCTATTAGAGGTTTGTCGCTTTTGTGTAACGTTATTTTTGAATTGAAAAATCACTTATACATATCTTTTGTGAGGTTGCTGGGTTCCAACGGAAAATCTTACCAGAAGTTGTCCAGACATTACTAGGGCCATACTTTTTCTTCGCTTCAAGAAATGCCTTGTATCTTTGGGAAGTTAAATCTTCAAATATAGATACTTGTTGATTTTTCAGCTTCTTTTTTCCCATAAAAAGTTCATTTCTCTTCAAGTTGCTAGTGAAATCTTCTATAATTGGTGGTGATTTTCATTATTGTTCTTTGGAAGACGAAATACGTAATTAATGTCCCTAGCAGTACATGAGACTCCTATATGCTCTTGAAGGAAATTGGTCAACTCTGTCGCCAGATTTTCGTTAACCTTTTCTTTGTAGCCACAAATTCGCAGGGAATTACGTTACAATATATTTCATATTTACCCCCTCTGCACTATCCGTGATTAACCAAGCAACAATGGAACGATGAAAGTTGAAGCCCCTACCTGGGAGTGAAGCAGTAACAGCCGTGTATCAGATCGAATAGAATTTTCTGGAACTGAGAAAGTTAATTTTTGGGGAATTTAATTCAATCAAATTTTCTGGAACAAGATATATTTTTAATCAGTTCCATCTTTGAATTATCCGGCAGCTCGGAACGTAAAATTTTAATCCACCGAGCCAGATAATCACTTTTCCTCTCTACTATTATCATCTAGGATACTTAACTTACTTATATTCAAATATACTTACATATTATTACTTTATACTTGTTTTAAACTAGATGCTAGTTCCATAGCATGACTAGGACTTTACGAGGCGGAAAAACCACTTAAGAGTAGAAAACCCAGTTAGGTCATGATGTTCACTCAGTACATTTCTTATATAAAAAAAAAACTATTATTATCACCCTAGATAATAACATTTTCCTTCAAATAATAATAACTTGCAGTTAAAATATCGCAGATTTAAACCAGAGCCACCCTAGGCTGATAAAACTGCTAGTTATTATTGGTATTATTACAATCACCCTAGATAGTAACCAATGGCCATCCTAGGCCCAATAATTTATTTTAGTGAAAAAACTTATCAGGAACAATGAAAGCATTCTCGATCAAGTCGATCTAATTAATATTACTTACACTCCGAATATAAAGATGATGAATGCTCACTCTCAGAAGTAGGAGATTTCCTATACCTCTTCTTATCACGCCTTATAAGGTTATCTAAACGGCGGTTTAATTTACGTACCACTTTACATAAATCAATTTACCCTTGATCGGTAACCTCATCTCGTTTTGGCGAAAATCTTCTAGTCTTCCTTGAGTGCTTCGATGAACTCATCACAAAAAAAATCACCAACCTTTTTGACATAGAAAAATAAAATTGTTTACGTTATCAAGTTTAGAACTTGTAACCTATAGCGCACAAAAATAAAGACTAAATCAAATGAATGTGGTTGTGTCGGGAAACGGTAGGTGCATTGTCAGCGTTTTGCTTTTTAAATTTACTTTGAAAATTGTGGCCAGTTGCGCAGGAAACAAGGGTACTACACTATTTATTTATTTATGAGACGAAGCCGAATATAATTCGTTTGTAGTGATGAGATTCATTAATCGTGTTCTGATCGCCACCATCACATAACTAGCGACCTATAATAAGTTGCTGCCTGGCCAAGTATTAGGTCGAAAACAATGACAATTACCATCTAAGTCATCTGTATAAAAATATCGCTTATCACCATGCTAGTATAGACAATAATTTGTAAAATGCTAGTGCTGCTGATGATATGAAAAAAACGTTATGGGTCTTGAAAAAATATGAAGAGATACTCTAGTCATCTAGTGGTAGCAAACATGATTTGATTTTACAAAATTTAAAATCAAATCATGTCTCTGTTTAGACATCTGACTTATAGTCGTATTGTATTAAAATTGCATTGTATTTATAGTCCTGGTAAATGCCAGTTGATATGCTATTAGTGAATATGTTTATTAAAATTTACTAAATGTAAACTTTGCGAATCCCCCAAAAATTTATTCATTTTATTTCTTCACCTTGACTAGCTGTGATCTGTAATCCGCTATCATTTAATTTATTATCTATTTACGTAACGTGTATACTTCGCATGAGTTTGCTTATATAACTGCGTTTCGTTTTTCTATTTTAAAGTAACAACTAAGTGTTTTTTTTTAACAAAAGCACCTAGAGTGGGCATCATAGACTAAATTTGAACCGGACGGTCTCTATAATTAAATTATTGGCCAACGGGTGCCAATCACATATTTGGTCAGGGCAATCATCCCGTTGTCACCCGGTATACTTTCAATCAAAAGATTATATACACTTAAAAAAAAATTTAAGAGAGTTTAAATAAAGATTAAAAATTTACATAAAGAGTCATTATTGATTTGTTTCCTTTATTTCTTAACCTTAGTTTGATTTATTTTAATTATTTAATCTTTTTAATAGATCTAAATTTGGATTACATAAAGCTAAGCATACAATCCACATCAGCAACTTTTATAATAGAGGTAAGCCACTAGTATATATAAACGTTATTAACACTTTACTAAAATACCTAAAAACGAAAATAAAATATGTATGCGTCATATTTTGGATTAACGTAAAGATTTTTTATAGTATTATGAGTTATTTCTCAAAACGTTCATCATTAAATAATTTGGCCACAGAATTTTATAAAGCTATTTTTCATGCCAAATTGAACTTACAGTAATTTTTAATTGAAGTATAATTTACAATATTTGAAAGCATAGTTGCCTAAGTTTTTTTTATATCAAAAAAAGTTGTTATAAGTTTAGTTTTTGCGGAAATTTTGATACAGCGAGCATTCAAGTTAGTGATGCGAGGAGTCCGGATTAATCGTCCGTTCAATCCGAATATCAAATTATTCCGAATCAATCCGGATATCTAAATCGTCCGGATACACGCCGCCTGTCGTCCGTTCGACCGACAATGAAATATTTGTATGAGCTTGCACGAGTTCCACGTTCCACCGGCTAAGAGAATCCGAATTAAATCGTCCGGACAAACACCCGACAATCGGATTCGGAATCGGTAATATCGTCGCGTTGCCTTGTGGAAGGAGGCGCGCCAGGCGGACGATTCAGCCGGTCTCTTCGCAGTCCAGTGTCGGCGTATGATGCTAATAGATGAATTGATTTAAAAATATAATTTCTTTGATACCAGTGCGGTGTAATTCTATAGATTAATCTATTCTTAATAGTCGTTTGTAGTGAATAATTATTACAATTCCAACTATGATTTGGAGTAAATTAGGAAGATAGGAAGTTTGTTGAAAACAATTAAAATAAGGAAAAACATTTATTAGAAATAAAGGAATATATTAAACAAACATAAATATTAAACATTAATATAACAAGGTGTCTGCTTAACTAATTAATAAAATTCAAACAAAAAACAATTTTCTTTGTTAACTTAAAATGAAAAATAATTATGAACGTATTTAACAGTCTTAATATTTTAATTAGAAACTACATAAATATTTCAAGTCTAACTTCATGCCTAAAGCTAAAAACAAAACGAAATTTTAAGTTTAATTGAAGTAACAAGTCGCCTGTCGACTACAGAACTAATAAAAAAATAACAACATGACATTTTAAAAAACACTGTTTAAAAATAAAATCATATGCAGGTTTTTTGGTGATAATCTGTTTCTGCGAATATTAGCCAGTTGACCCGCTTTTGAAAACAGTCTTTCGCTAGGTACGGAGGAAGCTGGCACACATAAATATTTTAAATGCAATGTGTACAACTCTGGCATCATAAATTTATGTTTGTCCCAAAACTCTAATGGATTGTTTTTGCGATCACTATGCTGCATTTCTAAATATTGACGCATACAAAGTGTCGAAGTGGTAGATGGTGTGGTTTTGGTTTTCACATCTTTAATTTTTGTGTCAAAATGTAACTACAGCGACATCTTTTCTTATGGAATTTGATCTCTTGATGAAGTACTAGCAGTTAGGGAATAATCTTCATGATCGAGATTTTGAACATGAACTGAAGTGTATTTTTAGCATTATCTTCCAAACCGAAAGCTGTTTTTTTAATCTGGGATCCAAAAAAGTGCTTTTGGCAGCAATTTTGTTGGTTTCTAATGGCACCAAGCGTCGTGAAATTATATCTAAAAGCTTTGATTGTAACCAAAGACTGATATCTGTATTTGGTTTAATTGTTTTTATATTTAATTGTAGTCCTCTAATGAGAGGGATCACCAAAGACATAGTTACGAATTTCTCACCTGAAAGTTCTGTCGTCATCATGTCAAAGAGTCTGAGAAGTGGCACACAATCTGCTATTACTGTCCATTCAGAAGCATCCAGAAAATCAGGAGCTGTAGGTAAAGTGGTTACTCCGATAGACAGGGGGTCTTTAATTTCTAAAAGTCTCTCCAACATAAACAAAATAGAATTCCACCTTGTGTCAACAGATTGCTTGACTTTAAGTAAAGGCATGTTCATCTGCTCTTGGCATTTTTTTAATTTGCCAGTGGCAAGGCCACTGTGTTTGAAATATCCAACAAGACTTTTGCATTTTTTTATAATATCTATTAATAGCATGTTAGTATCTAAGGCCTCTTTCACGATTAAATTCAAAGTATGCGCTACACATGGGTGATGGTTTAGACGCAAATGCTCTATAATAGCGTTTTTAATGTTCGCACCGTTATCCGAAACAACTGTAACAACTTTATCCATAAGGTTCCAATCATTAAGAATAAAAGATAAGTCCTCACTAATATGTTTTCCCGTGTGTGACACGCTTGATAGCTCTTTAAAAGCTAAAACGCGTGAATTTAATGTCTTTGCATAAACAAAATGGCATGTAGCTGACAAATATGATATATTACTGTCTGATTGCCATATATCTGTAGTAATTGACACATATTTTACGTCACATAACACTGCTTTCAACTTCGCGACTTCCTCGTTATATATTTCTGGCAAAAGTCTGTTTGACAAAATATGTCGACTGGGAACCAAATAGAGAGAATTCAGTGTCCTGGAATATTCCAAAAAACCTTCATTTTCGACTATGGAAAGGTGTGGTACAATAATATAATAGTGATATATGTTATTTATTTTCAAGTATCATACTGTATATTAATTTGTTATACCATGAATTATTATTATTGTTAAATATTTATGCAATACTATTGCACACGTATGCACGACAATTATGTAGAACACTGTTTTTAAAATAACTACTAATATACCAGATATCATCGAAGAGAGTAATATACAATGGTGTAAGCGCATTTGGCATTCTTATTTATAATTCCTAAATCGAACCTTCACATGGCGACCCTGCCAGTGCCAAACACCATTTTTTAGTGCATTTTTCAGTAAGAGTAGTAATTGTTCTATATGTATATAGTACAAAAAGAAAAATGTTTATAGTAAAACCGTGGTAAAAGTATGGGAGCTAGTTGCTGTAAAGTGTGCTAATGTACAGTAACATACAGTGTGAGTCAATATGGGTACTACTAACACCAAGCATGCTGAAGTTACGGACACAGGTGTTGTAAACTCCAATTTTATAGTGGAAGAACAAGCTATAAATGTCCCTATGGATATCCGTATTCTGCTGTATATAATGACTGTGGCTGTTGTAACCTTGGTGTTACTAAAAATTAGGAAGGCTTACCGCAGAAACATGAAAAGAGACTTGTCAAGAAGTCTTATGCTGAAGGCTCCAGTTGGTGATGTCTACTAATAGTAAGACTATTACATAGTGGTTTGTGTTTGTGAGTCCGTGTTAGTGAAAGAAGAAGCAATGTGTTGGTGTAGAAAAACATTTTAGTAAAACCTGAAAGCAGTGACATTAAGGACGAGCGATTAAACGCCACCTGTTTATTAGAAGATGGAAGAAGGAGATGTAATGGAGATTTTGCATCCGTCCCAGGACATGGACCACACAAATGTTATATTATAGTTGGTATGTAATTTTATTTATTTGTGCATATTTAGAATAAGATTTTTTGGCTATTTAGCAGTTTTAAAATATTTTTGGGGGTAAAACTATTTTTTTTTATTAGTTCATAAAGTAATCGAAAGTTATAATATTATAATATATTATAAAGTTACATATTACATATATATAGCTGAATAATAATTTTTATGTTGGATTTTTGTTTACATTTTTCATGTACTACTATTATGTTAGATTTTTTTTACTGTAATTTAGGCTAAATTTAGTTATTTTTATGTCATCAGCTTGGGAGGAACTTTATACCAAGTTATCAAATTTAAAAATATTAATTACTAACGAATCAAAAAGAGTCTTAAAGAAAAAAATACCTAAATCAGAGGAAATTAAAAAAGAAGTTAGGGATAATTTACTTAAATACTATAATACCTTTGTGCAACTTGTATTACATGATTACAAAAATTTAAGTCAAGAACAGTATTTTGCTATTAAAAAACTTTTTTCCGTCTCAAGAGATAAAGTAGTCAGGGTATATCAAGTATTAAATGTTTCGTATAAAATACCTACATCGTGCACTGAACTAATTGATCCAAACGTGATTGAGGAGGATATTATTGACAGTGAAAACTCTTCAGAGGGTTCAGACGAAGAAAATACAAACACTGAAATTAAAATTGAAACTGGCAAAATGGCGATGACTAAAATTGATTTTTTTAATTTCACCAGCAGGGTTTTGTGCAATGATTTTGATGGCTCAGCGGATAAACTTCGATCTTTTATTGACGCACTAACTTTAATCCAAGAAAATTGCGAAGGGCACGAAGCAAATGCCGTGGCTCTTATTAAAACTAAATTAGTTGGTAAAGCAAGAGACCTTATTGGCGATAATGATACCATACCAATTATAATTCAAAAACTAACAAGCAATATTAAGGGTGAAAGTTCGCAGTTAGTTTCGGCAAAATTATTAGCTCTTAAACAAGGATCCAGCGATACATCAAAATATGCATCTGACATAGAAGCTTTAGCAACAAGCTTAAAAAGAGCGTACATAAATGAAGGTGTACCAGTAAATGTAGCAGAGGGTTATACAACTAATATTGCAGTTAAAGCCCTAAAATCGAATGCAACCTCAGAAAGATCCAGGTTGATAATGGAAGCAGGCACATTCAACACAACTCAAGACGCCTTGACAAAGTTTGTTAGCGTCGAAACTGAATCAAAAAATTGTACAGTCCTTTTTACACAAAATCGATTCAACAATAGAGGAAATCCAAATTATAGAGGTCATTATCCTAGGGCGCAAGGACAATGGACAAGAGGATTTAATAGAAATCCTGAAGTTCCTATCCATAATAATTATCATGGTGGCCATAGCAGATATAGAGGTCACAGGGGCTATTCTCAACGAGGCAGAGGAAACTATTCTGTGCGCAGCTTTGAGACAGATAATTCGGGAAACGAATTATCACCCCAACCAGGTCCATTGGGGGAGCAATAAATATTTTTAACATGGACCTATCGTTGTCAAATTTTATCGTCGTTCAGACCCAAATGACACAAAATGAAACAATAACATTAATCGTAGATACTGGTGCCGATATTTCTTTAATTAAGCGAACAAAAATCGATAAAAACCAAATAGTTGACAGAGCAAATGCTAGCAGGATAAACGGTGTTACAGAAGGACATATAACTTCCATAGGTACTACTAAAACTGTAATGTTTATTGACAATTTTTCTTTAAAACAAAATTTTCACATAGTTGAGGATAATTTTCCCATACCAGCAGATGGAATTCTTGGTAGAGATTTTATTACACAATATCAATGTCAATTGGACTACTCTAATTAAACAATGCAAATAAGACTTCATAATAATTTTATCTCTATACCAATTCATGACAGCCCTGCAAAAGATATGTTAATTATCCCCCCGAGATGTGAAATAATTAGAAAAGTAGAAAAGTTAAAATATCTTAAAGAAGATTCGGTTGTATTAAATAACGAAATATCCCCAGGCGTTTTCATAGCATCAACCATAATTTCTAGGTCAAGTCCAATAATTAAAATTCTAAATACAACATGCGAAACCATAACCATAAATAATCCTAAAATTGTAACCGAACCCCTAAAAAACTTTTCGTGTTATCAATTGCATTGTAATCAAAATAACCGAAAAGATCAACTATTAAAGGAATTAAATAAAAACATCCCGGAATGCGCGAAAAAGGAAACCACCGAATTATGCATGGAATTTGCTGATATATTTGGGTTAAAATGTGATAAATTAACAACAAACAATTTTTATAAACAAAAAATTAAATTAGCTGATGAGCAACCTTTCTATATAAAAAATTATCGAACACCGCTTTCTCAATCTAAAGAAATAAATGCACAGGTAAGTAAAATGTTAGAGGAAAACATAATAGAGGAATCTAATGCCGTTTACAATAGTCCAATCCTTTTGGTACCTAAGAAATCTAAGGGTCATGATAAAAAATGGCGACTAGTAGTGGATTTTAGAGAGGCAAATAAGAAAATTATCCCTGATAAATTTCCATTGCCTCGAATTGACGATATTTTAGACCAACTAGGCCGTGCTAAATGGTTTTCAACCCTAGATTTAAAGGCGGGCTTTCATCAAATACCACTTGCAGAAGAATCTAGAGATTTCACAACTTTTAGTACAAGTACAGGTAGCTACAGATTTACAAGGTTACCATTTGGCCTCAGAATAAGCCCAAACAGTTTCCAGAGGATGATGAATATAGCATTTGCTGGAATAACACCTGAAAAGGCTTTCTTGTACATGGATGACGTAATTGTAATTGGTTGTTCAAAAAATCATCATTTACAAAATTTACGTAGTGTATTTGAAACGTGCAGAAAATACAATTTAAAATTAAATCCCGAAAAATGCAATTTTTTTTCGCAAGAAGTTACCTACCTAGGTCACAGGATTACTAGTAATGGAATTTTGCCTGACGAGTCAAAATACGACATTATTAATAAATACCCAGAGCCTAGAAATGCTGATGAAGTAAAACGCTTTATAGCATTTTGTAACTATTATCGCAGGTTTATTCGAAACTTCGCAGAAATTGCAAAACCTCTTAATATGTTAACAAGAAAAAATACGCAATTCGAATGGAGTGAAAAATGTAAACAAGCTTTTATTTATCTTAAAAATTCGTTGTTGCAACCCGAAATTTTACAATACCCAGACTTTAATAAACAATTTATTTTAACAACAGACGCATCAAAAAATGCTTGTGGCGCTATATTATCACAAAACTTGAATGGGCAAGAATTGCCAATAGCTTACGCTTCAAAATCATTCACTAAAGGAGAATCTAATAAAGCGACTATAGAACAAGAATTAGTAGCCATCCACTGGGCGATTCAGTATTTTAGGCCATATTTGTACGGAAATAAATTTTTGGTAAAATCTGACCATAAGCCTTTAGTGTATCTCTTTTCTATGAAAGACCCATCTTCAAAACTTACCAGGATGCGATTAGATTTAGAAGAATATAATTTTGAAATTGAATATATTAAAGGAAAGGACAATGTAGGAGCAGATGCATTATCGAGAATTTGTATTAGCGAACTAAGCGATTTGGCGATAAATAACAAAACAGTCAACGTATTTGCAGTAACACGGGCAATGGCAAAAAAGAATACTACCTTAACAGAAGATAATAGCGAGAATGCTAGCATGCCGTTTACGGTTAAACCAAAAGTCTTAGAGACTTTAGAAAATAGTAATATTTTAAAATTAGCTTATGTAAAATTTAAAATTCAGCATAAATATCTATGGATAATTATGGGTAAGAATAAAGATTTTATAATCGAGGATAAAATGTTAATCAGTAATGACAAATCATTCTTAGGAACAGTTTTGTCTAAGCTGGAAAAAATGGCTGCTGATTGCAACATTAAGGAACTAAAGCTAAAAATAACAGATGAAATATTTAAATTGTGCACAATAAACGAATTAAAAAAAAATTGCTTTAAGTAAATTAAAAAATCTTACTATTTTTCTGTATGAAGAGCCCAAAATTATTAAAAATAATGATGACAAGTTAGCGTTAGTACAGGAATATCATGATAATCCACTTACCGGAGGTCACTGTGGACAGAAAAAATTGCTTAAGAAGTTAAGAACAAATTACCGATGGAAAGGAATGTCCCGCGATGTCAACAAATACGTTAAAAAATGTCAAAAGTGTCAAATTAATAAGAGAAAAATAACTCATTCAGAGCCAATGGTAATAACACCTACACCACAAAAAGCATTTGACATCACATGTATCGACACGATTGGACCATTCAGAAAAACTCCTAACAACAATATGTATGCAATAACAATCCAGTGCGAGTTAACTAAATTTGTCAAAATTATCCCTATTCCGAATAAAGAAGCTAAAACTATAGCTAGGGCAATGTTTAATGAATTTATTCTTAATTATGGCCCAATGCAGGAAATCAGAACCGATATGGGCACTGAGTATAAAAACGAAGTACTTACATCACTTTCTGAACTTCTAAAAATTAAACATTCTATTTCGACAGCCTACCATAGTCAAACTATAGGTGGTTGCGAAAGAAATCATAGAGTCTTAAATGAGTTTCTTAGAATGTACATAAACGAAATGCAAGACGATTGGGATGAATGGACAAACTATTTCAGCTTTTGTTATAACACAACTCCCAGTGTATATCACGAATATACGCCATTTGAATTAGTTTTTGCACGTAAGGTTGATTTTTCTAATATTTTAAATGGTACTTTGATAGACCCTGTATATAATATCGACGCATATTATCAAGAAGTCAGATATCGCTTACAAATTGCAAATAGACGAGCCAATGATTTTATTCAAAAAGCAAAAGTTCAGCGAAAATTAGAATACGATAAACAGTCTAAAGAAATATATTTAAAACCCGGTGACTCAGTACTTTTAAATAATGAAAATAGAACGAAATTTGACCCTTGGTATAAAGGCCCTTTCGTAGTAGAGGAGGTAGAAGGTGTAAATTGTATATTAAGTAATAGTAAAAGTGACGCTAAAGTGAAAGTGCATAAAAATAGATTACAGCATTTTTATAAGTGATTATAGTGAAAAAGCCATTTTCAGTGTTTATCGTAGAAAAAAAAAGAAAAACAATTAATTATGTCAATTATAGCAGTTGTACCGAAAAGAAAACATGTACTAGTTTTAATTTACTAACCTTGTAACCTAATATTTTATAATACATATTATGTACTCATAAGTCAATGCAAAGCTTCGCAAAAAGAGGTTCATAATTTAATAACTTAACACGTATTGTTTAGGCTTCGAAATAGTTAAGAATTATGTAGCATTATATTTAAATTAAACAACTTAAGTACATGTGTACTTTAATTAAGTAATAAGTTTATTTAGGTAATAAGTTTGTTTAAGTAAAATTAGGGTTAACATTTTAGGTTTCATTTAAAAAAAAAAATATATATATTTAAATCTATACTCGATCGATAAATACCTTTCTTTTCTATCCTTTCTTTATTATTTATTTTCTTTCTATTATTCCTCTTATCTTTTTCTTAACACTTTCCTTGAACCTCTAATAATTTTATTTTTATTGTAAAATAGAAGTGTAAAATGTAGTAAAAAAGCGCATATACCTTATGAATATTTATTTTTGTACGAAAGTACTCCATTTTTATTTCATTAAAAATGTAGTTCATTCTTTCAAAAGGGGGAGATGTGGTACAATAATATAATAGTGATATATGTTATTTATTTTCAAGTATCATACTGTATATTAATTTGTTATACCATGAATTATTATTATTGTTAAATATTTATGCAATACTATTGCACACGTATGCACGACAATTATGTAGAACACTGTTTTTAAAATAACTACTAATATACCAGATATCATCGAAGAGAGTAATATACAATGGTGTAAGCGCATTTGGCATTCTTATTTATAATTCCTAAATCGAACCTTCACAAAGGGGCTGAAAGTCTTTAGTAATCAATTTCACTAGACTAATATCAAATTGTTTTTTTTGAAGAGCTGAAAGTTCATTGGGAATACTACCGCCATATAATTTTAATTGTCGTCCCCCTGGTCGCGCCCGTTTTATAGTCTTTTGAATTCCTGAGGGAGATTTTGATTTGACTGCTTGATGTTCGATATGAATTCCATAACTTGTACTAGGTCCAGGTTCAGATAATATATCTAGCTGAGGAGCTTTAGAATTGGCACTTTCAAGTTCCTCTTGCATTTCAATATCAGAAACAGGAGGAAGATCAACAGAAAGGCTTTTAGAAACATTACTTCCGTCTTCGTTTTCTTCTACGTGAGTTGCGGAATTAGAAACAACACTATCCCTTTTTATATGTTCATTGTATTGAATCGGATGTTTTTTTTTAATGTGTTGGCCTAAGTTGCCTGTGCTCCCAAAGTACTTCATTGTACTCATTTAGAAACAAGAGAGAATACGAGAAAGCCCAAATTGTTTAAGGGTCGCCTGACCTTCAGAAGTTTTTTTGTAAACAAAGCATTTTTGTATTGATATTTTGCATCATTTAAAATACACATAATTTATTACATACATAATTAGCTATTTTAGTTTGAACATCATGTAGAAATCCGTAAAAACGAAATGTCTAATGGGTTGCATAATGCATACCTTATATTCGAAAAACAGCTATAAAAAACGTTTATCGGACGGTCGAGCATCGAGCCCGAAAGCCGAAACATGGCATAATTTGCCGAACGGGCGAGACATCGAGCGGATGAATTAATCCGGATGAAAAAACCGAATTTTCAACTCATCCGAATCAATTCTGTCCGGATATCGAATTAATCCGGATTTTTACAACACTAGCTCTATTGTCAATTATATTCCATTACACATTCATAAAAAGGTACAAATTTCGTAAATATAGAGCATCTATAACGTAAGAGTTTCAAATACCACATTTGTGATTTTTACTGATTACATGACCACCCTGTATAAAAACTAAAGTGGCCATTTTTCGGCCGGGTACGAAAAATGTAAAACGATGGCCGGGTAACCAATCGTTTTTAAATATATACATATTAGACTACATAATGCGACAATAATATCTCGTGGACCTCTCAAAAATACAGGATGTTATCTAGCGTATGGACTAAGGATGCAATCTAGAAACTCCTTCAAAAATTTTTATCGGGTTAATGTAAATGGTTAACTAATCAAATATAATAACGTGGCTAAAATAATCTTGGATGTTAAATTGAGATTTAATGAGCCTATTAATCAATGTATTTTAATGTTTTTATTTTTTGGCTTTAATTTAATATTGTCTGAAAATAGTACTGATCGCGACACCTAGTGTAAAGTGGGTTAATGGCATTGTAAAAATAAGAACCCCTAGAAGGTTCAGCCGACATATGAATAAAATATTTAGATGGCGTTAGCTGTTCTTCGTTTTGAATTTTTAAGCAATTTATTCGAATCAGGTTGTTTCTTCTCTCTGGCTAAAGTGATTTTTATATATGTCTATCCCATATATGTATAAATACTTATAATAATACATAAGTATTATATATAATAATAATATATAATACTTAATAATTTATACATATATGGTCTATCCTTTGTCATTGGTCATGTACGCCATGCGCAAGGATCAACTTTTTAGGTATTGGCATTTTCGATACCGGGCTGTTGCCGTTGTTTTTCCTGTAATTTGAATACTTTGCCTTTTGCGATTAGCCGCTCATTTCCGTACTCGCTGCAACTTAAATCCAAGTGGAGTAACGTTATATTCTAAATTTTAGTAGAACCGGACCTGCGTAGGATTATCCATCGAAGAGGTACCCAAAAATTGCCTTTTGGCTTTCTTTTCAAATGATATGGTCTTCAGGTTAAGAAGCTCAATTTCTCGAGGTTAAAACTTAACCTGAATTTGAATGATCTCATGTTTACCTCATGACAATACTAGTCATGTAATATGAGAAATTTATTTAGCTTAATAGCACTAGTATATTTCCATGCTTATTCACTGTTATAAACAGAGATACATTATTAAAATGTATGAACTTTTTTAAAATAATTATTACGACATTGTTTTGGTTTTCACGATATTGGCGCAGTCAGTAGCGTGAAAATTCGTGTTAATTTGAGTATATAGAATGTCGTCCGAACGTTTGTTTCAACACTTAAATAAATAAGCCTAATCAAACCAACCATAAGTTCATAAGATGATGCAATCTAGTTTCAGTTAGAAAATCAGGGAGAATTTCTATAGTATGGAACTTCTATAGCATGATCCATCATTGTAAGCAGCATCAATTTGTCTATTCAAGCATAACAAAAAAAATTAACAATAGCTCGGTGTGACGTAATGCGGGTAAGTTTTGGACACCAAAGTGTTCTCGCATATATTTTGTTCGAGGGTGTACTTTTCTGCATCTCGTACAAATTATGTTGCAACCGAGTTTTCTTCTCAGCTGTTGGCCATCTATGACAAACGATGCCGCTTTACTACTTGCCATGCCTTGTTTACTTTTATTCACGTTTGTATAGAGTTTATTAGTACTTGTAAAATCTTGAAAATTTCATGAATTAATTTTTTCTAAATTTTCGATTCTGAATAAGTCAAAATAATAAACATCCAATGAAACATTATATTTAGAAGAACTAATTAAATTTTCGTCCGAATGCGTCGCGAATCCAAAATTAAAATTACTGCACATAATACAAAAATTTGATGTGTTACTTAACGCACCAGAAGGGAAGATCAGTCCGTTTATTACATTGGGTTATGGGAGAGGCGGTGGGAGTGAGAAGGTCAAGAACTCCGGTAACGTTACGTTGAAATATAGTACTTGAAATAATAGAGCAGTAGAAGGATATAATTACTGTTACTAATATACAGAGTGTCCAAAATATTATATGCAAGGCAAAATTATTTACACGGAAAAAAAATTTAAATAGGTACGTAATTTTTTTCTAAGTAGTGATCTATCTACATGTAGTAGTAATTAAAAATAAATTGAAAACAATCATTTTGAAAACATTATATTTCAAATCGCTATTTACATGTCATAAGGATTTTTACATTGAGTTGTTATGCGACAACGACAAAAAGAACAGCAAGGCAATTCCGCTACACGGCAACAACAATTATTTTTACGTGCACATTTAGCACAATTGCAATTCGGGACTAATTCTTCGGCTGAAGGAAATATATTATCAGCAGATTTTGGAATAAGGATGTCATTTTCTAGCTTGTATCTATACATCAGAGGACCCAAAGGCAATGTTTCTTCTTTCAAGCAATTGTTTTGGGTATAAACAACAAAAAATGCTCGTAAAATATGTAGTCTGATTGATGCACTCGTAGGTGACAATAGTGTGACAGAAAAAGTTTTGCCATGGTGATACAGCCAATATCTTAAATCATCAAATGTTTTTGATGAGTTACCTTGGCGAAGTACCTGAACAAGATACTCTTCCGCACGCTGCACTGAATCCATCGACTTGAATTTCAGATGTACCCTAAAAATGTAATATTGAAATTTATTTTAAACAAGAATTGTAAGTTTACCTTTAGCCAAGTTACTAAGAAATTTTATTGGATTAGCACAAAGAGCACTACACTTGGTTCCAACTTTACTTGTATAATCAGCACCAGTCAAGTGGTAAAGAGCTGGAAGAACAGTACATAATTCTGGACCGTGACGAGTAGCCATTATGTGTACTGGAATATCTTTTTTAGTTGCCCCTACTCCTGCTCTAGACTAAATTTCCTAAAAAAAGCACTAATTTAGCAAAAGTTAAACATAGAACTAAAAAATTTACCTGTACACCTTAAGCTTTATATGTTCTGAAATGGTATAAAGCCATAACTATTATATCAGTATCGGAAGACAATATACAGGGTGATTGATGGTTGATGGTACCTTAGACGTTTACGGAGAATGGAAAATAATTTTTTTTAGCTGATGATCTAACGATTAAAAATATTTTTAGCGATGCAGCGTTGCCGCTTATACCAAAAAGTAGTAGCAACTTTGTTATTTTAAATGGAATACCCTGTATATTTTTTTATTTTCCGATCCGCTATCACTTTATGATTGGTTCTGTATAAGGTGTTCCTATACCTATCTTTAGTGGTTTTCGAGAAATTAATTATTTTCTTTATTTTTTGACGAAAACATAGATCCAAATAAATTTCTATTACTACGGCACTGGAACGCGCAGAACCTTGAAATTATAAACGTAATTTATGGAAGTATTGTACATTATTTTTCACTATGAAAATTTGTTCTACGTTATACAGGGTTGCTCAAAATTAGTGATTTTACCGCTAGATAGAAAAATGGTAAGTAGTGCATTTTTTTAAATGGAACACCCTGTATATTATAACATATTCTAAAAGGAAATTAAAATCCCTGTCTAAAGAGGTATTATATTCCTATATCGAAGTAGTTCGGTTTCGGAAATAAAAGCAATTTTCTGTAAAAATCGGAATATTTTGACATATTTGCTTTAGTTGGCCATGAAAGGTCATGATGAAACAATGCTATGCTATTGATGTTTGACAGTGACATTTAGTTGATTAATAGTAAATACGCTTGGGTGTTTTTTTTAAAATAGTGACCTAAAAATTCATTAAAATGGAAAGAAATAGTTATTCAAATGAAGTTTTGATAAATCTATTTATTATTCATGGACAATGTGACAAAATTGTAGCAAGAACATGCAGAAACTTCAAAGAAATGTACCTGAATTTTTCAAAAAATGGATAGAAGAAAATTTGTGCGAATACAAAATAACTTTATACAATTCTATATATAATAAAAGTCGTACATCTGCTTCTTCAATATTATTTCTTTGTAACATTTCTAGAGTACAAGGGTACGTGATGAACCAGATGACTGACATTTGATGTTCAAAATTTGTTGCACTACAAATTCTTTCAACTCCTTGCCAATAACGATGACCATGTTGTAACAAATATTTTCGGATGTATGTTTGCAGTTTAATTTTGTTATCTTCAAAACCCCAAAATTTATTCTCTTGAACAGGTAATGGTACATCATCGGCAATCGTATGAATTGTAATGTATTCTTTGCCGTATCTTTGAAATCTTTCTCCCGACTTAGGTGATAATTCTAAGTAGCTATCGAATATAAAATCAGTTCTACTAAGATGTCCTTTTAATGTACTACTTATCATGTTACAGAAGGCAATAGCAAGATCTTGAAAGGTTTACAAATTTTTCCACTGCACTTTTCGGATACCCATCATAACGTCCACCATCAAACAGAATTTGTTTGAATTTGCCAATAAAGTGTATTCTTCGCCATCTAATACTTTGTGTAATTCAACAAAAAAACTAGACTTTTGTGCTTCTTTTTTCAAAACGCCTTCTTCTTCAAAAAGGAAATTTGGTCTTGGGTCGGTTCAAACCTTAAAAGTGGACTTCATATTATACCCCCGTTCTTTTGCTAAGTCGATAATACGCTGAGTTTCTTTATTTTGTTTATGTGTACTTTTTGATTGCTTTTTGGAGCCAGTTCCAGCTACTGTTTTGAACGATGGAAGTTTAATTCGGCTAATGGTGTCAGAAAGAGGTTTCGTCAATTTTTCAAATCTGTCCATTCGAAATTGTTCATAAGCTTTACAGCCAGTCTCAAATATATTTAAAAGAGCTTCAGTTATTCCCGGAGGGGTCTGCTCCTGTGTGACGATGTTGCGTAACGGTTGATTTTCTTCTTCGAACGGATTTACGCGCATCATTTTCTCAAGAAGTGATTCCATTCTATCGGTTTTTGCTACTGTATATTCATGGTGAGCCTTGAGTTCATAGTTATCATTTTTAATAAATGTTTTTTCCCTGTATAAATTAATAATAGCCAAGATCTCATGATACACAAGTTCCCAAGCAGCAACAAAATCCTTCCTTCGAGTAGAACCAATAATTCCAGCTGTACCGGGTGTACAACTAAGAGAGGTCGCCGGCCATATCTGAGTAACTACTCATCGCACAGCGCAGGAAAAACATTTTATGATAAAAGCGATACAACATTGAAATAGAAAAAATTGCTTTTATTGAAAATATTCAAAGTAAATATTAGAAAAGAATGCTGTCATTTAAAAGTATTATAAATTCTAAACATTTTTTATTTCAAACTTTTTGTTCTAATCTGTCAAATAATAGGTGGGGGAAGGGTTGAATATTTATATCTAAAATTCTTGATAACATGGGATTGGCCTAACGAATTTTAAGGAGCTTACTTTTGCTTTAAAGGATAATTATTAGGCTTTTATGTGGTATAATTACTTAGCCATTTTAGTTGTTTGTTCAGCGCTAGAGGGCGGTTTGTTTTAATTTGTACTTTTTCAGCGCTTTTCTGGCAAATATTAAATACAACGATGTAATTTTTTTCATTTAGGCTAAAAGAGCATGAAAAAACATAGAAGCTGATGCAAACCGCAACTCGATATCTTATTTTATTCCGAAATTATTAATTAAAACATTTTTGAACAATGAAATCTGTCGCCGCGCTGGCATTATTGCGTCACATAGTCAACAGTGAACTTTGAAAACAAATAAATTTGATAAATATTTTTGGAGCCATGATAAAACGTTTATGATCGATGTCAAATGTAACGTCGAAGACAGATTTTGAAATCATTTTCAAGTTTTTAAAAATGCCAAACGTAGCTAGCAGTGTATTTTGAGTTAATGCACGCATTGCAGCCCGTATATATGCCCAAAGATATCCTAACAGAAGACACTATAGTCATAGAGTCTTTACCGGTTTAGCTACCAGGCTAAGAAATACTGAAATTATTCGCGGCAATATTCATCGAAGACGAAGGCGAGGGCGCATAGAGGCAAACGTTATAAATATTTTGGCATATATTGAAATAAACCCTCTCATAAGCATCCGAAATATTTCTAGGGAATTGCGAGTGTCCCTCGATACAGTAGAAAATATTCTGAAAGAGCACAGGATGGTGGTGTAAACCTGCATAATCTGCATTATTGGGCAGAACAAAATCCCTGTTGGATTTGCGCCGAGACTCAGCACCAAGGCAGGTGGACTGTAAATGTGTGGTGCGGAATTATTGGCGGAAATATTACTGGTCCTTTCATTTTCAATCAAACACTTTCTGCTAATGTGTATTTAATTTATTTGCAAAATGATCTCCCTGTTACTGGAAGATGTTGATTTGGAAACAAGAGGGCAAATAATTTTCCAACATGATGGTTGCCCTGCACATTCTGAAGTTCAAGTTCGTCGATACTTAACCAGACATTATCGTTTGTAAATAGGAAGAGGAAGTTTTTTTCCTTGGCCTGTTCGATCCCCAGATCTGACTGTTCTAGATTATTATCTGTGAGGAAGGATTATAGATTTAGTTTTTGTCACCCCACCCAAAACACAGAACGACATGCAGGACCGAATACGCAATGCAATAAATTCCTTACCCACAGCAGAAATCCAGACAGCGGTTCTGTCAACGACGCAACGACTACGACTGTGTATTGAAAATGAAGGAAAACAGTTTGAGCATCTAAAACACCATTAAAAATATAAAACAATTTATTTATTACACAAATTTGAGTTCCGGAGTTTTATTTTTATACAAAAACATTTTAATTAATAATTTCGGAATAAAATAAGATATCGAGTTGCGGTTTACGCCGGTTTTTATGTTTTTTCATGCTCTTTTAGCCTAAGTAAAAAAAATATATCGTTGTATTTAATATTTGCCAGAAAATCGCTGAAAAAGTCCAAGGTAACACAAATCGCCTTCTAGCGCTCAACAAAACAACTAAGTCGGCTAAGTAATTATACCACATACAAGCCTGATAATTATTCTTGAAAACAAAAGTAAGCTCGTTAAAATTGGTTAGGCCAATCAAAAGTTATCACCAATTTTAGATATAAATATTCAACCCTTCCCCCATCTATTATTTGACAGATTAGGAAAAAAAGTTAGAAATAAAAAATGTTTAGAATTTATCATGCTTTAAAATGGCGTCATTCTTCTCTAGGATTCACTATGAATATTTTCAATAAAAACAATTTTTTCTATTTCAATGTTGTATTACGCCCCCTAGCGGTCATCGTACGAACTTATAAATAATTTCTAACGATTTCTCTTTGCCGCTTTTATAAGAAATATTTGTTTTCCCTCTGCTGTGGGATGACTAGTTACTGAGATATGGCCAGCGACCTCTCTTAGTTGTACACCCGGTACTTTGCTTTAAACGATTGATGGTCTGTTCTAAAGCTTGATCTGTTCCAACTGATGTAGATGCTGATTTACTGTATTTAACAGTAAATTTTCCATTCATAAATTCATTATATACATCAGGAGCCGTTTGGCCAAGCATTATCATGTCATGGAGATATACAGAAGACCAGCGGGCATAATTAGTCCGATCCATGACATGAAAAATAGGCTGCAGCTTTTTAAGAGTCTCCACGTGAAGTTGCCAATCTCCAGTACGATCGGCTCGTATCATATCCCTTAAAAGATTGATGAGTGATAATACATCGGTCCAGTATTTAAAAAGGCTCGATTCTTTGCATCTTTTAGAAACGAATTCGTTAAATTGTAATAAAATATTTTGTAAATCAATTTTAAATTTTCCGAACATAATCTGGCCTTCTATCGAGTTTCCTTCAATAAACAGATTTTGTAAGATTTTAAGTGATGTAAACTCCTGCTCATACTCTGTTAAATTTTACTCATTGAAAAATGCTTGTAACTGTAATCTTTGCATAACTTCTCCAAGCAGAAAAAACCCTCTAACAGATCTTGCATAATTCTTCCCATTAAAGACTTGTTCAGAGGTGCCTACTCCGAAAGCTCCCGTTTCTATTAGTATGGATTCAGCGCCACTTCCGCGTAAATATTTTCCAATGCATGCAAGCAACACTTTGATTTTATGGAAACTTCCAAGCATTAATGTTATATTTTCAAACTCTTTTTCTCGTAACAGTTTTATATGCCTTGCAATTCGGTAAACACCTTCATCATAGAATACTGGAAGATTCGTTTGATCTAACTGTTGTAATATTTCCTTAAAATTGCAAAGAGCAGTATACACTGTTGAGAAGTCAGTGACAGGATATGGTAAAACTGGCAGAAATCCAGTTCTATTTGTTCGTTACGTTTATCCTCAGAAAGAAATGCATTAAAGGCTGGCCATGATGGAATCTGCTGTTCTTTTTTTGTGATATTCAGTTGACGAGGTATTTCCGATATATTCATTACTTAAAAACCAAGCTAGATCGTCTGCTCTGAATTAAAAGTATATTTCTAGTTTAATTGGATTGGTGCTATTACCTAATTCAGGTATATAGTTGTTTGAAAGTACAATAGGACCCGATACTTTGTAAAACGTTTTTAATACTTGACATTTAAGGTCTTCGTGAAAAGATCGAGAACAACCACATATATTGGTTTCTGAAATAAGCGGTTTTCCTTGCACTTTGTCATATTTATCTTAAAATACGACTGCAACAGTATCATGCGTTCCATTTAATCCCGATTCAGTTGCCTCGTCTTGATCAAAATTGTCAAATGCCGCAGTGGTAAAATTAGAATGGTTAAAATGCGAAGGAATTAGTACATTAGTTTTACACGATTCAACAGTAAAAGATGCCAGGCTTGTCCTACATCTTTGAACTTCATCATAAGAAATACTCATTCCTGTACGATTTAAGCTCTTAATCAAATCACTACTTTTACAGGCACTGTGGACTGCCAATCCAGTCATAGTTTGTAAAGGAGTTCTTTTTTTCCCGCCATGTAACGTAAAATACATTGTTTGAAACAAGGCATTCATTTTAAGACATTTTCCTTTAGATGGAGCTTTTTTACTTGGCTGGGCAAATAAGTCAAGTTCATCATCACTTTCAGAATCGGTGTCAGTAATATCGCCATAAAAGTGATTTTCGTTAAAATGTAAAAGTTCTGAAAAAAACGTTAGAAGTGATGGAGGAATCCGCGTACTATCCCATGAAAGTCTCAAGTTATTTTTATCACAGAATTTATCTTGTAGATCAAAATTAATCTCATGGAGCGATTTTCTGATAATTCTTGCTGATTCCTTAATAACATTCTTCGATCTTACTAGTTCTACAACTTCGTTAAGACTTACACTTGAGTGAAAAAATAATGTAGGTTTATTAGCTTCCAGCGGAACAGAAAACTGTATTTCTTTTCCAAAAGTTTCTAATAAATAGTTTTTAATATCAATGTTTTTAACCGCCATTTCTAATGACAACTCACTATTTACCTCATTGCAAACTTCAGTTAAAGTAAACGATTCTCCAAACTTAAGACGCGGCCACAAATTATCTATAACTTTGAACATAATTTTTCTTTTTTGTAGATATTTGTCCTTCTTTGTCAAATCATCACGCTGTACGGGTTCTGTTTATAGATTCTTTAGTATTTCTGTTCATAAGAACGCAAACATTTAGAATGATAATAAATATCAGCTGCAAATATGGCTTCAACAGTTTTTAAATCCGCAATTCTAGTAAAAACTTGGTCTTTAAAGTTATAAGCAATTTCTAGCAATGCTTCCGCCCTATTTTTTTCACAAATTCTAAACTTTTGGTAAATTTTACCTACCCAAATATTGCCACAGTAATACAATTTATTGTCTTAAGATCCTTATTTATAACCGATGTCGAAGGTCTACTAATACTAGGTGCACTTTTTGATCGTGTAAGCTTACTGTTTGTCACTGAAGAGGTTTCTTCATTTAAAGCCTGACTGTTGAAATTACACGTATTTTTTTCTTCATCCATGATTTTTACTGCTCTTTCCACTTTTTTTTTCATCGTATAACTTCGGTAACAAGTGTTAGTCATGTGATAAAAAAATCGTGTACATCTTCGGGTACACTTTTTAGTCTTTCAAAAACAACATCTTTTCGCTCGCCAGATGCCCACCGACTCCGCGCACATCCATTAGTTTCACTTGGTAATTTAGCTTTGTTTTGTTGCTGACAAGTAATACACAAAGTAATATCTAATCCAGCTTTACGCCGCAAAGAAAGTCCAATTTTTTCCATAATTAATTATTAACCCGCGCGGCACTTGCTAGATAAAACAAACTAAACGTGACTAAACTATTTGCGTATGTAGAGAGTCGAGATTCAAGGGCGGCGTTGCCGGTGTTGCCACATCACATTTAATATATTTGTAAATTAATTAAGTCAAAACTTTTATTAATTTGTAGTTTTAGGACCAGAAATGGATTTTATTCGTTCATAATTGTAAAAAATTGATTTATACCTATATTTTACTATTATATATACATATATATGTGACACTAAAAGTGAACTGGCGATTAACAAAAAAAAAAAAGTAACCGACAAAATCTTGTATCTAAAGCTCTAAAATTACCATTTCAAATGAGAAAAAAAATACAGAACTATAGCTAGCGTCTGTATTACCTCTCAAAAAGAAGCTTACATTTATTTGGGTTTAAATTTAAACAGTGGTCACTTTTCACACAAAGTCTTCGTGAGTGAGTTGAGGTAATAAGATATCCCATCACTAGCTTTCATGATGTTGTCAGGAGGAAATGAGAAATAAATAAGTATCATCAGCATATAGATGAACTAATGAATATATAAGTTTTTACATACCTGAGACGTACAATTGAAAGACGACAAGTTAAGGAAAAGTCAACCAATAAATCCTTATGGCATGCCGCAGGAGAGAATCACAGCAGAAGCTTTCCATTAACTCAGTCGGTGAAGCCCGAGCGCTCTCCCCAAAACCTAGAAATGTTAGTATTGTCAGTAATAGATGGTGATTTAATTTATCATAGACCTTGGAACACACGAGGAGAACCAAGATTGTCAGATAGGTTCGATTAGCCCGTTTATTTCTTTAAGAGAGTAGTTGATATCCATTTTTGATATCTATAAAAGCTAATATCCATCTCTAATCTGGATCTTTCCAAACTCTCTCTAGTATCTTTGAAATGACAGTGAGAATGCTAATTTCAGACAGTTCATGAAGTAAAATAACCTTAGGTATGAGAATAAGTTATGAAGATGAAGGTCGTGTTTCTTTTTAATTTTTTTTTCTGTCTGGCCGAAGAGGAAAATGCTTTTGAGCCTTATAAAAATCCATTGCTACATTTGAAGGAAAAAAATACAAATAAGCGGTAAAATTAATCAGAGATTAAATGTGAAAACAAAAGTATCAGATATCAGGTAAAAGAGTATGATGGTATGTCCATATGGCTGGTATTCAACTATTAAATATTAATAATTTTAACTGGCTAAATTCTAAAATGTTTACATACCCACTATGGCAGTACTCGTAGTTAAAGTTTTTTTCCTATTGCTTCTTCTTTGCTCTGACATGAGCTTGCTTGGCTTTACCGGTGCACCTGCGATCATGGTTAAGTGGTAATAATAGAGGGCCTAATTATAAAGGAAAAAAAGTGTAGCACGAAATTTATAAATTAGAAGATTTTACCAACTAAGCATTAATACACTCTTTATATTTAAAAGTGATACTAAAAGTCAAAATATATTAACATTTTTCCTTAACAAAAAAAAACACAATTTAAAGAAGGAAATTTGAAAAAAGGAAGAAAGAAAAACCTAAATAAAATAGAAATAAGCGAAGTGATAAATTCCTAAATGCCTTTACTCATCTTTGCAATAAATTATTGGCTATATATAACATATAACGTATTTTACAGCTTTATAGAGGGTGTTACAAAATTCGGTGCAAATATTTTAAAAGCGTATTGTTGGAGTTAAAGGAGCTACAGCCCGCGCAAATTGCTTGAATGAAGTCGATTATTTGGATCACTGACTACAGTGATCTAAATAATCCAATAATGATCAAAATGACTTATACGTCAAATCTTTTGAAAACTTGCAAGTCCTAATTGTTTTGGGTCTTCTTGACAATTTAATAGTTTAATCGGGTTTAACAATGCTCCCCTTTCGTTAATCAGAGATTTTCTCGCAAACGCTTAATTATATTGGAAAAAATGTAAGAAACAAACATTTTATATTTTTTATGGCTAACTAGATGGTGTTGCTAGATTTTTAAATTTCTTATAGGAAACATAGGATACGGGCCATCAGAAGGGTAAACTCTCCTAAATCCTTCCCTAAAATGGCATTTACACCATTTTTGGGACGGCAAATAAAAAGAGCACCCAAAAAACAAGAACACGCATATTTTCGCGGGCTGTAGCTCTGAGGGGGTGCATTTTAAGACACATATTTATAGGAAAAAAGTCCTATTTTAACTCCAACAATACGCTCTTAACATAATTTGCACCGAATTTTGTAACATCCTGTATAGCTTTTTAAAAATTAGATTTTTAAGCATAAACTATATAAAATATCTTCCATATTTCCATAATTTCTTTTTTTTTATTTTCGACCTTTGCTTATTTTAGGATCCAAATGATAAACTTTGCAACTTAGATCAAACCCAGCTTTTTATATACACTTCTGACAATATATCGGAAAAAAAATATTATCAATTAAAAAGTTACCAGAATCGATATTTGGAGTTTACAGTCGATCACTTAGATCCGAAGACAATTTACAGATTTGGCTTATTAAATCTAAATGGAATGATAGATTTGGGCTCTTTTTCAACGACTGAAGCAAGTGAGTAATTAGTATTTGGGTTTGAGATGTGCTTTAAATTAAAATAATAATAAAAATTTCAGAGCCCTCTGCAATAAGAAATATGAATTTTGAGGTTGATATTATTAGAAAAAGAATGAAATTAACTTGGGATCCACCAATCAATCACAATGGAGATATACAGCTCTACAATATAACTTACAGAGTAAGTTGTCCAATAACGCTATTACATTATAAACAAACATTCTTAATGCTTTAGATTTACTATATCATTTGTCAACGGTGGGGTCCAACAAATAGTTTCAATACTTCTGATGGACAAACAACTTCTTATACATTCGATAACTTAGAATTTTATGTGGGATATAGCGTAACAATAAAACCTAAAAATGCTGCTGGATATGGTCCCGAAACAAACAAATATATAAATATAGAGCAATTGGGTTTGTATATTTAATAATTCTGCTATAATATAGTGATGTAATGCTGGCTAGTAAAATAAAATTATTAGACAGTGGGTAACTTATTATCTAGTTTTTGCAGGAAAAATGTATACACATGTGCTATTTGCTTAACAATCCTGTAACATAATTCATGACGTCATTTGTTGCAACATGTCAAAAGTTGTTTAAAGAAATTTTGACATTTAAACATAAGAATATAATTTATCTATTGACTAACTCAATTATTAATAATATATCGATATTTCATCATATTTCTTTAGGTTGCAAAATGGTTTTTTTTGATTTTCATCACTAACTTTATTTTTAGTTATAAAATTGTAGATTAGATATTTGCCTATACTTGCCTATAAGGATGAGTTTTGAGATTGTAAATTCCTAATAAAGTATAAAGTATACATTTTATTTATTTCCTTTTTTTATTCATAAATTTTTTTTTATTACATTTACCTATAAAGTATACGTTTCTCCAATTTGATGCAAATCTTAGATCGTAGGTATGGCACTGATTAAGTTCTCCTATAGTTAATTTGGATATCAGAAATATATTTTTAATATTTTAAAAATATTTAAATTCATTTGAATTTGAGTTTGTTGATAAATATAATCTGCTGGAGTGTTGTTCTTTCTTTACTGCTTCATTTCGTACTCTTTCGTATAATTTATCAAATTTGTTAATTGGGATATTTCATTTATTCCTGAAAAAGTCCCTTTACATTTTTATTTGAATATTCAACAAATCTTCTTATAGCAGGAACAAACGACATAATAATTTATCCTTTTATTTGATCTACGTATTTTACGTTGTGATAAACGTAAAATTCTATGTGTACTAGAAATTCACATAGAATTTCTAGTACTACTTTCTACTTTCGATTTTTAAATTTTCTGTTAAGTGCTATATTATGATGTAAATAAATACTCACAAATACTGGGTACTTACTTTAAAAAAGAACACTTTGCTAATATAATACCTACCTTTAATTCGATTTATCTGTGCATTTTTTATCTAATATAAATTTGGGGTAGTTTTTTAGTGATTAATCACCTTCACGTCGGGGTACTTTGTTTTTAATTTTCCTATATCTAAACAGCTCTTTAAAATTTAAAATCAAGGGTTAATTTGTTTTAAAAACAAAAGTACACCGTTAATTTCCTTTTAAAAGAGCTTTCCTAGGTACCTAAAGTGGCATCATCCTATTTAAAAAAATTAAATAGAGTGAAATTGTATATAGATAAAAAGTATAGACAATTTAAATATTTTTTTCTGGCTTTAATACTTTTACTTCCATATTTTATTTATGTGAAGTGCATTCTGTTTTTGGAATAACTTTCCATTAAGTTTTTCACAAAACCATTGTGAGACCTATTTTTAAAAGTCTTTAGTAGATATATGAGTATTGTATCGGTTGAATGAGGAAACTAGTAGTATTTTTTCCGCTGGTTATAATGGCGAAAATAAAATAAAAATTGAATACCGCGTTCGCGAGTTATTTTTTTAAAAAAGTGTTAACCCCTTCGTAGGTCCCGAACCTTGTCTCGGTCTTAGCAAAAAACAAATCTTCCAGGTACTTAATAATTGGGTCTGAGAAAAAACAAGGAAGAATTGGAGAAGGACACAAGGATGTAGACAGGCCAAGAAAATGATATCAGACCATGGCGGCTCTAAAGCAAGGCGACTGCTAAGAAAGACCCGACAAAGTAGCAAAGACTTGGTGAGAATCCTGACCGGACACAGAGTCTAAACAGGCATCTACACCTTCTTGGTATAAGAGAAAGCCCACTCTGTCCGAATTGCGGTACAGGGGAGGAAACTTCATACCACATACTAGATATCTGAGATAGGTGGAGTCGCCTGAGAAGGAAAATTTTCGAAGCAACGACACTCCAGCGGGAAGATCTTAAAGATCTGGACTGGGAGAACGTGCAAGCCTTTATTAAAAGGACGGGCCGACTCAGTGGAGACCGCGTATGGGGAGTGGAGGCGTAGGGGTGGGTGATTCTGGGGTTGTCGAACTGTCCCTTTTCGGCCTCTCAGGCCTACTTGCCGAGCTCTCGCTGCCCCACCCTTACTACTACTACTACTATGTTAAAAAGTATAATTTTTTTAATGGAACACCCACAATGCGAAATTCTCAATCGATAGTAAATTGACAAACTAAACAAATTTATTAAATAACCTTTTAACTTAAAATTATAAAGCAGTTGATGATATTTTAAAATCGTCAAGGTCGTTAACAAATCATCAAACGTCAGTATCGTTTATTTAACTTTATTATTACATTTAAATAAAATAAATAAATTAAATGCTCAAGAACATGCTTTACAAATGCTCTTGCTCCAAGCCCGCTTGTAGCTAGTGGCTCAGGCAATGATTCTGCCATCAATATTTTTGATTGCATCAATTATGCTTAACTAAATATCTTCAAGAGTATCATATCGCCTGTTCTATACAACATCTTTTAAATAGCCCCAAAAGAAAAAATCCATAGGCGTTATGTTATGTGATCGATGAGGCATACGGACAGGTTAGTTGATAAAAAACGGTCATCAAAAAGGTCGTGTAATAGGATATCAAGCAGGAACTTCATCTTGTTGAAAGTAGATCTGTTGTCTATCTATTTAAATCATCTAAAAAATTACGAAGTCTGGCAGTCAAATTTTCGACGTGCCGCTCACCAGTCAATGCGCCTTAATAAAATATAGGACCTACAATTCTTGAGCCCATTGAACACACCAAAACTCTTGCCTTCAACACATTAAAGCATCCCTGCGGATTACAAGTATGAAATTCATCGGTTTTCTTGACTCTAATAGTGGTTGTTTTTCCTATTTGACAAACCTCTGTTGGAGTAATTTTATTTATCGCTCCAAAGAATTAAGCGCCAAAAATTAGCATTAACCCTCACTTGATAAGTAAGCCATAGACAAAACTGAATGGGCCTTTCTTGACTTGCAGGCACTATGTATGTCTGTGTCTATAGGGCACGATCTTATGCTTTTCTCAGAATGATTTCTAAATATATTCCAAAAACGATAATGAAGACATATTCTACTTTCTTGCACTAATTAAGTAAGTTAGTCGGATGAGCTTCAAAGTAAGCTAAGACATTAACTTCAGTTGCTTCACATATTCTGAATTGTTTCTTGGTTCTAGTATTTTTAAATACATTAACATTTGATCTAAGTTTACGATATAAAAGCAAAAAGTACCTTCGGTCTGGTAAGTTACGCATGATAAATAAATCACTATAACGTTCACGAGCTTGATGACTATTTTTTCGATGCGTGAAAGGCATTTTCTCCTAAAACACACAAACCTTAAGTTATTTACTTAAGAAACATCAAAATTGTCACTTTAATCGTGGTGACATTTATAAAACAAATGACCATTGTATATGAAATTAGAGCCACCTTGGCATTTTAGAAAAACATTCAATTTCTTAGTTATTTTTAAGTTTAGGTCATATAACAACTTTGATTTAGAATTCAATTTACTTTATTCAGCCCCATTAAAAAATATATTTTCTTAACAACTGGCGAATACGTGGTTCGAATTTATTTCATTTTCATTATCGTAATCAATGGGAAAAATACTATTAGTTTACCTATTTAACCTACTTTGTAGCTCCCATAATAATGAAGTTAGTAATAGTGTCGAAGTAACTTTAAAACTCTATATATTCCTGAAACCCCGCTATTATTATATTTAAATAACTAAAGTACATTAAAAAAAAATGTTTTAAATTAATTAGTTATTCCTTTAAATTAATTATTATCTTTTAATTATTCCATGCATTTATATAAGAATATGACCTTTTAGCAATATTTTAATACACACAACACCTACAACTTTTTCTCAAGTTACCCTTTCCATATTTTAGATAAAATAACAGCAGATGAGGTAACAATAAATAGAATAACTCCTGGCGAAACGGAAGTCACTTTCGGATTTCCTGATTGCACGAAAAGGACAGGTATTTTATCGGTTTCTATCAGTTATACGAGTGTGAACAGTTGGTGTTCAAATTCAAAAAGATTTCCTGATCCTATTAGACTAGAAACGAAAAGTACCATAACAATAGGTGGTTTAGAACCTTACTGCAATTATACCGCCTCTCTGCGTTTTTATAGAGGTGATAGAGAATTTTCAAAACGGATTAAAACAGCTAGTTTTCAAACAAAGGAGTCTCGTAAGTTAGAAACTACTTAAGCAATATTAACCAACTTAATTTGATATTTTGCTTCCAGGGCCCAACCAAATATCGGCTTTCCAATGTTATGAAAAAAGCAGTAATTACATTGCTGTACGTTGGTTACCTCCTTCTCCACCTACTGGAGAATTAATATCTTATTTTGTTACTATTTTGGAGACTGAATTTTGGATATCAGATTCTTACATAAAAAGGGAAGAAAACATTTCTATAAATAAATGCTACCTTTTTCCTGAATATCACTGCGCAAAGTTTAATAATTTGAAGGAACAATTTGTTTACAGAGTCGAGGTATGTACGTATATTATTTATTTTTACATTTGTGTAGATTTGGGCATATACAGTGTGGCCCAAATTGGGTGTACATGTATGGGTATCTTGGAAACTATAAGAGATAGAAAATTGGTTAAATGGGGAAAGTTGTAGGGTTAGTTACCAATTAAGTGCCGCTTTCAGAACGATTTCATCTTTTTCCGATTTTCAAATATTTGGAAAAAATCAAAAAGTTGGATTTTTGAAAAAGGGATTTTATTTATTTCAACGTATTTTTAAAATCTGTAAAAACACTATTAGGATAACTTTTTAAGGACAACGCATACCTGAATTCAGTTTTTGTTTTCGACGTTTCGGATCTGAGATTCCATCCTCAACTTCTTTTTTTCTTGTGGCGGTCATTTTGTTTTTTTGCTAAATTAAAAAGATCTTTTTTTTTCCTTAAAAATGATGTATAACACTTGAGAATTATGAAAACATTTCATTCTTATGTCAAAAAGTTACAAAGTTCATTTTTCGCGGAGTTGGCCATGAATGCGGAGGCCATGACTACGGTGGCAATTTGTCGTATAAGCAATTATTATTGTTTAATGCTTTAGCGTCATTTACTGGCAATTCTGCAAAATATTATTTATTTGATTTAACTTTTTATCTTGTTTAGTAGTTCTTATATTGTTCATTTCTTGTTCTTGTTCTTGTTAGTGTTAAATAGTTTTTTCGTATCTAGGTGTTTTCGTTTGTATTTAGTGAGTTTCGTTCAAATTGTAATTTCCAAAAATCGCCATGCGATATACCAGTGAAGAAAAATTTGACATATTGGAATGTTATATTACATGTAATAGGAATACTAATCTTGCAATCGTCAGATATTTGGAATTGTATTCTGAGAGACAACTGCCATGTACAAGACTATTCGCTATGCTTGTCATGAATCTTAGAACTCATAGAAGTTTTTAAATACCAACGCCAAAAAATTATCAAAGGGACAATGAATCTCGCGATGAAAACCTTTTAGACCATTTTAATGCGAACCCGAAAATATCGACTCGAAAATCTGCAACTGATATGAATATACCAAGGACTACCATTCAAAGAATCTTTCTTTGAGTGGTTTTCTTCTAAAAAAATCTATATAGTCTATATAAGTCTACTATTGTTCTCAAGGTTTAAGGGAGAACTGTAGAGTATTCAACAGGCATAATCGTCATTTTTGGGCTACTGAGAATCCTCATGAAGTGGCTTACGTTCAGCACTTCAGCCACGGCTACAAGTAAGATTTGGATTTAATGTATGGTGTGCTATGTACGGTAAGTTAATTATCGACTCCACAAAATTATTTTCAAGTAAAATGCTATAATTGTTTTTAGATAAACACCTTATTGGGCCCTTTATTAATCACCAAATACTGACAGGTCAAAGATATTTAAATCTTTTGGAAGAGCAGATATTACCTGCCGTGAGAGCTATAATACCTGAAAAACAAATACGGAGTAAAGTGTGGCGTTCAAAACTTGTTAACGCAAGCATTTAACATTAAACTTATCGCGAACCGCGGTGCTGTAAATTGTCCAACTAGGTCTATAGATATTACACCATAGATTTTTATCTTTGGGACAAAAAAGATCTTTTTAATTTAGCAACAAAATAAAATGGTCGCCATAAGAAAAAAAGAAGTTGAGAATGGGATCTCAAAACCGAAACATCGAAAACAAAAACTGAATTGAGGTATGCGTTATCCTAAAAATACTAATTTTCTATCTCTTATAGTTTCCAAGATACCTATACGTGTACACCCAATTTGGGCCACACTGTATATACAATGCAGCTCGTAATTGTCTCTTCCCCCTCTTATCTTTTGAATGCGCTTATATAAAAATGTGAAATTTGGTACAAATCATTAGCAACCTAAATATTTATTATAATTTGATTCCTAGCTCATTTTGTAAAACTTAAATAAAAAAATAATATATATAAAAATAAAATTAAATAGAAAATCACCCTAATACACACTATATATAGGGCGACCCATTGACAACGTGCCGCCAAACATTACAGGTTATTGGGTGGCAAAGAACTTTTCCGTAAAATCCAAAAACACTTCAAGTTTATTTCTGAGGATTGAACCATGTTTTGATGCAGAAAACATCTCTTTAAGCCAAATCTTTAAGCCTCTAAGTCGATATGTCATTCTTAAATAGAACTTTTAATTGTCTATATGTTGCTGCATAGTGTTTGAAAATATATCGGCTCTCTTAGAAAATATGTGGGTTTTGGTGCGTAAATGATTCTCGTGTTCGTGTTTCACATTTCAAAAGCCCGAGAGTTTAAAAGGGTTAGTTGATTTGCGGCGTTAATGACAGGGTTTCAAAGGGTACCGAAAAAGAACTTTTATGCTTATTCGCCGGACACTATCTTCCCACCATTACTATTACTAGTTTTCTGACTTATGCCTGTAATGTTTGGAAATTGTTGAACCTATAAATTTGTCAGTTAAGGTCTATTCAGTTGTAGAAAGAGTATAAATGATTGAGTTCCATTTTAAAGCAATGAATGTATAAATCGAATTGCAGTGCTGTTTAGGTCTGCAGACAAACATGTTTCTGGAAAATTTGTTCACGAATTGGTGGCTAAATATCAGCAAACAGGTAAATAAGAATAAATTCTGAATATAAATTTATTTACGGAGATGGATAATTGGCGTTTACCAAGGGCGTGACTCGTACAAGTGACCAACGAATATTAAAAAAGATTTAAGATCCTGTTAGTACAAGATGACTTTGATCGTCACTTGCAATTTTGCGAAATTATGATTGAAGAAGCGATCGAAGCTAATTTCCTATATAATGTGTATTTTTCAAATGAGTCTAATTTCTTCTTGAATGATTTGGTGAATCGCAATTGTAGTTACAGAACTCATCTAAGTATAGATTTTTCACGAAGCACACACGCCTCATCCCACACGTATTAATGTATACGCTGTTATCTTTAAATTCTATTATAGGTACTTTTGTCCTTCCTGGAAATTAAACAGGTAATATAGGTACCATCAGTGACAAATATCATGGAGAGCAACTCTATACAATAAATAATAACGAAACATAAGACATAAACGAAAGGTCAGTTAAGTTGGCCTCCTCAGTTGGATTTTTGGTCTCAAAAGGCTAGGGCAGAGACCTTATATCTACCGAAGGCTAGCGCAGTACTTTTAAAAGCTAGCGCACCAACTAAGAGCAGTTATTTTTTTGTGAAAAAAGGTAGCGCAGAGGACTTGTTAACACAGGCCTATCCTGTTTAGATAACAAAAAATATAAAAAGAATTTGCTTAAAAAAAACAAATTTTTCTTATACAAACCTATTTTAATCAAGCAGACTGTGCAATTTGACTTAGTTTCCTAAATTGGCAAATATGTATAGAATATAACCTGAAATTTAACTTTTGGAACTAACAAGTAGTAAAAAACCTTTGTGCCATTAAACAGTTTTACACTTTATCTACTTCAAAAAATGTCCTCGGGTAATGTTGACACAGATGTCATGGAAAAAAGAAAATTTCTTCAGTAATAATGTTTATCCAAATTACAGAGGTACAAAAGTTACTATTGTATGAGTTTATATAAATAGAAATATATTATTTAATCATCTGGATAATAAAAATACAAGATTTTAAGAATTCTAATAGAATATGTAAATAACATTGTTAATATATAACATATATAATGGTAATATCATAATAATAGTCTTGGGCATATTCTGTTTGTATACCAAAGACTGCAGTAAATAAAAATTAGTTCGATAAAAAAAAATTTGAAAATAGTAAACTTGTCTAAACTTCTAGTTACCACAAAGACTATAAAAAAATTCGATTTAAATATTTATAATGAGTAATTAATTAATATAAATGAGTAATTATATTATCCTACATATCAATATAAAAATAACTACAATTGGAAAGCTAATTATATCATATTTAAATTTTTCCTATATTTTTCCTTGACACCTACTTCCGGTATAACCGGAAACGTTACAACTATCAAAATATTTTAGTTGTGTAGCCCTCATCGACTATCCCATGTTGCCAAATTTTCAAAATTTTTGAAAAATTTTTCACATGAAATTAAAAATATGTCAAAAACGGTTACACAAAATATACCTAGAATTTCACGTGGAATCCAAAAATGTAAAAATATATAGGGTGTTCTATTTAAGATAACGAAGTTGACACCTACTCCGGTATAACCGGAAACATTACAACTGTCAAAATATTTTAGTTCTGTGGCCCCCATCGACTGTGCTATGTTGCTAAATTTTCAAATTTTTTTAAAGATTAGTTTTTGAGATATCGATCGCGTCTATTCGTCGTGAGGCACCCTGTATATATATATCTCTAATCTCTATCATCAATTACAGTAATCAAATACAGAGATCATAAAAGTATAATCATATTCTAGATATTTGTTAAGTATTCACAAAATTTCTAATAAACTGTGATCTTGTCCTGTATCTTCTGTACATATCATTGTTTCACGAACAATTGCAATTCTTTTTCTCATGAAATATGTTAGAAATCAGCCTTTAGTACTACCGCTATCTGAGCTACAGACACTATATCAGCATACCATTTAGAATAACCATCTTCTTCGCCTATTACAGAGAATACAAACTCAGATTCTGTATCCTCACCCATCAAATCATGATTCTTAGTACAACTTTCATTGTCGCTATCCTTTTCTGAAGCCGAATATGAAGACATATTTTCAATTTCTTCATCATCTATGATGTGAAATAAAACACCTGGATCCAGTGCAATAAAATAATCATCTTGATCATGAAATTTTTCATTCTTTACCATTAAAGTACGGTGTACAACTTAGGTACAAACAAAATACGCTATGTCGACGAAAAAATTAATAAACTAAACAACTACTTATCTTTTATTATAACTAATTGTTTAGTTTACTAAACCTAAACTTAACTAACTTAACTACAACTTCTTTCAGATTTTGAAGAAGAACTTCTTTCATAAACAGTGTTTTTTACACTTCCTAGTAGTCCCTTACTAGTTTCCTAGCTCTACATACATCAATAGTTTTGAGGTACGGTTTTTAAAATCATCCATAGGTTTGAAAAATACGGATGTTTAGATTGTCATAAATTTGCTCATGTAGATACGGAAAAACATTTTTGAGAATAAGAGAAAGAAAGGAAAATTTGCATATATTTTAAAGTATAGTAAATAATAATAAACTGCAAACAACCCAAACATTTTTAGAGAAATTTAGAAATGATGGAACGTGCGAACGGAGAAAAAACATTAAGAATATTTTACATACTAATAAGTCATCCTTTTCTCTTCATGAATATCACAATGCATTTGTTACAATATGTTACTCAACAGAAAACATTTAAAAACACCAATTAAAATGCAATGTCCTCGAAAGATTAGTGTATGGGCCGGGCATTTCAGGAATCCTAATTGGCGGTCCTTTTTTATTGAAACTTAAATGAAGAAATATCTGTATATTGTATTCTATATATATACTATATATACAGGTTCGGGAATTGAAGATTACGTATTGTCCAAAATAATGACAACTCTGCTATCTTTCGCCGATAAGCGGCTGCCTCCTCAACAGCTTATATTTTTTTGTTAGGAGAAGCTTTAATTTTTGTTATGCAATTCACATCATAATAATCATGTTGAGATTACGATTATATGTAGGTTGTACACTGATGTATGTAAAGATTGCATCAGAAAAATATTTTAGAAATGCCTGAACTTTACTTTTTACAAATGCCTGAACGTAATGTCTTTCTTTATAAGTTGTAATCCGAGTTATGAAATGTAAGCTTTAAACGTTTGACTCTAGTCATTTCTTCTGCATATTACCAACATCCTTAATTGAAGAGATATTTTAATAGTATTTTTACTGGAAACTTTTTAAATATTAAATCCATACTTACCATAAGCCTCACAAATTTAGTCAACTTTTTATCAAATTCACATTCAGGAGATGTGAATTTAAATTCTGCAAACCCAAAGTGTACTGCATACCTGGTTTTAATACGCAGGATATATCCTAAGATTAATTTTTACAGCATTTTGCAAATTAGGAAATAATGTGATTGATTAACTTTAATAACTCCTTGAAGGTCAACGAGAAATCCCTTTTACAAACTCCCCATTTTTTCAAGAATGTTCATTATTTAGTGCCCTCCTACTTTTATGCAAATCAGGTGCATGAGTTTTGTTATATTAGGGTTTATTGGGACACTTTTAGGTATACACTAACATAAGTTTAGATAGTTTCCACATAATCACTTCCCTTCATAATCTCTAGAAAAAATTAAATAGGTTCTTAAAAATATCCGGCCTGACGCTAATAGTAGGTCGGTCGCGCGGAATGGTAACTTTATGCCTGGCATTTTATGGATAACTTCACACAAACCATTTAATTATCATAGTAACTAAAAATTCAGAGATTGGAGGGACACAAAGTCAATGGTCCCTCCAATTTCTGAATTTTTATTATTAAGAGGTCTCTTTGAGAAAAATAGACTACTTTTTTTAATCATAGTAACTGTTCGAAG
The DNA here is from genome assembly GCF_022605725.1 of Anthonomus grandis grandis. Lineage (NCBI taxonomy): Eukaryota > Metazoa > Arthropoda > Insecta > Coleoptera > Curculionidae > Anthonomus > Anthonomus grandis. Next base: position 14,090,316 of record NC_065550.1, read on the forward strand.
TTCCTTCTATGATTTTCAATACATAATTGAGCTCGCCTCATCCACGAGTTGCGACACGCATGGTCTAAACCAGGATGTAGACGAATTTCCTCGGCGGCAACATGTATCCGATTTCTTAACTCTTGTTCACTGTCACTTCGGTTACATCTACCATTGTTTTTAGGTGACCCCAAAATTAAAAATCGAGCGGATTCAGGTCGGGTGATCGAGGAGGCCATCCAACTGGTCCCCTCGGCCTATCCATCGTTCAGGAAATATTTGATTTAAATGCTCTCGCATTGGTTGCGTAAAATGTGATGAAGCATCAGCGTGAAGAAACCACAAGCCTAACTTTACTTCCACCGGGTCTCGAAGCGAATAAACCCGATGTGATTGATGTCTTGCGAAGCACGTCGGCCATTAGATCGGCGAGTAGATCTGTGGTTGACATGCCAACGGGCAGCCTCATGCATTTGATGCGATCTGAAAGTGTTTGCAAGCTTTCAGATGAGTCCGTTCAGCAGTGCCTAAATAGGTTATTTTCTTTGGGGATCTCGTATTATCGTTTTGGTTGGACTTATTTTTTATGTTAAATAGGTACTATTAATAATGAATCTTAACTAATATACTTTAGAAAATAGGCCATCGTCCTTTGAAGAAAAACTTTAAAAACAAAAGTCTTTTGCCCGATTTACAAATAAAATCAACGGTAGTATGCTGAATGTTTGGAAAGAAATATACAAGAGGGTAGTGATGGTAAAATAATGTCATCATCAAATAGATTTATACGTAGGTAATCTAAATTCAGGTAATTTGAATTTTCTTTTAGAAGCTCTCCATCAACACAAGTCGAAATATATATACGTTTGTAGCAAATTTTGAAAAATACGTACAAGAAATTCGAATTCATAAAATTTATTTATTATATTTTAACAAGCGACATATAATATAAACGACAATATATTGAATTAAAATTAAATTGAATATTTTAAAAGAATACTGCAATATTTTGATATTTTAACTCTAAAAGGATATAAGTATTTTTTAAGGAGCTCAGGATAGACTTAATATTCTTGATATACTTGTACTTTACATTTTAATAATAAAGTGATTGAAGTATTTGCTGTCTAAAAAAAAGAAGAATTGATTTTATATGAATAAAAAATCTGATTTTGTAGTTTTTCTTCTTTAACTACTTTCTTTTTTCTACATTCGGCTTTACCCGACTTTATCATGGAACCTCCCTGATCCCAAATCCCAAATCTCCCTGATAATGGAACCCTCCCTGAAAAAAATCAATAAATTCTATCTACTCGGTATAAAGCCATAATTTTTAAGAGGATAATGCTCCAATAGTTTTTTTTAGTGACTTTCGGTTAAGAATTTGGGCCCGGAATCTTTAGTTTTTTTAACCTCCGGCGAATTGCTTACGACGTATCTTTTTATCCTTAATTTCATATTACCATTTACTTACTTGCACTCCCCAAATTAAAAATCTACAAACCTCCACTGGTTGAAATTGTGTTTACCGAATAACAGGCAGATTTTCTATTGCCCAATAATGCGCATCGTGAAAATTGTGAATACCATTGCGTGTAAAAATTGCTTCATCCGTAACTAAAATGTTTATGGTAAAGTTTGAGTTACAAAATTAAAATTAGGCGGCATAATTTTAATTTTAATCACATGAAAAAAACAAAGTACTACTAAAAATAACAAACATCATTTGAACTTATTTACTTGTTAGTTTATAAACAAAATTCCACCTGAAAAAGTTGATTATTTCAGAATCTAATAATACTTTATTACATTTTTTTCACATTATTAGTCATAACCTATTCGTCATCAGCAATATATTTTTCAAGTTTATGCGTATAGGTTAATAATCACCTTGTATGAAGAGTCATGCGCAACTCGAACATGTTAATATCTACTGGAGAAATCTACTTTTTAATTAAAATATTCCTAAAAATAATTTTCGTTAGTTAATTCTTTAAAATATTTATTAAATAGCCCATTTTCTTAGTTAATGCATTTGATTATACATAAAGATCTTAAATTAAGACCACGTTTTTTGATTTGCTTTTATACCTATTTAAAAAATATTTATATAAATATTTTTGCCTTTGTAGATCTCTGCATATAATAAAGGCAACTCATTGCCAAGTTTAAAAGCAACGTTAAAGACTCTAGCTGTTATTGAAGGTATGTAATTTATTATCAAAAATCAAATTTTCTTTAAAAATATATTTAAATTTTCATTTAAGAACCAGGCCCTCCTCGTTCAATAATAAACAAATGGACTGAAGAAAATTTTCTGGAATTGACATGGTATCATCCAAATCACGTAAATGGAACTTTAACACATTTTAATATTGAAATTTATAAAAAGCAAAAGAAGAAAAAATATGTTGAAAAGTATGAATTAATCTCTCCGGCAAATTACCAACCTTCCTATTCAAAAACTGTAAGTTTTTAGTTTAAAATCATTAGTAAAATATTACATATATTAAAAACAACTACAAATATATAAAATATTCGCTAAAATAGTCCATGTTCTCTAAGTGACTCGGAAAAATACAAAATAAACATAAAAACGTCAAGTCAAAGTCACAAAAAATGTATTTGTGTAGATTATACATGTTTCACACTTAATCATAATCAGATCTAAAAATAAAGGAAACAAACCACAAACGTAAACACAATCAATCAAATACGCTTAGCCCTAGACCCTATCTTCTAATAAAAATACAATGTTTAAGGCTTAAAAACTAATAGCATTTAAAAAAATACTGCTAAACGAACAACATATCCTAAAATCAAATACACAAAATAATAATGTTAGGTTACAACAATGGGATGGAAAATAAAATTTAAATTTCCAAATTAAAAAAAAAATAATTGAATCGGAAGTCAAACCTAGTGAAATGTTGACAAGAGAACTAATGGTTTCCAAAAGCAGATTAAAATTGATGAGAAAATAAGAGGGTTTCTTAAAATTCGTTAATTCTTTACATCCGAATATTATTTTCACATAAGAAAAAGAAAATTATATTAAATTTTCTTTTTAGATCCTTTATTATTCAGAAAATAATAAGGTCAGAAATTATAAGGTATATATTTAAAATGTATAGAACAGATGCATATAATTAAATTTTCTTCAAATTCTCTCTTGAAGCCAGCTTTGCAAGGCGTTGGATACAATAAAATTAATAACAATAAAAATAGTTTCTGTTGTTATAAGAAACGATCACGTTAGTAAAAAATATTTACTAATGTGAAATCATAGTTAATAAATAAATTTTGAAGTATCATTTATATACAAGTTATCCTTCAATACTATACACTCTAGTAGTAAGTAATAATAATTCAACACGACGACGCGACGTGGCAAAAATTATATACCAATTAATATTAAAGAAAACTACAAAGAATGTATTGAAAACGAAAACGCAAAAAATCTACTGGGACAAAACTGTTATAACTCATTGAGAAATAATTTACAATAGATCAGATATCATAGTCTTTATCAAAAAAGAAAAAAACATTGAACATAATTAATATAACAGTTTCAAATGACACCAACTTAAGAGAGAATCGTAGCCAAAAAAGATTTGCACTTTTTTGGAAGTTCATGAAAGAAAAAATATGTATTCACTTCGGTGAGTTTCGATCCATCCGGTAGTTATCTCAAAAAACCTTAAATTTCTGCAAATGAACAGATTATACTTACGGCACAGGAGCCTGCCATATTGGGAACTTGCAGGTCCGTTCCCCGTGCTCTCACACGCGATTAGTTCACTACTTCGTTAACTATTCTATCCCGAACTAAAAGCGATACCAACCAAGACAACTTGTGATAAAAAAAATCACAGTGAGGCCAAAAATTACAGGCCAATTGCATGCTTGCCTGCTTTTAACATCTATCTTTAGCACCAACATCTGAAATCCTAAATCTGAATCAACGAAATCAAATCTTGGCATGGAAACATAATAGATGTAAAAAAAGAGCTAGCGAATGTAAAGAACTGCTTGCTATTGACTCCATTATAACTAGGCAAGTAAAAGTTAAAAGAAGAAATCTGACAATAGCCTGAACCGACTACAAAAAAAACTTGACTTACTCCCACATTCTTGGCGCATAAAAGTGCTTTAGTTATACAAAATCGATCCGGCCATAATCCAGTTTCTTAAGATCAGTATGGGAACCAGAACAACGCTTAATATAAAACAGATGAAACAGATGAAATTAAAATCCAAAGGGGCAACTTCCAAAGCGACAGCCTAAGTCTAAGTATAGTACAACTTCGATAATCCGGACACATATCGTTCCAAGCAGCGCCGGAGTAGCGAGGTGTCCGGATAACTGGATTATTATTTCAAAAGTTTTATTTTAATATACTATCCACATACTAGCTTTTTTTAGGTATAAATAAATCATTGTACCCTAATTAAAAAAGAAAATATGTTTATATTTCAAATTATAACATATGTACATAATAAGTAAACATATACATACACATGTTGTACACGCAGGTACACAAACATATAACTAGAAATAAAAATACATTATGTAGGACAAAACATAAATTACAAATACAAGACAAAAAAGTGCAAGTTTAAATGGCTTTGAAAAAACTATCAATTTTTTTCTGAACTGCCTTAGAGCTTGCTAATTCAGTCGCTTTCTCTTTGACGTTCTTTAAAAGCAATATTTCGTGCATTGGTAAGTAGTTTTCTTCAGCCCACTGAATTCCCAATGTTAATGCTTTCACAGCATCGCTGTGTTTCACTTTAGTGGCAATAATCTCAGTATCTCCATCTAAATCATTGCTCTCTGCATCCTTAGATTTTAGCGCATCACCTATTACCTCCTCTTCAGTCAAATCAACAATGACTTCATTTTTGCCTAAAGCCCATTCAACAATTTCTTCCCGATTCAAACTGTTTTCAGGATCTATCACAAGCAAGGAAGCGGTAATGGTTTTTAAATCTTCCTCGTTTATTTGACAAAGTCGTCTTTGAAGTTCTGAAAGTGGAATGTTTTCTTCATCAGATTCCTCTTCTTCTGCATCAGTTCTTTGGTTCGGCCATAATGCTATCCAACTTTTTTGGATATTTTTTTCAGATATCAACTTCCAAGCAATATCTAGATTAACAAGTGCATCTTTTAAATTAAATTGCTTTAAAACTGTAACTAAATCGTCACCTTCGTGAGCGATAATGTGATTTAGTAGCCTCTTTCTATATGCTACTTTTATGTTTTGGATTAAGTTTTGATCCATTGGCTGTAAAACTGCTGTGCAGTTGGGCGGCAAAAACATGACTCTGAAATCAGGATCGAAATTTATTTCTGTCTCAGGTGGATGAGATGGAGCATTATCTACAAGTAATAATGCTTTATGAGGTCGGTTAACATCCGATAAAAAACGTTTGACGTCTGGTATAAAGCAAGTCTTAAACCATTCGAAGAACAATGTCCTGGTCATCCAACCTTTGCTGGTTGCCTTGTATTTAACAGGTAAAGTAGCATTCTTAAATGCCCTTGGATTTGCGGATTTTCCAAGAACTAAAAGGGGTAACTTATGAGTTCCAGCCGCATTGCAACAGGGCATGAATGTTACGCGATCTTTAGATATTTTTCGCCCTGGTGCTGATTGTTCCTGACTATGAACCCATGTAGTGTCCGGCAAGGCTCTCCAAAAGGCCGCTGATTCATCAGCATTATAAACTTGGTCACGACTTAGCTTCATTTCATTAACCACAGCTAGAAATTTTTCTTGAAAAGGTACTATAGCACTTACATCACTGGAAAGTTTTTCACCACACACTTTAAGAAAGCGTATTCCGTGCCTTTTCTTAAATTTGTCAAGCCAACCTGAACTCGCTAAAAAATCACTCTTCCCAGTTATTCTTTCATAAAATTGTTTAGCTTTCGTTCGTAAGATATCAGAAGAAACAGGTACATGAGCACTACGCTGCTGTAGAAACCACTTATATAAAGCAGCTTCAACTTCGGGATGTTCTCCCTTTCGGATAACCTGCCTTTTACCTGAAAAGATAAAAATATGTTTCATAATAACATTACCTACAATAAAAATTAAATCATACATACCTGCTCCACTGAATGACTCCGACACAAATCTTCTTATTTTAGTTTTGTTTTTCTTTATATCACTTACAGTTGATTTTTGTACATTAAATTTCTCAGCCACCCTGCGTATGCTTCCCACCTTATCAAGAAAATCTAATATTTTACATTTCTCCGCAAGAGTAACTGTGTTATGCGGTCGTTTATTTGGCGCCATTTTTTTTTTAATAACACATTGACACACGACGCACGGTAACTAAACGATAACTGACCGCCAAAGGCGCCAAACCCATTAGGTTGCTAACAATATTGGTTTTGACAAGTTTAAAAAGGAAAAATCCGTTTATAATCGATTCGTATTGAAAACATTCCTTTATCCGGACTACAGAGGTAAAATATCCCGACACCTAGGAACGCCGGATTACTGGAGTGTCCGAATCAGCGAGTGTCCGAACTAGAGAAGTTGTACTGTATTTGAAAAACCATCAATCCAACATGTTTCGAATATAAAAGATGTCCATCATCATACAGGGATACTATAAAAGAACTAAAGAAACTTATAAGATATAGATTAAAACTAATTTTTAAGGTGTTAAATTACGAAAGGTATTAAAATTATTTACACTATTAAGAGGTTCTGCCAAACTTATACGTCTAGTGCCTCAGACGAAAGTAAATGGTTAAAACGAATAAAAATAAACAAAATGACATATACAATAATGATAAAATGCTCAATTAATAAGCAAATAAATGGACGTTGAAGGCATAAAACTTACATTAAAATACATTTGAATAGGACAAACTTGGGTTTACTAAATCTTAAAACTGTATAATTAAAACAATATGGCTCTCTAATGGTTTGTTTTTGTTTTGTAAACAGGAACCGAGAACAAACGAACTATCTGTATAGCTTTATTTATCTCTAAAATTTGTAGAAAAATTTAGTTTTCTCAGCAGAAATGTAAATAATTGGTATGTAAAAGGGTATCTAAGTTATGGTTATTAACATGTATATTTCTAGCGGAATAGGCTCGTTCAGCATATTTTTTTATTGCCTATTCTAAAAGAGTGTGTTGAGTTTAATAGTTGTGCCAAAATTTCATAATTTTCTGAGCCCGAATTCATATTTAAATAATTTATTTAAATACCGCAAATTTAAAAAACTCTGCGATATCGAGTATGCGGCGATGACGTCACTACATCTCTTGCCGCCACATCGCGTCGGTCCGCCGCTCGCTATGACTCGTGTCGCGGTGCTCGCTATAATAAACGGATTGTTTTAACAAGTTTAGTTTTGTTTCGGTTAAAATTGGATGCTTGTCTACTGAATATTATATATGATTGTTTTTTTGGCGTTCAATTTTTACGCAGATTGCAAAATAATAATGGAAGTAGAACACAAAAAGAAAAATTATAAATATTGTATAGTACCGCAGTGTAAAAACACTAGTGTGACCAGCCCTGACAAAATTTTTATTACTTTGCCAAAAGACATAAAAACAAGGAAGTTATGGCAGGAAGCTATGCGTAGAACTGAATTTGTGAGCAACAATTCAACAAAGTATTGCTGTGAGGATCATTTTGATATAAGTGTAAAACTCAAAAATAATTAAAACAATTTCTAAATAACACACGGATTTTATTACAATGAAATCAGATTAAGACAGAAGAGAATAAAAGAATAAAAATATTAATATAAACGCAAACGACTAAATTAAGCTAAAATAGGGTTCTGTATCCGACAAGTGCACGCTTTTCAGGCCAAAACCCAAGTGTCCCTCATTTGGGTTCAAGTTGCCCTAGATCCATTTGTGTAACCCGATACCCAAAGAAATAGTCATCTTATTTATGGGTTCCTAATGGTTTTAAAGATTTTGGTTCTTGTCGTCAAGTGGTGATAACATGAGTGTTTTTAGAATTACTAAATTATATTATCATTAATGTCGTATATTTAATTTTAGTTTGAAAATGATGTGGAAAATTACATGCGTTACAAGATAATGAATAATGTAAGAATTAAGATAAGCCGGGAGTGGTTCCACACATTTTTGATTGCCAAATACAAAGAAAATCTCCACATATCAGAGATACTCGTGGTTTTAAAGTGTTAAAAGTGTGGTAAAAGTGTTTTTCTTAAGAGACAGCGACAAAGATGTTTAGAAGATGCATCTACAAGTACAAAGAAAACTCGATTTTCATCGTCAAGCAGCGAATCTAGTATAAATATTCGCAAATCGGACTAGAAAGTAGTTCTGAAAATGCCCAGGCGGAAGATCGACAGGTAAATAAGAGAAGTGTTCAAGTTAATATTAAGGCCACAATGAGATCAAAATATGTTGAGTGTAACATATTAAAAGTAGCAACTAAGGGAAAACAGAAGCAAATAACACCAAAAGATATAACGAAAACAAGCTATTCGCCCAGCTCGAGTTCAGAATATACGACGTCCTACAAACCAACATCTGATGACTGTACTTCATCGGAAGAAGCTGAAAAAGAATTTAATAATAAGAAAAATGTAGAAAAGCGGATTATTTTTCTCATAGAGAAAAATCCGAAACTATATAGTGGGATACCTAGTCACTCAATTTTTATTCTTGACATGCTTTCCACAAGATGTCAGCTAACAAAAATTGAAATTGTTTTTGAAGGTGGTAGACAATGGTACAGTGCAAACATCTTGACGAACTTGCATTGTCTCATTTATTTAATGTAACACGACATTTCGGTTGGTAAGTATTTCCAACCGTTATCAAGTGTAAACTGACAGCAAACTACTATTCTATAGGCTTATAAACTAGATGTGTGCAGCGATGTGGAAAGGAAATTCATCCGTGAAAAGAGTTGGGGAGAGGACACGCCTCTCTCTAAATCCTACACTGTCCTGAGAGTAGAGACTTCCAGATGCCTCATAGTTCTATTTTCAATTTTCCTTTTTCTTGCTTCAAGAATGTAATCATTTAAAAAATTATTATTCGAAGATATAGATTTTTTGGCGCCAAAGTTTTCGGTGGTTATAAATTTTTTTGTACTTAAAGCTGCAGCTAAAATTGATCTCTTCCAATAACAAACTTTGTCAGTTGGAGACGGCTCTTCGCTCCTACGGTGGTACCCACATTAAAAATGCCACTGCATGTTTGCAACCTCCCTCCGATGCCGGACAATCATGACAATTTACCTCAACAACTGTTTTTTACAATTCATCGATTACACAAGATACATTATAGTTTTTCGCCTTTATTTTATGTTCTGGGGTAACCTTGGCTTTTAAATAGCATTTATTATTAGTACGTTTAGGTTGAACATAACCCACAGCATTGTCTCCATAATGTTGACGGGCAGACCTAAAACAATACAAAAGACTATGCAAATGGCGAAAATGTTGTATTTTTTATTTTAATTTTAGTAATAGGCATGCATAAAATAAACCTTATTAAAACTACACTCGCATAGAATAATTATAATATTAACTCCTTAAAAATTTCTTCAGAATCTCATAAAAAAACTAAAAAAAAAATCCATCGAATATAATACGATTTGCGTTTTAAAAATAGAAGGAAATAACCTGGACACGATCAACAGAAATTTAATATTACATTATAAAATGTATAATGCTATATTTAATACATTATAATGTAGGGAAGGTTGGCCGAAATTTTTCCACATTTAAATATAAAAGAAAATTATATTTTACTACAATACTATATTATAATGTATAAAACACTTACTGCTGCATTTTAATACCCCTCATTTCTGCACTGATAAAGTCTCGATTATTATTGAAATAGTCCATTACCATAATAATATCTACTTCCGGCATATTGGAGGAATCTGCCTTAACATAATCCATATCGCACATTTTTTATGACAAAGTTACAATAACTACTCTATAAAATAACACAAAACGGCACAGCACTAATTTACTTTGCAATGCTGCAGATAAAATTATTATGAATCTAAACATTCTAAACGTATGCATGCCTGCCTCTGCTTGGCCAGTCTCGACTCGAGAGATGCTATGACGTCACAGCGGTAAATTTCCGACGCGGGAAATATTTTGATATTTAAAAACATGTAACTTTTTTATTTTCTATTCAATCAAGCTGAAATTTTTTTTATGTGGTATGTGTAGATAATACTTCATAAAAAGATGAATAAACTTGTTTATGGAAATTTAACTGAACGAGCCTATTAGATTTTATATTTAAAGGGCAAAGACTGCGTTTTTTAGCCTTTCCAATCTCTTTACAATGTTCCGTAACACGAGTGGAGAATTTTCTACCTGTTTGTCCGATGTAAAACACAATCACTAAAGCAGTTTAGTTGATAAACACCAGATTTTTGGTCCGGAGGAACTTTGTCCTTTAGGTTCGTTATAAGGATTTCAGGGTATCTATGATTTTAAAACTCATATTAATAAGGTGTGAGCTTAGAATGTTTTTTAATTTATGCGATATCGGACCCCAAAAAGGCAGTGAATCATATTTGGTTTCTTTATGTTCTCTAAACACAAATAAATTTTTGTTAAGAGATTTATTTAAATGATTGTAATAAATTTTATTTATAAGTTTCGGTGAAAAATTATTGTTACTTGCAATTTGTTTAATGATCTTTAACTCAGAGATGAATTCTGTTTTTTCCAGGAGGGCTGAGAAAAGTCTGGAAAAAAAACAATAAAAGAACACGTTTCTAGCTATGGAGTGATTGGAATTATAAAGGATGATGCGGTCAATACTTGTCGGTTTACGATATATCGAAAGTCTAATTTTATTGTTGAAGCATTTTAAATTAAGATTAAGAACAGCTAGTGATTTATTTCCCTCTATTTTAAAAGTGAACATTATTGAAGGGTGTAGGGCATTTAAACAGGTTATAAAAGTGTTTAACTCATCTTTATCCCCTTGAAAAATGGCAAAAACATCATTCACGTATCTTTTGATCAAGAAGATGTGGTGAAAAAAGAGCTGTTCTTAATTTTATGTTCCAAATTTGACATAAAAACCTGCCAGAGGAGGTAAGCTTGAACCTATTGCGACGCCCGTATTTTGTTGGTAAAAAGATCTATTCTAGCAGTCTAGTATTCTATTCTATCTATTGTAGAACTAACTCAACTAAAAGATATAGATGACAATATAAATTTGGGACATACTAGCACACTCGTTAAGAAGATCTCTTACCAACGATATACATTATACAATCATCTGGGGGAGGGGGGAGGGGATACTTGGGAATAGATTAGAGACGTCAAACGAAACTAGAAAGATTGCAGGTGTATATAATATATCATATATCATATATATATATATAGATTATACCCCTCGTTATACCTTACAATTCTTGAGCAACTAGGGCTAAATGATAAAATGATAAAATACCACCATATAAACATGAACCCCAAGCAATGGTTGAAAACGAGAGTTTACTAAGATAAATCGATATAAAATAATAGGTACACAATAAGCCAGATCTAATAATTCTAGACAAAAAGGTCCAAGGCTTACAATTAGTGATTTCACAGTGCCCCAAAATTGATTAAAACATAGGTAAGGCATATAATGAAAAACATAAAAAATACCGACCGCTGGCTAACCAATTAAAAAATATGGGGATTAAAACTAGTTGAAAGAAAACCTATTGTAATTTCCTTCAATGGTATTGTTAGTGCGAAACTTAAGTACATTTGAAAGAACTTAACATACATATGTCAATACTTACTTATATGCAAAAAGCGGTAATTTTGGGTACTACCGACGGACACCCTCTACCTTTACCTTACTGAAACAGAAATTGATATTTACTGTAAAAGTGACGTAATATCCAACAAAATAAGTAACTAATTATAAATTATTCACAACAATATAGATTTTTCTTAATAACCATAATAATAAAAAGAAGAATTTTTATTCATTTAGTTATTTTGATAAAATTTTTCTACAATGGGCAAACATTTTAAAAAACTCGGCTTTTTCAATTTCAGTTAAAAATTCCTTTAACCTTCCTAAAAACACTTTATCTGCACAATTCAATAATAGTACATATAAAAAGGGCCCCTTTTCAAAACCAAGGGTTTACTCGATGAGTGCTGTGAGACACATTAAGATTCGAATCTAATTCATGTACAGGGTTCATCAACACATGAGTTATTATAATTAATTCAAAAATTCTAATGAGGTGGATACAAAGTCTCCTTTTGCAAACCATTTGTTGTCCTCTCAATATTTCACTGATATAATACAGGATAATATTGAACTGGTAATGTTGATCTTCACTAAGGGTATTAAGCTTGATTTATTCCTTGTGTCAATAACAATGAATTTTCACCTTAAATAATATTTAGCCAAATGGTCAGTGTAGCTTAGTGGACTAACAATGTGATAGTGGATCTAATGATATCGTATTACGATTTACGTTTATAATTTTTTCCTTTATTTTTAGATCTGATTTCCTAATAGAGGGCAAAAAATGTCTAATCCTATAATTACACATTTTTTGTGGCTTTGACTTTGTATTTTATTTTTATTTTGTATTTTCTATAACACATATACAGGCTTAGCCAACGAGGGTCTCGAGTGCGGAAATAAGTTTCCCCTACTCCGCCTTTATTAACTAGAGTTCAACTTAATTTGAACATAGGGAAGACGGCTACATGCGGCGGATTGCTGGGGAATCAAGAAATCGATTAAACATTGTCATTATCTCTTTAACCTTTGCCTATCAATATCTGTTGCATATTTTTTAATATTTTGGTACACAAGAAAAAAGTTTGCCGGGCCAGTATACGTAAAAAAAGAAGTAGGATACATAGGAAGTATGCTCCTATTCAGCCGCCAAAAATGAGTAACGTTTTGTTCATGATTCAGTTATTTATAATAATATACAAGTTATGTAGTCAATAGACCTTGAGTCACGAGCCGAGGCTCTTGAGAGGGCTGAGCCGTTCCTATAACTAAATCCTGAACGCAGTTTAAAAGTAAATCACAATAGATAAACGCTATTTAAAATTGATATCGAGGATATTAAAGAACTGAGACAGGCATAGGTTCGTCTAAAGAATTGGACAACGTGACCCTGCGATTGAAGTTGGAAGTTGTGGATAGCACTTCATACAAATAATGCAAAGTAACCATATTTAATAGTAAATAGTCAGGTTGGGTACTTAAACGAAAAAAACGCAGCAAAGACGATTAGGATAGAAGCTAATGTGTTAGCAAAGTGATGAAGATCGTAACTTGGCAACACAAAAATATATGCAATCCTAATAAATCAATTATCTTCCTAAATGAATTAGTTACAATACACAACCGTATTTAGTACAGATGTATTAAAAATTATCATTTATTTTAGCTATTTCTATAAGGTCATTCTCATAAGTCATATAAAGACATTCTCATTTTTCGGAAAACATTAACATTTCGCTAATTCATGGAAATAAATAAATTAAATAGTGAAAAATAAGGTTGAATCATATAATAATATAATTTATTTTAGATTAAAAACTTGCCATTACCAGGAGAATTTACCGTTACATTAGTTTCAATAAATTTTAAACAACAACATTCAGAAGGAAATCCTACTATTTCCATAATGAGTCCTCCACCAATACCCAACGATACCGTTAATATCAAGAAGGAACAGAATGTCATCCATTTTGATTTTAATGAAACAAAATACGACCGGGATTTTTACAGATTCTTGTATATTCTTATAGGAGTAAGTATTTATTTAATACATATGACTTTAAATGAATGTGTCTTCATTATATTTAAAATTTCATTTTATAATTATCACTTCTATTAAAAATGATAAATAGAATTGAAATATGAGCTCGTGAAGAAGACAATATAAAAAATTACACTATTGTTTTGTATTTTTCGCCTAAGCAGCAACAGTAACTTTAAGCGTCGCATTTTTCTATTTAAGTCAATAAGACAATTTTTTTTTAGGAAATTATATAATTAATAGATTTTCGAAAAAATATATTTTTATAACTTAGTATTATTAGCATATGGAAATAAGATATTTACTATATATTTTGCAAAAAAATTAATATTATTTATTGCCTTTGATTTAATGTTTATTTTTAGCAATGTCGATCTTGCAAAGATAATTTAATACAATTTAGAGCAGAGCTAGAAACCTATCATAAAGCTAACGATAACATCTACGAAGGAGCCTCTATTGCCAATGATTGGACTCTTATTTGTAGTTGTGAATACGAGCAAAAATCTAAAAATTGCCGATCTATTCTAAACAATAATACAAAATATCCTATAAGCCACAATGAAAATTATGTAATAGGTTTTATTTGGATTTACAAATTTGCCGGATTGGTTAGAAGTAATTATATTATAAAAGATACAGAAAGTAATTGCTTAGAAAAGTTAGTTTATAAAAAATCTTATACTATTATTTTCAGATAAGCCTTATACTGATTCAAAGAGATCATTTTTTCCAGAGATTTTCTTAAGTTGTTCATTATTGTTATTTTTAATAATAATCATTGTATCTGTTTACTTTGTGTCAAAAAAGTAAGTACCTAAATAATTGCTTTAATATATTGGAACTAAGTTTAAAATTTTGCAGATATAACTTAAATATTTTATCAACTTCTTATTTATGCACATGCTTTAAATTAGGAGAAGTAACTGTACCAAAAAATGAATGTTTGCCTAGCAAGTCAACAGACATTCTTACTGAAGCCACATGTAAGTTTTAGTAATATAGTATAAGAAAGGCAACTTTCTTATATAAATCCTGTAACTTGCTGTTATTATGCCAACTGGTTTTAATATTTAGATTACTTAGATTAGATTAAAATAAGGGTGAAGTTTCACTGCGACCTAAAAGATCTATTGTGTGCCCCTTTCTAATTACTGCTTGATGTTATTCTCAAGTCAAATTACTTCGTACAATCCTATGGCTTTAATAAAGGCTAGTAGTTATGACGGTTCCAGTAATGAGATATTTCCTTCTGGAATTTCATAATTACCGAGGTGCATGGCACGACTTTCGGCAACTGTTTCGCATGTAGTTACTAGGTGTTCTGGGGTCTCTTCCTCTTCCCCACAGAATCTGCATTCACCTGTCTGTTCTAGTTTTAGTTTCCTGCGGTGTTCTCGAAGGTGACAGTGCCCTGTTAGGAATCCTGTTACAATCCGTAGTTTAGTTTTAGTTAAACTTACTAGAGCTTTAGATTTTTTTTGGGTCGAGGGTTCCAAGGAACATCTTGGAGTGTCTCAACCCTGGATGATCATCCCAGAGGCTTTCTCTGAGTTGATCCTCCATTTTTGTAAGCTCATATAGGTAAGTATTCTTTCCTATGCCGCAGAAAGGTTCCGGTCCTACAAATTGAGAACCAGATCCCTTTTTTGCCAGAATATTGGCTTCTTCGTTACCTTGCACGCCTGTATGTCCAGGTACCCACAATATTGTGACTTTATTTCTCTTTCCTACCTCATTAAGTTTGCCCAAACAGTCTCTTACCATTTTAGAACTGATGACATGTGAACTCAGTGCTGCTATGGCTGCTTGACTGTCGGTGAAGATTGCGATGTCCTGCTTGAGGTAGTCTTTGTTCAGGATTAATTGAGCGCATCTTTCTATAGCGTGTATTTCCGCTTGAAAGACACTGGTGTATTTTCCCAGTGGCTCTGAGTATTTGGTGCCAGGCCCAAATACTCCAGCTCCTGTTCCTTTTTCGGTTTTAGAACCATCTGTGTACCATTTGATAGTATTCTGTTTAAGTGAGCGGGCGACAGATCCATTTTCCCAGTCACTTTTGCTGTCAATTTTTGTACTGAAATTCCTAACAAAGTGATATTCCCGAGTTATATCGTCCTTGGGAAGATCGAACAGGGGAATGGATCTTGTTTGAGATACCCAGGCTCTCTGATCAATGTCCCTACTGTTCGTTTTATCCCTTGCTAATCTGAACATGGCCCTTTTAGCAGCTCCCTCTACTGCCAGGTGAAGAGGTGCCAGGTCAACTATGACCTCCAGTGCTGCTGTGGGGCATGTTTTCATAGCTCCTGTGATGCATACGCATGCAAGTCTTTGAACCTTGTCAAGTTTACGCCTTACTGTACTTAACTTTGTAGTGTCATGCCACACCACTGCCCCATATGTGATTATGGGTTTAACCATCATGGTGTACATCCATCGCAGTATTTTTGGGGAGCATCCCCAGTTTTTACCCGCTAGGTTCCTACAGATCATAATGGCTTTAGTGGCCTTGTTTACTGTGAATTCTAGATGCTTGTTCCAACTAAGCTTACTATCCAGTGTCACTCCTAGATATTTTACTTCATCCGATGTATGTACAACTTGTCCGCCCAGGTGGATGTCCCTGGTGGGTTGCATTTTCCTTTTACGAGTGAATGGTACGATAGTAGTTTTCGCTGAATTTATGCTCAGCCCCACTGATGTGCACCATTCTTCCGTGATGCTTAGGCTTCTTTGTATGAGGTCGTATAAAGTGCCCTTATACCTGCCTTTGACTATAATAACGATATCATCAGCATATCCTATGCAGGTGAAACCGAGATTTGTCAATATCTCAAGTAGTTCATCGACTACTAGACTCCATAGTAAGGGTGAAGTTACCCCTCCTTGAGGCGTGCCACGAGTAGTTTTGATGCCTGTGGTCTGTTCGCCCACAGTACTCTCAGCCGTACGCGTGGCAAGCATTTGACAAATCCATCGGATTATGGTTTTGTTCAAATTTCTTTTTTCCAGGGCATTTTTTACCGCTACATGTGACGTGTTATCAAATGCCCCAGATATATCTAGAAAGGCGCAGATGGCTGTTTTTTTCTCATTCAGGCTTTTCTGGATGATTTGTGTCCGTTGATATAGTGCGGTTTCTGTGGATCTGCCCGCTCTATAAGCATGTTGACACTGATGTAGAGGTGCTCTCTCCAGAATGTCATTCCTGATATGGTTGTCTACGATTTTTTCTATTGTTTTCAGAATGAAAGACGTAAGGCTGATAGGTCTAAAAGATTTGGGGTCAGTCCCATCTTTTTTTCCTATTTTCGGTATGAAGGTGACTTTTGCCCTTCGCCAGCTACTGGGAATGTATCCCGACGCTAAGCTCGTCCTTGCTATTCTACTCAGGTGAGGAAGGACTTTCTCTTGTCCGTTTTGTAGGAGAGCAGGAAAAATTCCATCCACTCCCGGTGACTTGTACGGTTGAAAGGTGTTTATTGCCCATTTGAACCTTTCTGTCGTAAAGACGGTCCTTGCAACTTCCCAGTCCTCTTTTTTAGGATTGGTGTACTTTATTGGGACCGTTTCTATAGGTTCGCACCCTGGAAAGTGTGTTTGAAGTAATAGGATGGCTTGCTCCTCTTCTCCCTTCGTGTAGGTGCCATCTGGCTTTTTGAGGGCCATTATTGGGTATGTGCCTCCCTTAGCCATTGCTTTGTGCAGTCTAGCCGCAGTCGGAGTGTTAGCGATTTCCGCACAGAAAGTTCTGAAGTGCTGTCTTTTGGTTTTTCTTATCTCTTTGTTATAAAGAGTAAGCACTTCGGCATATACCTGCCAGTTACCGTCTCTTTTCGCTGTATTGAAAAGATGACGCACTTTTGACCTTAGTTTTGACAAATGTGTATTCCACCACGGGGCGTCTTTAACGGGTCTCTCACTGGTCACTGGGCAACTTGAGTTGAACGCCTCATTTATTGCACGTGTGACAGCTTGTGAGTCCTGCTCTAAGTCTAGATGGTGCGGTTTCCCATTTAAGCTTAGATAATTTAAGTTGTTTTCCAGATTGGTGTTGTATAATTCCCAGTCTGTTTTTCCTGGGACCCTCCTTTCGGGTCGATTGTATTTAATGCTGTCCAGCTTGAATTCGATAATCCTGTGGTCGGCCAGTGATGGTTCAGCTGATACTCTCCAGTCCTTGATGTGGTCTCTGAGACTGGAGCTGACTAAAGTAATATCTAATACTTCCGATCTTGATTTAGTTACGAATGTTGGTGTAGTTCCCACATTCAGAACCTCGAGATCGGTTGTCGTTAGATATTCAAGCAGACACTCACCTCTAAAGTTAATATCTGTGCTTCCCCATGTGATATGGTGAGCATTTGCGTCGCAGCCTAGAAGGAGTGGTAGACGCAATCTGCTACAGTATTGAATCAGCTCTTGCACTTCTGCTGGTGGTGTCATAGGCCCATCTCCAGCAAAATATGCTGACGCAATTACTATGGTCCTGTTGGTGTCCCCAATGTCGAGATTTACGACAATAGGTGTTAGGTCCCGTGTCATGAGTTCTGAAATACATATGTAATTGATGTTATTTCTTATGAGAATGCAGGCTCTGGATGATTCCTGCCTGGTATCATATATTACTTTTGACGTTTTGCTTGACAGACCCTTGATCTGCCCCCGATTGATCCATGGTTCTTGGATCAAGACTAGTCTCAGATCTTGCTTGACAAACATCCGTGCAATCACATCGGAGGATGCTCGTTTGTGTTGCAGGTTTATTTGTGCTAATTTGCTGAATTTAGAGGCTTCTGGTTTGGCAGAGTGAAGTCCTCTTATGATTTGTCAGGGCCATCCGGTCCGTCCCCCTGATGGTCTACATTAGGTCCCAGAAGCCTATCTTCTTCTTCGCTGCTGATGACATTCTCCTCAGCGGAAGTGGTCGGGTTGACATTGAGATCGAGGTCCATGCCCTCGGTCTCT
The DNA here is from genome assembly GCF_022605725.1 of Anthonomus grandis grandis. Lineage (NCBI taxonomy): Eukaryota > Metazoa > Arthropoda > Insecta > Coleoptera > Curculionidae > Anthonomus > Anthonomus grandis. The sequence continues at coordinate 14,109,076 of NC_065550.1, forward strand.
TGTGTTTCAGTCGCCGTAGAGGTGTTCTCATTGGCGACTGGCTCGGAGGAGGTAGAGGCTGAAGTGGATGGATCAAGCTCCAACTTTTTGTCCTTTGCCTTCTCCTGCTTTCTGAGGCCAGATACGGGGATTTGCCCAAACCTGTAGTGGATAGTGTATCCCTTTGCCTGGATGCTATCCGCAGATTTGGTGTCGATCCCAACAGAAAGCACTTGACCGTGGCCATTTCCTTTGGCGCTTATTACTTTCCAGGTCTCGGTGGAGATCTCTGGATTCTGTACTCCAATGAGTTTCAGGAGAGCTGTGGTGTCTTGCCCTTTGCTCCGTGGAAGAAAAAGGCTGATGGTATGCGCTTTTGGGATGTCCTCTCCTCTTTTCGCTACCAGCGCTGGCCCTTTCCATTCCTTCAACCTAGGTGCCATCTGAGCCAGCCATTCTGCTGTCTGCTCTGACTCGCAGTCCACAAGTATCATTCCCGAGCGAAAATGAATACCTGAGAACTGCAGGCCCTTTGTTGTGCTGTTGATCATTTCTGATACGATTGCTTCCTCCACATCTGTGAGTTGTTCGGAGGTTAGAGTTGCCTCAGGGTAGTCCTCTGGCAATACTCCGATTCTGATGAGCTTTGCCGCTTTTGCATAGCTGGTGGCTTGCCCTGCTATGTTTGCAGACTTGCTCGTCTTCATTACCCGGGGATCGTCACCGGTTCTTTGCTTCTTTTCCCCCTTTTTTTGTTGGGGTGAGATGAAGTCACTTCCCCTCTTACCTTGGGGGTTTTTCTTAGGCGATGCCTTGGAAGTTTGAGGAGGTTGTTCTTCCTTTCTTTTTTCCTTGTCGTCTAGGACTTTTTTCCTCGCTTCTTCGGGTGACATGCCCTCGTGAAGAAAGCGTAGGTATTTCCTGACGCCTGCACCACTAAGTCCACGCCTTAGTGGATCGTCCCTTCCCCCAGGCTTTCCCAGTTCTGGAAGAGAAAAGGAAAATCTCCTTTGAGATTTTAAAGCAGTTTCTTTTCCCGCTTGCTTTGTGGTGGAGGGTGTTGCCCCTGCCATCTGAGAGGAGGAGGTTGTTGCTCCTGCCACTTGCTTTGAGGAGGAGGATGTTTCTCCTGCCTTACTGTTATGTTCGGAGGATTGTCTCCGTTCTTTTGTTTTTTTTGTTTTCTTGCTCATGTCCATAATGTTCCCACGAGTAGCAAGGGAATGTAGGTCCGTCCCAGCAGAGCCCCGCATGCTGGGATAAGGGGTATATACAATGGGGTGCCCCCCGGTGCCCCAAGGTTGAAACCAGTTGCGGCTAGTCCTCTATCTAGCCACGCATCCTTCGACCTGGCTCCCCATCTTGGATTTAGGTTTTTGATGAGGTTGTCTCCTCTTGGTCCGGGCGGCAAAGCCAAGACCCCCCTTAGATTACTTAAGATATACCTGAAATTTTCTCATTAAGTCAATCATGTCTATATAACTATCTCAATCTCTCTTATCTAATTCAATAACTCTTTTTTTATTACTCTCATCAAGAAGGTCCCTCTTAATAGAGAATGCACTAGTAGTTTCAACAAATATTGAAACTAATAAATACTAAAATACCAAAAAGCTGATAAACTGCTTATAACTAAGGCTCTGACATCAGTATATTGACATTTAATGATTTTTAAGTTTACCAATACCACAAAATTGTAATATAACCATATATCAGACGGTTAAACGTAGGCACGGTCAAATTTATCAAACTACTATAAGAACTTTAAATGCCAGTTAAAAGGTTATCTAGGATCTTTAGAATTACGGATTGCTGACAGATACCCCTATAATTTTGTATACTACTTTTGTCACCAGATTTACATATTATAGCGTTTTTAACGTTCGTTTCGGTTGATGCATGAAAAAAAAACTGATTTATAACACACTTACAATACTAAAAACATTTACTTAATACTATTTATTTAGATTTTTGAAGTCAAGCCAATACTCCGACTTGAACTGGCGAGTATTTCTCCTTATATTATAGCAAGACCATTGGTCCAAAAAATTTGCTTCCACGTATCTTCAGAGATGTGCGGTGTGCTAAGCAGATATATTTGCCGCGATCTGATATATAAAACCAATTGGGTATATTACTAGTAGTACGGATAAACTTTGTTAGAGTAAAAAAATATACATAAATAAAACATACCTTCTACACCCTATCTACTACCACTCTACTACCACACCTTTCAGATCATTTTAATGACGTCAGGGAGTGATTTCATTAATGATATTTTAGTGACGTCGAATAATTTAGAGAAATTATAAATGTAGTTCATTATCGATTCTCTGTACAGAGTGTCCCAAATTCTAGGATTATATTGCGTAATTAGAGCTACATTCCATAATTTAATGCTTATTAGGACGCTGTAATTTTTTTTAAACTTCGAATTATTTAATGAAATACGAAAAAAAAATTAAAAAATATTTTTTTATCCTGAAAGTTGAGGAAAACATTTTAGAAATAGTTGAAAACGACCCAAGAATGAGTGCTAGAGCCATAACAGCTTAAGTTGAAGTTTCTCATAAGTAAAGTGTGAAAAACAATACGACATGGACAGTATTATCCTTGTAACTATCATCGGGTACATACCCTATGACCTGAAGATCACCCTAGAGGAGTTGTATTTTGCAAGTGGCTTTTAGAATAGTTTGGCGAAATTAATTTTGGGTACAGATGAGGCCACATTTGCACAAGAGAGAGTGCAAAATTTTTGCCAAAATCATGCTTTGGCGGTAGAAAATCCGTGTGATGTAAAAAGATCTAATTTTCAATATAAATTTTCATTAAATATTCGCACTTGCATGGTAAACGACATGCTTATAAGACTTTACTTTTTTCCACCTAGACTAACCGGAGAAATTTATTTAGATTTTCTTCGACACAATTTGTTACAATTATTAGAACATGTTCCTTGTACATATGAACTATTTAACTTAATTAAAAAAATATAAAATAATTTTCAATAATATGTAATTCTCTTATGACGCAAGGTAATGCCATCATTTTAAAGAGGAGTGAGTGCAATCTGATTGAATTTAACGCAGTTAAGACTCAGGCTACCATAAAAGATGCCTGAAAACTACTAAAAGCTGCCTCTGTCACGCCAACACCTATTATGTCCGGAATTATTTTGCCCTATCTTTTTTTTTCGGAGCTATTTACATCTGTGCAATAAGTCTTGGCATGACCGTGTAGAAGGAAAATGAAAAGCGACGCATTCTCAAAAACTTGGGGCTCTCTTTAAAACGAAAAGGCTGTTTACACCGCAACAGTTTTTAACGCTTTAGTAGGCTAAAGTTCGTTCATCTCTTGAGTATTGCTCTCACATACAGCAGTAGAGTTCTCCACCCTAACACATGTTCAAGCTGCTTAATTCCATCTAGAAGAAGTCTCTACATCTTATAGGAGATCTAGAGATAGCTGGAAGCTTGGATAGTTTGGTGCATAGAAGGAAGGTGGCGAAACTGGTTCTGTTTTATCAACTTGTTATATATATATATTAATTTTCCTTCTACTATATATATATATATATATATATATATATATATATATATATATTGGTAAATGCTCTACCGAACGGGTCCATGTTATTTCACCTAAAGCTATCCACGCAAGATCTACTCAACGGTCGGATGCGACTCATGGATAACAAATGCACCTGCAGACTCCTGGAACATGTCTATATCAGGATTTATTTTTATGGAGAAGTAAAAATCTGTGGAATCAACTATCAAAGTACGTCTTTCTCAAATATTACAACTTGCAAACTTTAAGAAAAATATCCCCAGACACCTTTGTAGCACTGGCGCTACTCGTTATACTCAAGTACCATAGGATTTTTGGTGTATTGCGTAAAAAAAGGCTCACAAACATTTGTGCAAAAGTGATTGGCTTATAATTATTCACCTGGAAATTGTCTGTATTAATAAAGGATAGGTATAACTAAACATCCAGTAACTAGGAAAGATACCAAATATAAGTGTCACTAAAATAAATTAAATTTCTTCGTCCCTTAGAAAGTACATATATTTTTTTGTTGGTTTTTGAAGGTGGTAGACAATGGTACAGTGAAAACATCTTGTCGAACTTGCATTGTCTTATTTACACTTGTTTACACTTGATAACGGTTGGAGATACATACCAACCGAAACGTCGTGTTACATTAAATAAATAAGACAATGCAAGTTCGACAAGATGTTTTTATTTTTTTGTTAATATATGGGCTGTCCTATTTTATGGCACAATTTGTATGTGAAGCTTATTCATACTATACTAGAGAATCTTTATTGTTAGTTCAGGGTATAAATATTAAACTCTAAATTATTGATTTCCTTATTAAGCTTATGCTCTAAAACTTAATTTTTCAGATGTTAATCAAGAAGAAATGGGGTTAAAGAAAGTCGGACGCGTAAGACCAGTGTCTCGAATTATTTTTAAGCCACTTGATCTTTTAACTGAAAATGACGTTATTTGCCCAGTAAGTAAATATGTTTAAAGTATGTAAATCCAGTATCTTGAAACATAATATTCTTGTATTGTAGGGAGTTCCACTTTTTAAGACTCAAAACTCCAAACGAATAAAATTGGAGCACTTTTCAGACTATCTTAAAAATGCTATTAAATCAGGTGAACTGCTGGCACAGCATAATGTAAGTACTAAATCTTATTTTAGAACAAAAAAAAATTAGATGAACATATTAAAAGAGCGTAAATATAGGCCGAAACCGTTTTTGCAGGGTGTTTTGAACTACTGAAAATATCAAAACTATTTAATGATTATAATGTTTTACCTAGAAAACCATAATATACTCGTAAAATTTAATCAAATTATTTTTATCCCGATATAAAAAATATATCAGTTTTTTTTTATTATAAGATCTTAAAAGTATCTTCAAACTGACGTCCAGAGGAAGGTATATACGAAGCTTATATACCTATTAGGTATATAAGAAGGTACATACCTATTAACATTATTATCCATTTAATTTTTGTATAACGGTAATGCTCTGCCTAGCTAACTCTAAATGTAATTACTAATTCTAATTATACCAATTATCTCTAGTACTAATTATAAGTGACAATTGTTAAGATTTTAACTATTTTCGAGGTCCCTTTAGGGTTTTATGGGTTTTTATTATATGCTATTATTCCTATTTTTTAGACCTTTCCTAGAGGCCTACAAAAGCCACATGCTTATGGTTCGCTACCTGAAAATAAAATTAAAAACAGATACAAGAATCTTATAGCATGTAAGTATTTGATTTAAGCAAGGTGTTACTAAATAAAGATACTATGTTTTACCAGATTACTTATATGAAAAGAACGATAGGAATGTTATATCTTAATTATTTTAAATAATAACCGGCAAAAATTTAGTTAAAAAAAATTGGCTAGAACTGACATTTCTTCAATTAAATTAGTAAATGTAACACCTTTAAAATTTATTTTAACCCCTTTTCACCTTTAAAATATATTTTATTAAAAAAACAAGTGTGAATGTAAAACTTTTTTCTGTTTTATTAACTTGTTAAAACTTTTAAATACCACTGTTTAGTTGTATCATTTTATCTAGGAGCTTCCATATTACTTCTAGACTCCCTCTCATTGCTCTTTGTTTTCTAGTAATCCTAATTTTATCCTAAATAAGACCAATATAAAATATAGTATTTTTTTAACAATAAGCTAAAAAAAATTAAACTATTTTTTGACTATGGCCAAAATTTATTCCGATTTATACGAAAACAGGGATAAATATATATAAAATTGTCTCATATTTTCTGAAAATTGTGAAATAAAAACATTTACGAGGGTTGCTATTCATATTTTGAGCCTAATAATAAAAAAATATTATTATCGAAAACAGCTTTATTTAAGAAATATTTATCACCAAAACACTTTTGCATGTGCTCGAGCCAATTTTCATAACACTTTTATTGCTCTGCAATTCTCTTCACCAGTTGACATGAGCATCTTTTTGGTTTTGTTAAAATGATATATCAGAAGATGATATTTCTTTACTAGTTCTTTAATGGAGATTTTGGTCGACCTTCAAGAGTCTCGTCACTCAGCGAACGGCTGAAACCATGGAACGAGTTATAAGTAAGTTAATTTTTTATCTATATGGATAATCGTAAGAAATCATCGCACCAAAGTCTTCACAAGATAGCTCCATTTTTTCGATAGAACAACATTTTTGAGTTAATATAGAAGGTAAGAGTTGAATACGTCAACTTTTCAGAGGAAAGCAACCAATGGCGGCTAAAGAACATAGTGTTTCCAATGATAAAAATATAAATAGCAACCCTAGTATTAGGATAGTGCAACACAATGCAAAGAAAGTATCAACAATTCTGCTACTTCTAAAAAAAATCATGAAACATTACTTTTTACAATAATGGCTTTTAAGAAAAATTTTGTTTGTAACCAAAATAAGTTTTTTTGTAAACATCGCAAAAATTAAAAAAATTACTAAAAAATCCATGTTCCTTAAACTTTTTATCATTTTTTTTTTCCTTAAATTATCTTATTTGTATTTAGTATGGAACATGTAGTTTTTCAAACAACTTTAAATGAACTTTTTCTTTAGCTTAAGGTTCAAGCTATCCATATTTATTATTTCAGAGTCTTTATCATACAGGCTGTTAAAAATTTAAGCATTATAATATATGTACAACTTAGTCCGCCCCTTGAAGGATAGCGGAGGGTGGCGCAATGTTGTTGCGCACGTAGGACAAGGCCATATGACGATTGCTCTCAGTATGTGTAAGAACATACCAATTCTGACATCCAGATGCACTACAGAAAGTGGCAAACTAAGATTAAAGAAGGGCTTTCAAGTCGAAATCTCGACAAGGGAAGAATGGTCGGTAAACCAGATTAAAGAGCCAAGTGGTTTCCAGGCCTGGTACACAGATGGATCATGGATGAAAAGCACCAATTCAGCCGGAGCCGGATTGTACAGGATGGAAACAAACATAGGGAAATCCTTCCCGCATCTACTCCGATAGTCAAGCTGCCCACAAGGCGATTCAGGAACCTAGGGCCAGCTCAGCGCTAATCCAGGAATGCAGAGACGCATTGGAAAGGCTTGCATCATACAGGGAAGTGAGACTGAGGTGGGTCCCAGGACACCAAGTTGTCCAGGAAAATCAGCGGGCCGACGAACTGGCAAGACAAGGTTCCGTTAACCCCTTCGTAGGCCCTGAACCTTGTCTCGGTCTTAGCAAAAAAACAAATCTCTAGGCACTTAATAATTGGGCCTGGGAAAAAACCAAGAAGAATTGGAGAAGGACAGAAGGATGTAGGCAGGCCAAGGAAATGATACCAGACCATGACAGCTCTAAAGCAAGGCGACTGCTAACAAAGACCCGATAAAGTATCAAAGACTTGGAGGGTATCCTGACCGGGCACAACAGTCTAAACAGGCATCTACACCTTCTTGGTATAAGAGAAAGCCCACTCTGTCCGAATTGCGGCACAGGAAAGGAAACTTCATACCACATACTAGGTATCTGTAATAGATGTAGTCGCCTGAGAAGGAAAATTTTCGGAGCAACGACAGTTCAACGGGAAGATCTTAAAGATCTAGACTGGGACAACGTGAAAGCCTTTATTAAAAGGACGGACCGACTGAGTGAAGACCGCATTGGGGGTGGAGGCGTAGGGGTGAGTGATTCTGGGGTTGGCGAAAAGGGACTGTTCAGGCCTACTTGCCGAGCTCTAGCTCCCCCACCCTTACTTCTAGTACTACTACTACTACTACTACTAGTCCGCCCCTGGTAAAACAAGCAAGGTAAATGTTGGTTACCGACTCTATTTTAAGAGGTCCTTAGCAATGTGGATCACGTAGAATTTGTATTAAATTATACCAAGTACTTCAAAAGTTATTCAAGAAAACCCGATTTTCAGCCGCATCTTTAAGGGCTATTTTTAGCGCTATATTCCCTAGGGAGGGCCTATAAGAAATTTTTTTTATAGGAAAGTTCCATATTAATTTTTTGATTTCTACCTAAATCCGAGAGATGTCCGACATTTTCCATAGTACATTCTGTAAACTTTGCTTCTGTTTTAAAGAGTATGTTTGTAAAATGGTTCCAGCACTTAATACTATAGGCAACTATAACTTTTTATTAGAAATATAAAAATAAACTCTAAAATAACGGCCGTAGACTGGCCTAAAAGAGTTGCCACTTTTAGGCCAGCCTTGTCTCACCTCCTTAGTTTACATTCGACGATTGACTTTCAAGAAAAAAATTTATATATACACATATATACCTACACCTATGTAAAGCCATTTAGGAAAATCTACACAATAAATAATTTTTTTAGATGATCAGTCAAGGGTAATACTAGAAAAGATTGATGGTGACGAATTTTCCGACTATATTAATGCAGACTATATTGACGTAAGTACTAACTCACTTCATTTAATAAAATCAGAAAAATACATTGAAATATTCAATAAACAATAGTGATCCGTCAAGGGTAACTCTGCACTTTATCTCACAAAAACGTGATTTTTTCATCGTGAAACATCATTTTCAAGATGATTTTTATTTAGACCTTTTTTAGACCGTTTGCTTAAAATAGTTTTTTTTGTGCTTTATTATACCGTATGTTAAAAAAGTCCCGGACTTCCTTAAGAATACAGTCTTATTTAATTATTCAATTATATATAGTTTTTTTATCAAAAATTGTATTAAATAAAAAGTATAGATCTTTTTCAAATCTACTTTAGGAAGATAATTTTGCATATACAGGAGGCATCACAACAGTAGTAGAGACCAAAGTTACCTTTTTTAAATGAAAAGGAATATTTTTTTATGTGTTTTCCAAATATACGCAAAATTTGAGGATAACGTAACATCTGCTACACCTTATTCCATTAGCTCAAAAGATAGTATAGTTTAAATGAGTACCTTATCAATAAAAATGTTATTAGGTACTTTTTAAATGTTTTTGCCTGTTCAGGTAATTCCTTTACTTTTTTGCTTATTTATGTAACGATTATATTATCATCATCTGATCCGAGGATTCGGAGATCGCGAGCAATCTTATTAACAATCTTATTACCTTTTCAATACAAGAATTCAAGACCGCACACCAATTTCTAAATATACATTAATAAGAACAATTCAGAGATTGGAATAACCCGGAACTTGAAAGGGATTTTATAAAATATAAAATATCCCTTATTGATTTGAAAGCATCCAAGAGATGTTTAAGCCTGACCAATAAAATCCATAAATTTACAAAAAAATAGTAATTGTTATTAAATGGTTTTACGTTGTTTCGAATTGAAAAAAATAATACTGGAATATTGAAGCTTAATACTTAAATGAATCAAAAATATAAATAAATGTTTTTTTTATTTATTTAATTTCATTATATAAAAATTGTTTACACATACATTCAATATATGTATACGCCATTAAATCTTAGTTCACCTTTGGAAGCTCGAAAAGTATTAGAGATTAGAAAATACTTAATATAAGGTACGAACTTGCGCCCCCTTATTTAATAATGGGAATCATTAAATTGCAAAAATGTGAGAAATGTTTCAGAATGATATTAAAAAAAAACGAACCTATGAAAAAATTTTTTTTTCTGGTACTATTATTTTTATCTGGATTCCAAAAAAAATTGCAGACTTATATCATCATAATTTTTTTTAATGTTCTCCATATTAGTTCGGTAAAATATTTTTTTCTTTAATACGATCTATTACACTTGCATACCAAACTAGTTCTTGTAGACTTTGATGAAAATCGTACAAAAAACCGTACTCAAAAACAAGAATACAATCTAGCGCTTATGAAAAAAAGTGTATGAAGGTCGGAGAATAAACGTCGACAACAAGTATTGGGATATCATGATAAAATATAAAAGTGTCAAAATAAATCTGCAATCTAAGTCTATCTAAACTAAAGCCGCAGGAACAAAAGTCACTTTACACCCTTTTTAAATCTTCAGGTTTTTGAGGCTCTCATTGTGAGAGAATTTTTTTATGATCGTATATGTGAATAAATCTTTTTATTCCGATTCACTTTCAATATCCTTTAAATCAGATTCCGGAACAAGTTTATCTGATGGTAGAGTCTCGATAGTTTCATTATTTAAAAGCTCTATGGCTTCTGAAATTAATGTAGAATTTTTTTTTTGATTGTGGCAATTTCATAATGTTTTTATATTCAAACATGTGGATGTCAAATCTTCCCTATATCTTGTTATATCTTTATTTCGGGATTCTTGGGTTTCTTCGGCAAGTTGCCCAATAGGAAGCATTGCCTCAGAAATAACACGTGAGCCATGAATTAATATTTTTTACACAGTTGTCAATACCATGGGTATTATATGATCACAAATGTGCAACTTAATCTAATAATCTAACCATCTCAATTGTGTACTCATAAATTTTCATAATCTCAATATCTAATAATTTAACCATCTCAATTGTGTACTCATAAATTTTTTAAAAGTTAATATTGTAGCCACTTGAAATTACCTGCAGAATTGTATATAATTTATTAATTAAAACTTCATCAACGCCAGTTATTTCAGAAGCAATAAGTAAATTTTAGAAAAAAATCGACTGTGGTTTCCATCATTTGAGCTCTTAAAATGTTGTTTTAGTTGATCAACTTTGAACCCCATCCGTACGCTAAGCCGCTCCTGAATAAGCCTTTTTGTTTGCTCAACAGACTCCTTTTCTTCGTTAGTACGTGCTTGCCATTTTTTTATCTCCAATTTGTATGCTAAATGCAAGCATATCTCAAAAAATCTTATCCACGCATGAAGCGTTAATAAGCCAAGTCATTAAATTGCTTGGTTGTAGCTCCTCATAGGTACAAACGTTGAGAAGATAAAATTTCAAATATAGCAGAGCAAACTTTTCCACCAATCAATGCTGGCATCGTTTTATAATTGATTATAATATTGCTTCGCTCTAGGATAAATTGAAAGGGTTCTAAGAGATTAATTTGGCTTTCGATATATTTAACTTCATTTTTAATTGTTTCTATATCTTCTGTAATGTGTTGGATACGCAAAAATCGGCAAAATCGGGGTAAAGATAATTTTTGAAAAAGCGAAATTTTTTATGCGAATTTTCCAAAACAATAGCTTTGTTTTCCATCTCTTTAATCAAGACTATTTGTAAAGGAACTAGAGATGTTAAAAACATGCTTGCGTCTGACATGTTGACCCCGGTAAAAGTTTACTTGTATTCACCTTACCCTGAAGTACCATCACATCCGCATTTGCAGATCAGTTCTAAAAACATATCTGTTTTAAAAATAAAAAATATAAAAAACCTAAATTCAAGACTGAGTTTTTTTGAAATAGGAAATTGCGTTGAACAGGGTGGTCCAAGAAGCACTGTACTTTTACTTTCGCTGCACTCTCTGTAACATTTATATTTTTAATCGGCGGATAACAAGCTTTATTAGCTTTAAATATTTTTATAAGATAGGTATAATTTACAGTCATTTTGAATACTAATATTTCTTAACTCCAAAAAATATTAATCAATCATCAATCAACAATCATCGAAAGCGATGCTTCTTTAGATAATGTTGATTCACTTTTTGCTTCCAAGGGTTCCATTCGACGGCTCTCGGTAAATACCAAATGTCGCCTGTATGAAGTAGTATTTCCTTTTGGTTTTAACCACCTCTCGCTTGGACAGGCTATAGGTTTTCTAGGTCACTTGTAAAAGAAATAATAAAATTCAGAAAAACACTAATTTCACCATTTAAGTCTAATATGGCACACGTGCTCTCGAAGAACGTTAACTTCGAACTGATATAATAAGGAACGGTGGTTATACTAAAGTACTGATATTGCGCAGAAAGATACGCGGCTGTTTTCCCGACCGATTACAATTGCGACCCGATATCTGGATTTGCTGGAAAGTCAGATAGTACCAAAAATAGGATGATATGCTAACGCTAATTTTCATCAAATATGGTTTCAACAAGTGAAATTGAATGGCCAGCAAGAAGCCCTGATCTTACATCCCTATTGTTTATGCGACAAAGTCGGAAAATATTAACGTAATACAAGACACAATTAGAGAAGAATATGGGTTGATTACTCCTAATATGTTAGAAAACGTAGCAAATGCTTTTTACCACATTCAAGGGAGTAATTTTCACCATTTAATTAAATAGGCTTATTGTTTAAATATTTTTTTGTTTAGTTTCTTTTTTTTATAGGTTAGTATTTGCATGTTGTTAAATGAAGTTATGTTGGAATTTTGCGTAGAATCGGAAAATACATAAAAAATATACTATTCCTCTTCAAGGTAACTTTGGTCTCTGCTACTGTTGTGATGTCTCCCGTATATGCAAAGTTATCTTTCTAATGTATAATTTTAATTTGGGATACTTTTTGATAAAAGGGCGCATCACGAGTTATTAAGGGGTTCCGGGTCTTTTTTAGCACACGGTATACTGTAGCTGATGGCTATAAAATTTTGAAAACGGATAGTGTAGCTTAGCCTTGATTTAAATATGCCCATATAATAACTCAATTTATTAAATAACTGTCAAGAGTAGTCATTGTAAGGAAAAAGCATGCAGATGCAATTTTTTAGAAAGAATAAATTTGTCAAATTATTGTCTACTACTAACTAAATTATTTAGAATATTATTTTATTCTATAATGTTATCTATAATACTATTAAATTCTTTATGATAAAAAAACTATACTGATAATATTATAATATTGGTCCTATAAAATTGAGGAGACAGTATCCCAAATTATACATATTAGGTTCTACCCGACAGCAATAAAATGTATTGATGTAGTTAGTTCTTGCAGAGACATTATTCCCTTCATGCGTATTAAAATAATCTAAAAAATGCACATATTTTGTCAATATATCAAGCGCCAACAAATTTTTGTTTTTTTTTTTAGTATTAAAAACAAAATATTGCTAAAACTTTTGTTATTTCTAAAAAATACTACAAACAGCTATTTGAATAATATTTAAATTGCTTAAATACTTTTGTGCCGTCTAAGCAGATTTCATCATAAAAATCTGTTTTTTAAACTGCGAGTTTTTCTTTGTAAACACTAAGATTTAATTCTCTATTACTTTTTTAAACAATATATGTCAATTAATTATTAAACAACAATTTAATTACCGCTGTGCCTAAGTGCGCTAAGGCCGATAGCCTTTCCTCATTTTAATTCTTAAATATTAAAATAAATGCCACTCACTTGGAACTAACATGGATTGGGCTCTCAAAAACATTTATTTTAAAAAAATTATTTCTTATGAAAAATATATTTTTTTTAATGATCCGTAATAAAAATATTTTTTTAGGGTTTTAGACATCCAAGAGCTTATATAGCCACTCAAGGACCAAAACCCAATACCGTCTCTGACTTTTGGAGAATGGTTTGGCAAGAAAATGTTACACATATTGTTATGATGGCTAATGTCATTGAAGGAAATAAGGTAGTAATAATTATCTTCTAATATACTTACTTTCCTTTATACTTAGGGGCTTCACTTCTCTGTGATGGTACCAGAATTGAGTTTATATCTCTATGATTTTAATAATCCTAACTAATGTCCAACCCTTATCCTAAGCCATATGGATTTGATAAGTATAGCCTCTATACTATACTTGTTTCTAAAATGGTGTTTTTAGTACAATTCAATTTGACAGCAAAAATCAATACGATAGGCAGTTATTTTACAAATCGACACTAGTACAAGTCTAGAACATATGACACTTCAGCCTTACTGCCGATTGTGAGTAAACCTAATAACTTAATAAGCTCTTAACTTTAATGTGTGGGGTCAAGTAGATATTTTATAGTTTAAAAAATACAACGCATGCAAAGAGTTGTGCATAGCGACGCGTCGAAAAATTATGTGATTCCAGGGACTTATTACAGGGGAAAATATTATGGGGTCGTGTTCAATAAGAAGTTTCCAATTTGTTTAATTTATCGCAAAGGGTCATAAGTAGATTAAATAATCGATTTAATTAAACTAATTCTGTGTTAGAAAGATCAAGGATTAGTGGCCCTAGGGAAACCACAGTCGCACAAAAAGATTTTTTATACTAAGTGCGCGGAGAGAGCCATTATCCCATATTATAAGAGCTATTATCCACGTGTAGACAACTTTCGCAGCTTCTTAATGCTACAGGAACAAGTATTTCAATTGAAACAATAAGGCGGCGATTAAATAGTGTAAATTTAAGATCCCGACGTCTACTAAGGTTCCACTAACCCAAGACCACATGCGGCAAAGGTTACATTTAGCAATAAATCACGTAAATTGGGTAAATGAATGGAGATCTGTGCTTTCCACAGAGGAATCTAGATAAGCCAGACTTTTGGATAGTCGAAGATTATGGGCCCTACTTAGAACACCTAGAAATCGACGACCTCTTTAACGTGTGAGATCTGCCAGAGCTAGAGCTGTTATTCATGCGATAGAAACGAATGGAATTCCTTATCTCTTACTCCCTCCATTATCTCCAGACCTTAATTGCATCGAACATGCTTGGGACATGTTGCAGCGAAGACTAGATGAACACAGACTCGTCAGCCATTATCAAAACAATGGCTGAGCTTGGACCGTTTTATCACAACTTTGGAATGAAATTCTTCCAGAAATGCTTAACAACCTGATTGACAGCATGCAGAGACGTTGCCAAGCTATTATTGATGCACGTAGTTATAAAAAAATTTAGAATTTCTATATATTTTTTCCCAAAGAAAACACTAATACCCTTAACTCCTGTGGAGCAGTTTGTGTTATATGTCTATTTAAGCCACGATATAACTAGATACTACGTCACTGTTTTAAAGTAATCTAAATATTAAAATATTAGAGGAAATTTTTTTGCGGTGGCATGGGCATTGATTTGCTATTGACGACCGATACCAATGCACACCTGCATCGGGTGGTCTCTCTTTGCAAATCCGCCGCGGCATAGTATCCTGCCGGTGTACCGCGATCTAAAGATAATTATTCTGGGAAAAATGTAGGTTTAAAACTGACTCAGGTCTATCGGTCTTTTCATCGGCACGCTTTCATCGTTTTTATCGTCATTCAAGTGCAGGAACTAAATATACCTGGACTGCCAATTCAATGAAAAGTAAATGACGAGTACTAGGTGGCTGTCATTATGCATGATTGTGTCCTTTCGATGTTGCTCACTCTGACCAATTTCAGTTCTGCCAATTGTAGGGAAACAAAATAATGTTATGTTTACAAAAACAAAATAGAAAGTTACAATTAGTTAAGAATTTAAGATAGTTCAGTTAGATCTGAAATTTTTCTTGGACTTTATAAAAATGTATGTAAATTTATGAAAGAAAATAATCGTCACCTTAAATGAGACAAAGTTTCAATTAACTTGGGATGGATGCATGCACTTTGAAATATTTGTTTTATTATTCTGATAAACTTGAATCTTATAAATCCTAATACCATGAAAATGATGATTTTCATTTAAATTTTTGCTCGTGTATACTACTACAAATTTAGTAAAAAACACTTTTATTTTCATTCTATTTTTAGTTTCTGACTTACTTTGTTTCTATGTACACTGTTCTATGTCCACATTAATAGCTACGACTATCTATAAAAATCAAAATATAGATGATTTTATGAGGGTTTGTAATTAGCAAGGGTTTATATAGTAAAAATATACAACTCTTTATGTTATTCTATGATAAACACCACAGACAGACAATTTACAATAATTCAGTTTTGAGAAACAGTGAACCAAATACGTTTCAATAAGGATGCTGATACATTATCCACGTATTAAATAAGGAGAAAGCGATATCGCCTGATGCAGAGGATATACCCATGCGTATCGTTTACAAATCGCCAAAACTAGGAAACCCGCTATGCTCACAATTAAAAATGTTATTTAGAATCAGTTATATCGAGTGATCGATATCGTGATCTTAGAATCTCAAAGATGGTTTAAAAACAATACCAATAAAAAAAAATAAATTTACTTCGTGACAGGCTGACAGGTCACACGTCAAACGTCAGCGTCGTCAACTTCATTACCGTTATTTAATATATTTTTTGTTGGCAACACTGAAAATGTTTAGAGTGGCCAACATCAAAAGGACACAACCACTATAAAAATGGAGACCACCAGGCAGCGCTCATTTTTTCAAGTGAGAATAAAACGATATAGGTGGTTACGACTACGTTGGAGTTGACGATCCACGAAGCGAATAGAGTAATGATCGTAGTGTAAAGGGGGAGCTCCGAGCACTATTTTGAAAATGAACGCGTCGGAGTGAATGGAGCAACTCTAACCCATCCGGCGCAAAATAAACGTAAACAAAACAAAACAAATATAATAATTATACGCACTATTTTGTATTCTTTTGCAAGCAAGGAATTCTTTTTTATGGTTAAGGGTTAGTATTGTTACAGTAGACATTTTCAATGAACTTAGAGATTCGTCTTATAGTGGAAAGATTTTTATTTGATAGTGATTTATTTGATGAAAATGATGAAGAAGTAAATAAATTAGAGAAAATAAAATGTTATGCGAAAGAAACTGCGCCAATGTACAATTTCCAACAGTTTAAGCAGCATTTTAGTTAACCCCAATCACTTATGAAGTACTGATGGAAAAACTGCACTCGGTTATGGATAGGACCGAAATTAGAATATCTGGAAATCCTGAATTAACATTAGAAAAGCAAACGTTAATTGCGTTGTGGTATTAGGCAAACCTCAAAAGTTTTATAATAAAATTTGCAAATTCACATACATTATTACATTATTGACCTATGTAGGTACTACATCCGCCAAACTAACAAACCCTAGTTGTAATTGTTTTGCCGACAGATTTGGTGCAGCAAATCAACTGCTTGGGATTGTCTAAATAAAATATGCCGTGATTTATTTATTTTAAATCAAAAGAACAAGATTATAGTACTCGAAGTGTAAGATTGTGACCCTACTGCAAATTTCTTTACAGAAAAAGTTGGCTTTCCAGAACAGTCATGTAATATGATTTATTGATTAAAAGATATGTTTGTTTCTTAGGAATTGTGGGAATAATTGATGGTTTTTATATACCTATAGAAGCTCCATATAAAACCCAGTGTCTTATGTCAACCATAAGGATAACCATTCGATTATTCTGCAGGGCGTATGTAATTGTAAAAAAAATTCATACATTGCTACTGTGGTGAAGTTGGTTGAATGCATGATGCACGTGTTTTCCGACGATCAGATTTTGGTCATCTGCTAGGCAACGGGGAAATTCAAGAGGATTTGCATTTTATTGGGGAATCAGCCTACCCTTTAAAAAATAATTTACTGATTCCTTTTAAAGATAATAGGTATTTGACAAATATTCAGGTTAACTATAACCAGCTGTTTTCAAAAGCCAGAATATTTATTGAACACACCTTCGCTCTATTAAAAGGAAGGTTTCGAAGACTAAAATTATTGGAAGCATCAAGAGTTGAGATAGTTCCCCAAATAATAATCGTATGCTGCATTCTACATAATATTTGCAGAGATACAAATGATGAGCTTCAAATTAATCTGTATGAAATAATTCAAGAAGAAATGTTGATGCGGCCAGGAAACATTGTGCCAAGACTGTATAACCGGGTGTTGAGAAAAGGAATAATATTGCTAATTACTTATTTTTGAGATAAAATAACTAACAAAAGAGTTATTTTTACTTATTATCTTTTTATTTTTATGAGAGTCACCTATGCTAAAACATTTCAATTCTTTGGTATACTAGGTGTAGTTACAATTTGAGGTTAAGTTTACAGGGGTTAATTTGTATCAATTAAATCCTGTTAATTTGTAGAAAAAATAATTTTTAAAGTTATAAAAAATATTTTTTAAAACAATCATACAAATAAAATTAAAAAAATAATTATTATGTTTTGTAATTAAAATATAATATAAACACACCCAACAAATGCACATTTTTTATTAACTTCCAAATGCTTATTTGAGAATTATTAATTTCATAAGAAATGTAGTTTCAAAACAACCCTATAACTTTTTTACCTTTTGTTTTAATGTCTAGTTTTATAATCTCGGGTTACCCCTGCTCTGAGAGTTAGCTCATTGAAATTGTACTGACTAACTCTCAGGTCAGAGGAAACACGAGTTTAAGAAGTTAGGGATAGTAAACCTTAAAGGTTAAATTAAAACCGGACGCCCAAACTATTATAGCAACAAAAGGAACTGAAAATAAAATATCAAAATTATTATAAAATTAAATATAAACATTATCTTCGTTTAATGCTAATCTTTTTAATCTTTTGGATTATTACTGCTTAACTTTTTTTCCAATCTGATGTTCTACCGAGATGTATTAAAGATTTAAAAACCTATCCATTCTCTTGATTTTTTTCTCTATGTCGCTTCTCAGAAGAATTTTCAAGTTTTCGTTTTTTATCAGTATCTCGTGAGGTGGTCGGAGTCACAGCTTCTAAAAGTATATAAGGTAAATAATGTGGGTAGTTATTTTGAATTGAATAGCCATCATTTTCTTGATTTTTATGCAGACCAGATTCGGAGCTGCATGTTGCTGGTGCTTCTATTTCCAGTTGTTAAGGAATGAATCTATAAAATTAAAGAACTGCAAAGTTTTTCTGTTTCTTCCAGTTCCTGAATTATGGTTCTTGATTTTCTTGTAGGTCTCCTTCAGATCTTTTCACTTCGTATCTACTTGCTCTGGTGTAATATTTTTTATTAGCAAGTTTTGACAATTCCGAAGGAATTTTCTTTCAAATTTTTTTTTCATTGTACCTTCAAATGCAGAATAGTTTTTTTCCACCAATCAAATTAGTAAAACAGTTGAACTGTCATTTCACAATTTTGCATCTACTCATTTCCAGATGACAAAGGTAACAACGGACTTTCTACATTTCAATTTTTCAATTTTAAGATTAATAGAACCTAAAAAAAATATGTTATTAATGATATACTAATATTTGCAAGTTCGATTTATCAACTCCAAACTCATTAGTTTTGAATAATAATCTAAACAGTTTTGAAGTAGAATATATCAAAGAATTAAAATAGTTGACAACCCATACTCACGGGACATTTGAAGCCCTATACGTTTTGTGGCTGACTTAAGGATTATAAACATAATAAATTAATGTTCTAGAAAATCCATAAACTGATTATGACTAAAATTAACCCAGCTTTTATGGCGGCTAATGTGTTTAGTATTGTCATAAAAATTTCTAATTTAAAAAATTACATTTTAATAAATATTACATTTTCACATACCTTCATATTCATTAGGATCATTGTTTTCGTTTTCAAAATGTTCCAAAAAAATTTCTTGCACCCAGTTTATTAGGGTCCCTTCAATGCCACACTCACCACAGGTGTCGAACTGTTCGCCAGTGAATTGGTCAGACATAATATACAGTGATGTTTGGATTTTAATAACAGATTTTTTTGGTAATTGGAGAATCACAAGCAAAGATAAAAAACAAACAACCAAGAAAGAAACAGCTGATGACCTGACACTTGAGAGCTAGTTTTGCACATGCGCAAAAACGAAAAAACTCCCAGTACACCACCTTAAAGCCTGGAGCACATCGAGCATGCTCTACATGCTCGCTATGTTTCAAAATAAATAAAATCGAGCACGCCCTGAGTCAACAAAAACGTAAAAGAGCACACAGAGCGCGCTCGGACTACTCGAGGCGTCAACTCGAACGCACCTTATATTAATGTTTGATCCGGCATATGGATCCTTATTGGACCTCACTTTGACAAAGTAATTTTAAAGGCAGATCGCTATTTAAGGTTTTTTGTCTGCCATGAACCTATAGAAGATATGCAGATCTGATTAACAAAATTAGTGCAGCAGGTGCCGCTATAACAAGACTCCTAGAAGTGACCCAAGCTCATCTGTCAAAAGTGATAGTTGATAGTTGTGTTCGAGCAGATGAACTTAATTTTGAACAACATTCTTAAACTGTTTTATTATGTAGTTAATCGCAATAATAATTTTAGTTATTAGATTTAAGGTACTTTACTGATTTTTTATTTATTTATAATCATAACTAAATGGCTAAAAAATAATAATATAAAATCATACTAAAATAGTAGAAATAATAAAATAATGCAAACGTCAGTACCGAAGCAAGTAGAGTAAATAATTTTGAGTTAAGTAACAAAAAAGTTTTAAAATCATAATATGAAATGATGTAATTTTGCGTATATTTTCAAAGTACCTGCAATCAAATAATTCTTCGACGGGTCGCGACGTCCAGCTCTATGCAGGCGTCGATTTTTTTAAGTTTTGAAAAAATCTACTTAACCCCATACATTGACCACTTTTTACATAAATTAAATATTTATTTTTGTTTTGGTCTTATTGGCGTGCGGAATTCTAAATGAAAAATTATGTATAAGAATAGTATAAAGATCATCATAATGTTTCATGGCACTATGTTACAGACATAAAGCAGTCTTCGGATCTACCTCTTCGTATTTTGAGTAACTCAAGGAAGGCTTTATATCGAAGTTAAGGCTTAAAAAATATTAAAAAGGGCTGGCTAATTCTACTTTTCTCTGCTCATGAGCATTTCTCCTCATATGTATATGTATATACATACATACATATATTTTTGAAATTGATGTATTGAGTG
The DNA here is from genome assembly GCF_022605725.1 of Anthonomus grandis grandis. Taxonomy (NCBI): domain Eukaryota; kingdom Metazoa; phylum Arthropoda; class Insecta; order Coleoptera; family Curculionidae; genus Anthonomus; species Anthonomus grandis. The sequence continues at coordinate 14,129,758 of NC_065550.1, forward strand.
CCCCATCTTAAAACTCATCATTTTCACCCTTGGCTCTCACATACCTGAAGAAATTCTACAGATTGGCTCTCTGGAGTCTTTAATATCACGCCTTAGGATTTCATTGAATGTTACAATGGTCCAAGTAGTCTTTATTTAGTCATATTTAGGACGTAGATGACCAACGGGTGACATCTATAAGAAGTCAGGGTGACGTTAATATGTCACACCCTCAAAACGACTTAAATATAACTTCTTGAGGACAAAAACTATTGTACTATAATAATACTTTATAGTACTGTTTCGACGTCATCGAGACGTATCGGAGACGTCATTATATGCTCTATATTTTTCCAGAAAAAAAATCAGGATTTTGCGGGTAGAAATAATACACAAAAACTACAGAAAATATGAATACTACTATACTTAAAACTAAAAATTTGTTCATATGATAGTTAGACTACTAAAAATAAAAGTATTTTATTTATTGTATTTTAATTATGCCACTCCACAAAAAAAAAATCCAATTATTCAGCGGAAGAAAAAGTACAATATTACACTCACTACATTCTAATTTAAATTTAAAACATTATTAATAATAATAGTTGCCTACAATATTACAATAATGAAAATAATTAGAGAGAAAAAATAAATTTGGCAGTTACTGTCTAGGAAAAATGTATTCTTAATTTAAGACAAACCGCAGTTACATTGATCCTGCACAGAATTACAAATGCTGCAGGCTTTGCGCAATGGGGAAAATTTCTTCAAATCTTCATGTGTAAATCGAGTACTTACCGCACTCACTTTATTATCACAACAATCTAATCTACAATTATGGGTGATTCATAATGGTATTACAATCCTGGAATCAAATAACAAAATAAAAACAGAAAACCAAACGACAAAAAAATGGCTGCCAACGCAAGAAGATATGAACGCCATTCGTAACGCAAGACACTAAGGCTCGATGCACACGAGCGATTTTCATGGCGAAGTTCGCTGCGAGTTCGCCGCGAAGTTTTCTCGCGCGCATGTAGCAGACCAAAGGATCAAATGGTGCGATTCACACGTAGGCGAAATCGCAGCGAATACGCCTACTTACTAGACTGCTACTTCGCGACGATTTCGCGGCCAAAATTCCTCGCTGAGCCTCGCTCTGCGGGTAAGCAGTACTTGTTGGAACATTGAGCAATTCACACGGCTCGCCCCGGTCGCTTGCGCTCGCGTCCACTGATAATGACACGAGCGCAAGCGACGGACGGAACCGACACGGCCGCGATCGCGTCACGAGCGGCGCGCCAATAACCGATGCGAACAAAAGACCACGTGAACCGATAAGACGCACTGCAGCGCCATCGTACGGACAAGGATTTTAACTTTAGTAGTAAATTTACATTAAACTTATTTATGTAGACGACAATTAAAGTTAGTTAAAATTTCAATATGCTCGTAAAATCATGCATATTTTTAAGTCATTGTAAAAATTAGAGCTCTAAAAAAATTATCGTTGGCATCATATAATCTAACAAGACCTAATATTATTTGTGTGGGTAGTTATATGAAAAGACATAAAACAGGAATAGTGTGAAATCTCAGATTGGTCTTAAAATGACGTTCTTCCGACGACTTTGTATGACGTCTTCCTAATGTGCTTAAAGCAATGTCTTAGAGATGATTATCTACGTCCCTACGTCCAATTTCCATCGCTCTATTCATAATTAAATGAAATTACGGAAAATAGCTTTGAGATTACTACTAATCTTTTTTTCTGAAAGCTATCAATCAGTTGCTGGCAAAGAGAACCTCCTCCAGTAGAGCATACCTATATTTAAATTCCTACATATATTTTAAGGCATACAAAGTCAATTATTTAAAAAAATAGTTTTAAGTTTCCTTTACTATTACATATTTTTTACGTTTATTACATATCAAAAATAGTTTTTTTTTGTAGAAAAAAACTGAACAATATTGGCCTGAGATTAATGAGGAAGAAAAATACGGTGACTATACGGTGACATACATTAGTTCTAAGGTGTTCGCTAACTATGACTGTCGAATACTTGAGCTTCAATTTAAATGTTCAACACCCAGGAAGGTCGGCTAACTTATTATATTTGTTTGTTTAAAACAATATTAACTTAAAATAAACATAAAATTCTCTACTGCAGATAGGACATCTTCACTTTAAAGTATGGCCCGATCATGGAGTTCCACTGTATCCCCAATCATTAGTGCCTTTTCTTCAAACACTTCTCAGATTAAAAAATACTGATTTTCCTTTAGTTGTGCATTGCAGGTAAAAGATAATAAGTGATATTTAATGTATCTAATATAAAGTTTGATTCAATTTAGTGCTGGAGTTGGTAGAACCGGAACAATAATTCTATGCGATATTTGTTTACGAATGGCTGCTGCAGAAGGTTTCGTGGACTTCTTTGCTATGCTGGAACATCTTCGAAATAATCGCGCTAATTTGGTGGATAACGTAGAGCAATATATGCTGGCGCATTTGGTGGTATTAAATTGTTTGGCGGGTAATTATAATGCTTACAAATATTCTGATTCTAGCATTATTGGTTCTTTTTTTAAACCTTAATTAGATTTTAAAAAATTCTACTTTTCACTAGTAGTTACAAACTTTATCCAGTTACTCTATTAAAAACCAATAATTGCCCATAATTATTTTTACATAGTTTTATTTAGAAAGAAATAACAAAAAAAACTACAGAAACATTTAAAGATCTTACATCTGAGATTCCTAACATGTTGAATTTTCTATTTTACATTTTTTGTACGTGATTTAATTTGTCTTAAGACCGGGTTATGCACAGAAAAAGGATTAACTGGCCCATATAACACATATTTTTAGTCGACATAATTAACTTCATGTTTTTGGGGCTAGTTAAAACTATTTCCGAATATTTCTTTTCAGTACCTAATTTTTCAGCTGTCATCTTTAATTTCTAGTCAGCTTCCTATAAAGAACTGTTCAACATAGTAAATTGCGTTGTATTTTTCTAAATCAAAATTAGTTTTTGGTTTCAAGTTTTCATCGCAGTCTGATTCATCTGACGTATCATCAAATTGAATGCTACTTTCTGGGTCACTACTAAAATACTCATAACACTTCTTCTTTCTTTTAGGATCTAAGACGTATTTTTTGGCAGGTTCCTTGCTTCTTTAACTCTTTTTAGATTCTTCTTTTTCTCTTCCCTTATTTTTTTGCTTTCCTTTTTTTATTTTCTTTTTTTTCTCTTCCATTCTTTGGACGTAACAACAGCTGGAATTTTATCCCTTTTCTTGAGTTTATTTTGCTTTGAGCTGTTTTTCGGCCAAAAGAGTGCTTTTTTAAAAGGTGTACCAGTAGTTGAATTAGTGATTTCATCAATATTTTTTGAAGTCAGTTTGAACTTGAAAATTATTGTCTTCTATTCTTTAGAACAAAAGAAGAAAATTGTTCTTTATCCTGGTGGTGTGTTATTTTAACATTTTGACGAGAAGTGCTTGCAAATGGTGATTGCCTGGATCGTTGCTGATCCTTGTCCTCTGCATCTGGAGGCATTCGATATTGAAAAGTTTATGCCATTGATCCTCATCCTCTGTTTCGTTTTCTATTTTATTAGTATTGTCTTCCTCGTTCAGTGATTCTGGCGCAGTATTTTGTAGATCTCCTATAACATAGGCTACTCTTTCTTGATCTAGTGTTGGCTTTTTTGAGTGCTGCATTTCTGAATGTTTTTCCAAACATTAAATAATTTACTGTATGTTTCATCCCCATTCCATCCTATCATATTGGACTTCATCTTTTGGAAATTGATTGAAAATTGGTTTGTTTATTATTATTCTAAAACCTCTAATGCCATTTTTAAATTAGCTTTAGATGTTAAATTTTGATCCACTATCACGTTTTTTTCGATAAACATTTACTACATTATCGGGGTTTCAGGGAAAAATGCCTTATTTGCAGAAATCATTTTTTACAGCGTCTTCAGATACTGCATTTAGTACATCGTAAAATATTTTAGGGAAAGTTGCTTTGTCCAACTTGACATCAAAACTGGGTTGGCTGAATTTCCACTTGTGAACAACGTTTGTCAAACTCTTTTTTAACGGTCCAAATATACTCATATAACACGGCTGCATTGTGTAAGTAGTGTTGTGCTACTAATGCTATTACAATTAACCCATTCTGTTCACAAAACTCATTTAAATGCATAGTAAGCCTTTTGAATATCGTTCTTTTCCAGCAAGCCATTAAAAACAATGGTAATATATTTAAAAAATGTTTGAACATTTATCCAACCTGTATCACACTTTCCTAAGTCCCAATCAGCGCCAGGCATTTTTTGAACCACTTCTTGTGGCATTCTTTTGTGTGGGAGGAGAATAAATTGTGGTGTAGTTTCTCCATCACTTCGAGCGCATATTAAAACTATGTTCGTTTTCTGTTTCTCGAGCTATTTCATATATATTTTTTTCTACTCTTAGAGCTAAGAGTTTCCCAGATTTGAGGCACATCAAAAATGCACTCTTATCACAATTATAAACTCTTGTTGGATCCTCTAAAGTATTAAAGTGACCTTCTTGTTTCTACTTCAGAAAACTATGCCCGTATTTGCCCTTCTGTTACTGAAGCTTTGGCGGTTGATAAAGTTTCTGGTATACTTTTAGCAAGTCTATTTTTTAATCTATTCAAGAACAACTGATACCATTTTTTCTTAAAATTGATATATATTTGGTTATTTATTGTAAAAAAAGTCAATTTACCTATAAAATTGGTTCTTCGGAATCCCATATTTGGTTCTACTAAAGTTAAAAGTCTTCAAAACGTTTTTTTCTTGAAAATTTTTACATAGGTAGTTAAGTTTGAACATTTTATTGATAAAAAAGTGAGGATGAACTGAAAAATGCGAAAGTTATTAATTATAAAGGATTTTCTACTTATAATTCACAATTTCATCTGGCTTAACTGCACTTTATTTGTGACTAGCCATCACGTTGATCATTATAAATCCTATCAATTCAAATTTAAAGCATTAGTTAACCAAATTCTGTAACAGAAGGATTTACATGACTTCTTTAGGTCATAAACACAACTTTCCACACGCGAATCACGAATATCAAAGATGTAAATAAGGATTAATTCATAAATAAAAAAGACTGTAAAATGTCGCTTATGTCAACAAATATTATTGTAAATTAAATAGTATTGAATTAACTTAATTTAATTTTTTTAATTTAATTAATTAAATTCATTTTAATTTTTATTTAATTTTTTTTTAAATGAATTTAATCCTCATCGATATTATTTATTCATTAAGAAATAAATATCATAAATTATGTTTTTTCTTCAAAATTTATACTTAAGTATAATATAGTATTATGAAAATGTAAATACGTTAATTATTCTCCTAGTTTTTGTACAATTTTATTAGTATTCTGTAGTTAAAGTTGATTCGTAGGGTTTCTTTAGGGCTCTACTTACGTTTGGTTTATTATTTTTATCTATAGTGTTTAGTTTTTAAGTAGTTTAGGTTCTAGTCGACTTTAGGTATCTCCGAATTTTAACATTTTTGAATATGAAATAGTAAGCTAATCTTCTTTGGACTATTTTAAGCAAAAAAAATTGGAGGATGAATAACATTTTCTTTAATAAAATAATAAAAATAAAAAAAATCATGACAATGTGTACCTATGTACTATATAAACTCGTTGTCGAACATTCACCGCAAGCGCTTTATGGCTTAATGGTATTGGGAGTGAACTATGAGACGGTCGGTCTGGGTTCAGATTTCAACTGCGCCAGTTTTACTTTTTTTATTTTTTTTGCGACTAAGAATTTTGTAGTTTTAGAAAAATTATTTAATTTAAATGAAATTATACATAAAATATGACCAAAAAGACGAAATTGTTTATATAACATTAAAAAAAAAGATTTTACCTTTTCTTGTAATTAAGTCCCTTTATTTTCGTGTAAAAAAACATACCGAAGACACCCATAATGTATTATTTATTGTTTTGGTACTTTTTAGATTTCGATCCTAATTAAAAATAATATGAAATATGCCTATATTTAAAATTAAGTCTAAAGAATATTTATTTTTCATATAAATAACAAAAACAAAATTCCCTTCCACCTTCCTTCATTATTCTTTTTTATTGACGTTTGACATAACGTCATAACGCCACGAGGTGACAGCGTTGCCATACATGTTCTTTGATTAAATAATTTTTTATTTCTTCTATATGAATGTTTTTAGTGTTTTGGGCTCGGTTTAATTGCATTGGGTTGATTTTGGGTTGCGTTAGCCAAAATCAACCCACTTGGGGGGCGTAAGCCCCCCATGTGTTCGACATTTACGAGCCCTCTCTATATTTTTTCATATGAATAGAATCTCAAAATGCTAGAAAATATGGAAGCTACGAACCTTTGCATAAGGGAATGAATTTTTTGCTTGTGTACAAATGTGTGTAAAAGTAAAACCCATTCACTATTATAGTGTAAAAACACTGCTAGCATTTTGGCAAATAGATTTAGATGTCTTTCATATTTTCTCTTATATAAGATATGCTTTTTAGATGTGGTTGTTGCTTATTACATATATACACAATTTGGCAACTGCAAGATCATATGTCAAAAGTTTGACAATGTAATTATCAATAGCAACGAGTTTCGATCATCAAATAGAGTAGAGTAGACCTCATTTTTGACATAATTTAATATTATTTTTTAGCGTCCTATGTGAATGATCCGCAAATTTTTTTCTCTTAATCTATTCTTTTCAAAGTACTCTTTATGCTCAAATTTTAAAATATTGCAAAATCGAAGATACTTAAAGTCGACAAGACCCGTAGTTTATCTTATTCGAGAGCCCCATTTTGGCCCCAATTTAGGTTATTTAGATTATATTATTGTAAATCCCTGTAGTTCTAATTTTCTAGAATTTGTATACTTGCTTGATTTGACTGTCAGTATTCTCCTAAAATTATTGATCTCCTTGGGAAAAAACAATGAAGATAATTCTAAATATTTCGAAACTTTTTTGTTTTGTTCTTGTTTTAAAAAGGACGCGCTTCGTGACAATTCATTCAGTTTTAATTGTTTAGTCAGTTTTTACCTTGGAAACAATTAAACGACAGTCAAGGCGAGTTAGGTTAGTGTTTTTGACGTTGACAATAAAAGTGTGTTCCCGAATTTCGTTACAATTGGTGTCAGAAGTAAAGGATATTTGAAAGCTCATTTTAGTGGATGCCTTTAACAAGAAGTCAGGCCAATATGGAGACCGAGAAATTGATGGAGCTGCTATTAAGGAAGTTTGACGAGCAAAAAATAGAACAAGAAGAACGAGACCGCAAACAGAGGAAAGAACAAGAAGAGCGAGACAAGAAACAGGAAGATTTACTAAAGACAATTAAATCTGACCTGAAGAAGGAAAATGAAGACCTGATAAGGACCATGAAAGATGACCTAAAGAAAGAAAATGAAGACCTGATTCGAACCATGAAAGATTAATGACACTTTTACACAATTGACACAATTAATGATTAATAAAGACACTTAATTTAAAAGATAATCTTAAAAAGGAGCAGGAGGAACGAGACAGGAGAAGAATCAGAAACAATTAATAACTAACTTTGAAGGAACAGTAAAAGAAGAATTGGGAAAAGTACAAAAAAAGATCCTAAAACTAGAGATGAAAGTAAAACGGACTCCTCTTCATCCTGATTCTGGAATGCAAATAATGATGAAAGTAAAGCCATCAAAATTCGACGGCAAAGAAGCATGAAGTACCTATTTGAATCAATTTGAGGCCGCTACTAGGGGAAATCGCTGGGATAACGAAGAAAAGGCAATCAATCTTAAGCAAAGCCTTAGAGGAGAAGCTACAGAAATATTAAGAATGGCGCCATCTGAGGATCAGCTCAATTTCGACGTACTGGTGCGTACCTTAGAGATGAGATACGGTGAAGCCCATCTACAACAAGTGTACCAGGCTCAATTGAAATCTAGAAGACAACAACCCGAGGAAGGACTCCAACAATTTGAGGCCGATGTTGCTCGATTAGTAAATCTGGCTTACCCTTCAGCCCCAACAGAGTTCCGAGAACAAATTTCTATAAATTGTTTTATTGACGGAGTTCGAGATCCAGATACTAACCACGCTCTAAGGATGGCTCATCATAAAAGTATATCAGAAGCTTTGGCCCATGGACTAGAGTATGAGGCAGCTTTTCAAGCAACTAGAAGGCAGACACGAATAAGACAAATTAGAACTTCGGAAAGTGATCTCGCCTAAAGAAGACCGCCTAAAGAAGATTGAATCATTATAAGCGAGGAAACCTAAAAGACCATTACAATGCTAGAATTGCAATGAGGAGAGGCACCTTAAACGTCGATGCTACCAAGCCCCACGTATAAACCGGCTGCCACATCCTGGAGAGAGCTTGGTAGTACCGGGAAAAATACGCGGCCGTGAATGTGAGATGGTAGTGGATACAGGATCAAGTCATACTATCGTGAAGCCGAACATCGTAGCACACTGTAGGCTTTCAGCACCACCCAATTTAATTCTGGAGTCTGCAAATTGAAAAAGGATCCCGATTATTGGATTGCATGAAGCTACAGTCACCATTGGCTTAACAACATTCCAACAGCCAGTACTAGTGGCAGAAATCATGGATGATTTCATATTAGGATTAGATGTTATGAATGCTCAGCAGTTTAAAATGGATGTATATAACCGGAACAGTAGACCTGTATATAATGACGACGAGAAATGAAGAGATTTTTATGCACCACCTATATGAAGATAAAGTAAATACCAGAGTCGTTAAGTTATTCAAGGATATTACCATACCAGCAAATTCAGAGGTGGTGGTTAATGCTACAACTGGAGGAAAAGAGGGAGAAACTGTTTTGATTGAGCCCATGGAAAACTGCAAACTATATGGTCAAGGAATTTTTCCAGCCAAGACGTTATCTACGCAGAAGAAATCTACTGTTTTGGTTCGAATGGTAAATTTAAAAGGATATGATCAACACCTGAAACAAGAATAGAACATTGGCGTATGCTCTGAAGTAGTGGCAGTCATGAAAAATGCTGATAGAAGTCGTTATTCAAACAGACCTTTTCTGTATTCTCTATTACAAAACCTGTTTGAAGAATCTTCTGCCAATTTAACCATGGACCAGTGTAGTAAATTGCGACGTCTTCTTGAAGAAAATCAAGATGTGTTTTTCTTGCACGATAATGACCTAGGAAGAACTGATTTGGTGCAGCATCGAATTAACACTGGAGACAATGCTCCAATTAAACAAGCACCTCGAAGAATTCCGATAGCTAAGCAAGGAGAAGTTTCCTCAATGCTTCAAGAAATGAGGACACAAGGAGTGATAGAACCTTCTCAGAGTCCTTGGACATCTCCAGTTGTGCTAGTGAAGAAAAAGGATGGATCCACTAGATTTTGTGTAGACTATCGGCGACTGAATAACATTACCACCGAACAATAACAAGACTAGAAGTCCCACTCTCGGTCGGGTGTATGAAGTAGCGCTCTCAAATACGAGCCGCCGATCGCAAAAAAACTACGCAAGTGTTCAGCTGTGTCGGCTCGTACGAGGGTAATGCAGACAGTTAACGGCGCGTTGGCCATCAAAATAAAATAAATGTTCACTTACCGGGGTGTTACAAAACAATCAAACTATGTAATTAATATTATTGTGACCCATTCTGTTTTAGTTGTAGGTATTTAAATAAAAAAGAAAATATTTTAAACTGTTTAATTGATTGAAGATCATAATTATAACATATCCTAAATTATTATATTATACATTACATGCATACATATAACTAAAAAATAAGAAAAACGACATTAACAGTAATCTTAATCTGTTTCATTGCTGAATAATACTTGTTATACACTTGTTTGTGTTGCTTTTGTTTCTTTTAATCTTCTAGCCTCACCTGAAATATTATTTTTTTTATTTTATCTTAACAATAATGTTTTATAACAAATTGTTACAATTCATCAAATTAATCAAGGTAAATTTATCTGTATAAAAAATGAACACACTTACTAGTTTCTCTTAGCTATTTTGCCATACATTTTTTGACGGGACAGCGTTATACAGCAGATTTGTTCTTACGGTATTACGCATTAAGGTTTCTTGAGGAAAATGTAATTCGCAGACTCTTAATTTATTACTACATTCTTCTGGAGTCATATTGGTATACCTATGATTATTAACAAATCCCAAAGCCTGCTTCCAAAGTTAACATTTAGAAATATCCTTTACAATTTCTTTTATACTGATGAATATGGAAAAAAATGATTATTATTGTCTCTCATTTTAATAATATTATTACCCTCTATTATGCATAAAATATAAATATTAAAAAAATTATCATTCAAAACGATAATCGTATATTATATACGATTATACTAAAACAATTCTATAAATTCTTACCTATGTTCATCCCTGGGCCACCGAAACAATGATATTTCTGTCACTTCTCTAGTCAAACATCCATTAACACAACACATTCGTGGCATTTTATCAGAATCCTTAATAAAATCCCTAATAAAACCAAATCGCAAAACAATCGCTATAACGTTCTAGCACAGTATAGTTCTACCTACAAATAGCTACTCTGTGAGACAACTGTTATACTACTTTAAATATGCTATATCAGACAGCCGATATATGCATTTCGCCCGGGAGCGACTTCGAGAGACTTAAAAAGAGTAGCGTCCGATATTCGAGTGAGATAGGCATAAGAAGAGGCGGAGCGTTAAGTAAACCTTCTAGTCTTGTTATTGTTCGGTGACATTACCAAGAAAGACAATTATCCCCTACCAAGAATTGAAGACAACCTGGACACGCTTTCAGGTTCACATTGGTTCTCAACACTCGATCTAAAGAGTGGATACTGGCAGGTAAAGATGCACCCAGAAGATAAGGAAAAGACCGCATTCTCGACTGGAACAGGAATTTGGCAGTTTACAGTCATGCCCTTTGGACTCTGCAATGCCCCAGCTACCTTTGAGAGACTTATGGAAACAGTTTTACGTGGAATGACTTGGGAATCATGTTTAGTTTATCTGGATGACGTTATCATACTGGGGAAAACATTTGAAGAATATTCAAAAGGTATTTGTTAAACTGCGAGAGGCCAACCTGAAGCTAAGTCCTAAAAAATGTTGCTTATTTCAAAAAGAAGTTTGATACCTTGGCCATGTAATATCAGAAAAAGGTGTCAAGACTGATCCAGATAAAGTAGAGGCAATCGAAAAATGGCCACGATCCACTGACAAACACCAGTTAAGAAGCTTTCTGGGCCTTTGTACCTATTACACAAGATTTGTAAGAAATTTCGCTAATCTTGCAAAGCCTCTACATAAGCTCAAGGAGGACAAAATGGTATTTAGTTGGTCAACAGACTGTGAAGAAGCATTTCAACGGTTACAAAGAGCACTATGCACATCTCCAATTTTAACATATCTGATTTCTGGACAAACTTTTATTTTGGATACCGATGCAAGTAATGTTGAAGCCGTTGTATTACAAAAATATGAAGATGGCGAGCAAGTGATAGCTTATTTCAGTAAAACGTTATCAAAACCAGAAAGAAACTATTGCGTCACCAGACGAGAATTATTGGCAGCATTAAAAGCTATTGAAAATTTCCATAAATATTTGTATGGTCAACGATTTATCCTTAGAACTGATCATGCTTCGTTGAAATGGCTGTTTCAGTTTAAAAACCCCGAATGACAAATAGCAAGGTGGCTTTAACGACTACAAGAGTATGACTTTACAATGGAACATAGGAAAGGCGAATATCACCAAAATGCCGATGCTTTATCGAGAAGACCCTGTATTGAAACATGTCAACATTGTTTTAAAAAGGAATCAAAATAGCATCCAGAGATATTTACTTGTAATCGTATTGGCCTTCACAGTTCTAAAGAGCGGGATGTAGCTAGTTTAATCCAAGATCAGTGTGATGACCCAGTATTTGGTCTTATTTACGAACTGAAATCTCGAGAAATTTCAAAACCAGAATGGAAAGACATTTCTAACAAATCTCCAGAACTAAAAGCTTATTGGTCTCAATGAAATTCATTGGTTATAAAAGATGGATTGTTAAAAAGAGTCTGGGAGAGCGTAGATGGAAAAGAAAAGACATATCTGACAGTTTGTCCGGATTTTTTCCGGAATCCGTTTTCGAGGAAAACGGAAGTTCTTGAAGCTGTTCTTGAAGGTGTCGGCGGAGGACATTTTGGAGTTAGTAAGACCTTGGCAAAAGTGAGAGAACGGTTTTATTGGCTGAACAGTCATCAAGATGTTGAACGCTGGTGCCGACAGTGTGAGCAGTGTTCGTCAAGCAAGGCCCCAAGAACCCGGACAAGAGGAAAGATGATGCAGTATCTTGTTGGTGTACCCTTTGAACGAATTGCCATAGACGTAGCAAGACCCTTTTCTACTAGTAGTTTCGGAAACCGATATGCTCTTGTTGCTATGGATTACTTTAGTAAGTGACCCGAGGTTTATCCGATTCCAAACCAAGAAGCAACGACAGTAGCTGAAGTGCTGTTCCAGAACTGGATTTGTCGATTTGGTGTACCCAGAGAGATACATTCAGACCAAGGAAGGAACTTTGAGTCACAAATATTCCAACAAGTATGCCAGTTGCTGGGAATCAATAAGACCCGTACAACCCCACTACACCCTCAGTCTGATGGAATGGTTAAAACATTTAACCGCACATTTGAGGATGGTGGTAAACTCTAAGCAAACCGACTAGGATACCTGTATACAACCATTCCTATTGGCATATCGTTCTTCTATCCACAAGTCAACTAGAAAAAGCCCGGCAAAAGTTGTGTTTGTGAAGAGTTTGGGTTGAAAAGTTTGTTTCTACGGTGATGAACTTCGTTTACCTTTGGACATTATTACTGGAAGACCCCATAAGTTTGAAACCCTTAAGGAGTACGTCGACCATTTACAAGAGCATTTACAAATTGTTCACGAACAAGCACGGGATAAACTTCATCTAGAAAGTAACAGAATGAAATCACGTTATGACATAAAGGCAAATTCTACCGGTTTTAATCCTGAGGATAAAGTCTGGTTATACAATCCACGGAGGACGAAGGGCAAGTCACCAAAGCTCCAGAAGGATTGGGAACGTCCAATCAATGTGGTCACCAGAATCAACGACGTGGGGTACCGTATCTAGCGACATCCGACAACGAAGATGAAAATTGTAAACATCGTCCGGTTAGCGCCCTATCATGACTCAGGTGGTTCCATGTTTGATCGGGATGATCAAACTTGAGAGGGGAGCAGTATTATGAAAATGTAAATACGTTAATTATTCTCCTAGTTTTTGTACAATTTTATTAGTATTCTGTAGTTAAAGTTGATTCGTACGGTTTCTTTAGGGTTCTACTTACGTTTGGTTTATTATTTTTATCTATAGTGTTTAGTTTTTAAGTAGTTCATCTTGTTCGAGAGCCCCATTTTGGCCCCAATTTAGGTTATTTAGGTTATATTTTGTAAATCCCTGTAGTTCTAATTTTCTAGAATTTGTATACTTGCTTGCTTTGACTGTCAGTATTCTCCTAAAATTATTGGTCTCTTTGGGCAAAAACAATGAAGATAATTCTAAATATTTCGAAACTGTTCCATCGGGTTTTAAAAAGGATTCGTAACAATTCATTCAGTTTTAATTGTTTAGTCAGTTTTTACCTTGGAAACAATTAAACGACAGTCAAGGCGAGTTAAGTTAGTGTTTTTGACGTTGACAATAAAAGTGTGTTCCCGAATTTCGTTATAATATTAAATCACGTATGAAATAATTTGAATAGATAATACCTATTTTTAAACACCCGATAAATTAGGCCCGAAAAAGTTCGACCATTTTTTTCCCAGACAAAACCAAAAAATTCCTCTGGGGACATATTAAATTAAAGCCACTCCCATTTTTGTGAATAAGGTTTAATGTTCTATTTTTCGTGTGTGTAAATTACAAAATATGTGATTATAGCGAAACAAAACCATTAAAAATCCTATAAATTTAAAATTTTAGCTCCCTAAAAGTTTAAAAATTGCCTCAATATATTTTTTTTAATTATAGCAAAGTCAAGAGCTAAAAAACCTTGTGCAAGCCGGCAATAATTTAAACGTATTTAACGTATGTAGAAAAATCTTCATAATTTCCGAAGTTTTGTATTTGTTTTAACCATCCTCACTTTCTTATTAATGTTTTGACCACACTCAACATTCTATGTAAAAAATAAAAAAAAAAATCAGTTTTAAGACGTTTCTTTAATTTTACTGGACCCTCATACTTTTTGGCTGTAGCATTTACAGACATTTTTAAATCTTTAATTCCATCTAAAGCTTTGCGCAAATCTTCTTCGCTGTATTTAAAAAAAATATATTTTCTGTCATTTAAAACAAAATAAATAAAAAAAATAATATCAATTCCTCCAGACCTAGGCAAATGCCACAGAAAAAAAAAATAATTGCCAGCCCCTGCCAACTGAGAAATTCATTATAAATAAGAGGCAAGACATTTTTAAAATACAATATATTTTACTAGTTACCAGGCAAGTTAAATAAATATAAAATTCAAAATAAATAAAAAATTGTAATATTCCCTAGTTCTCGCCATCAATTAATTTTTATTAGTTCTCGCCTGGCAATTATTGGAAGGAAGGCATTTTTCTCTCCAGTAATTGCCACCCTAACCTTAAGTTAACAATTTTGTGAATTTATGTAAGTACTGGTGGTGATTTTTGTAGAGCTCTACATATTATATACACAAATTTTCTTTAATATTTCTTAGTTAAATGTGATAATTATCATATAAGTATGAACATGGTTCATCGTAATTTTGTACTTTTTAGTACTTTCAACAAGTAATTTAAAAACTTTTTAAGCGTATAAACTAAAAAACTTTTTATATATGTAAACCTAAAAATGATATAATGCGACTAATCCATACCATCTAATAATAAGAACCAAAGAGTATTTACTAGACTGGGCCAATAAAAATCGACTATTTCTTTTTTTTAAATATATCGAAAAGGTTCAAAGTGACAAAAAACATATCGTAAAGGTTTGAGCCCTTAATATTAACAATAACAGGTCTATCATCTTAAATTTCGATTTTTATTTTTGCTTTCATTTTGATGTCAAAACTATAGAGGTAAAAAAAATTATTTGCATAATACATGCTAATAGATAATATAGACATAAATATATGGACAAGAATAATATAGATTCTTATAAAAAATGTAATGCTCCACAAAAAATGCCTCTTAACATTTTCACATAAATCTTTCAAATGTTATTCACAACTTCAGTTAAATATTTACTATTACTAAAATTTGGATAATCAATTATTTTTTAGAATCTCTACAATAAGGTATCAAAACATATAGATTGTGATCTACAGGGTATTTCATTTTGTTGAATTAATTTTAATCAATATTATTTTGCTACAATTTTACCTTCCAGAATTTTTATTGGAGCACGCTGATTTCGGCATAAAATTTTCACTCCCTGTTTCTTTGTTTATCTTTCTGATCTATTGCACTATACTGATATCTACACTAATATCTGTCACTGTTATAGATTTATATGCAAAAATAGCTATCGATGGACATTAAAAGTAGGCGAAATGAAGAAGAATAAAAAGCTGTTTTTATTTATATGTATTGTGTTTATCAATGAATAGGGTTCTTAAAACTTGAACAAAACAATCGATTGAAAATAAAGCAGAATCTAAAAATTCGATAAAAATTTAATTGAGAAAGTTTCTCACCTCTATTCTGAAATTCATTGTCCACTTAGTTTCTGACATATACCAGGTGTCTAGGAACTGTACCGACAAACTTTCCAGGGTGATTCTCCAACAAAAAATTAAGAAAATTTTTTGATGTAAATGTTTGTGCTAAATGTTTTACTGTCGGATCTACAGGTTGTTAAAAATTTTAAAAAAAAGTTTTTTTTTTTAAATAACTTAACTTACCAATATAGAAATTTATTTAAATGTGCAGATGTGTTTAAAAAAATAAAAATATTTTTATCAGTTATTGTAAATATTTTGTAATAAAAAAGCCTTATACCACTGCATTTTTTAGTAAGGCTTTTTTTAGTAATGCTCATTTCAATAAAAAAAGCACAGAGTAACGTATTTTAATGTTATTTTTTTTTTCAAGAAAAGTAACAAAATTCGTATTTTTAAATTTAGGTATGAAAACGCAGATTCCTGTAAATGAAAAATTCACACAATCAGTAAACCAAATCAGCAACATCGCATCGCAGCTTAGCTATGTCAAAAGCATAGAATGGCAGGATGATGCCATGAAAACAACTCATTCTACTCATGATGAAACGAGGGTCATTATACCTGAGAAAAATCGGTTTCCCGATATATTACCTGGTTTGTGTGGTTTTGTTTTATTTCAACTAATTATATCGATCGTCTTTTGCAGACCCTTTGGCTCAAATATTTTTGCGTCCTTACCCACCATCAAATCCTAAATTTAATTCTACCTACATAAATGCTATACAAGTCGATGGGTTTTGTGGTCCTAAAAGGTTTGCTGTTACCCAATTCCCATTGCCTAATACTATTGGGGATTTTTGGAGGCTTATATTGGAGAGAAATTATACAGTTATAGTGTGCTTAAATGACTTAACACATTACAAAGACCCAGTAAGTGTATTATTGGGTTTGTGTAAAGCTTCAAGTGTAAATAGGGCAATCATAAATATTTTTAGACCTGTCAAAGATTTTGGCCTGAGAAAAGAGAGTGTTTAGAACCACAAAGTGGTGTAACAGTGAAAAGTGTCAGAAGCAAACAACTGCTCGGGTATATTGAAATGATATTTGATATAGACTCAGATGACAAACATGTAAGTGAAACCTTAAACTCTATATAAATACCAATAGTTTCAAATATTATTTTTAAACTTTACTATAGTAACTGGAAAAAGACTGGCATATTTTGACTTAGATAGGGTTAAATAAACCGGTAAAAATTTTAGAGCGTTTGTACGAGATATCGGCAAGTAAAAGAAATTTTCGAGGCGAGAGTTCAAACGCGGTAATGCAAAAATAAGTTTTTCCACTTAAACCTGGGCAATCTACCTTATCATTAACTAATTTAAACAAAAATACTAGTTGGGCAATAGTGCTACGTTTCGTAAATGAATCATAATTAAACCTTGCCAGAAGTTCATCCCTTGTAGTGGATATACACCCTCATGTTTAAAACTTAGATATTTTTATAATTTCCACTGTACATTCTCTTAACTGGAAAAATGCATACCACAATAATTGGGGTAATTAATCATATTTGGTCTATATTTAAAATTATACAATATTGCAGGATCAAAAACTGACTGTCAAAATGATAAAGTTGGATAATTGGGCTCCTAAAGAGCTTGTTCCGCCAAAGGTTTCCGATTTTATATCCTTTGTAGAAGATGTTACAGCTGTAGCACGAGGTTGCGGACAAATTTTATTAACTTGTTAGTAAGTATTTTTACCATAAGACCAAACCCAATAATTTATGAAAAAAAATTATATAGATTGTAAAATGAATTTCTTCTTTTTGTTAGAGCTGATTTTTATATCTTAAAAATATTTATTTTTTAATGTTTAAATTCTGATCTACCCATGAATGCAAACCGTATATACCAACGCCAATTAAAAGAAATGCAATAAGTAACTGACGTAAAACAACTTATATTTCAATATTATATGGAAATTTGGTACAGCAATCCTCTTTGCCAACTTAGGAGTTGACAGATATGTTCCCTCGCGCTTCTTATATAAGGTGTATTACTATTTGACTTATGAGCCACCCCTAGAGAGAGGTTGTAAGTTATTGATAGTTTGTAGATAGATTTTGTGATACTTAAGCATGCGAGCTATGGATTTTATTCAGCTGCACTTGATTTGTGCTTTCTCTAATAAACTAGTTTTCATTCAACAAATCTTTCTTTTATTTGACTAGGCTAATATAATTGAGAAGTTTTCTGTATTGTAGACTTGTCAAAACAGCAGAAGTATCGCTTTTCCCAGATGTAGAGTACTCTTAAGTTAAAAAGCAAAAAAGAAATTTATTAAAATGAAATAAAAATAAAAAATAGATAAGGCAAACAATTAATGTAACATATACATCTATTCGATTAGTTTATCCTCCTGTTGTATGAAATGAATGAATACTATGCTAATTCATTCCATCTTTAACTTTTTTAGTGATGGAGCTACTGCAACTGGCTTATTTATGGCGCTATCTTTTTTAATAGAAAAAATTGACTTTGAGCATGAATGCGATGTATGCCAAGCTATAAGGACAATAAGAACTAGTCGGAAACAATTTGTTGGTTCTTTGGTAATTGCTTATTATATATACAGCTTGTTTGGTTCATCGACGTATGTTTAATTGGTTAGATTATCTACATTAAGTTTTTTCTCTCTATAATTCCTATGAACTCGAGTTTTGTAAAATTAACATTTAGCAATATTAGTAAACAGTTATAAATTATTTGCAAAACAGAGAAAGAAGATCTACTTAAATATATATTTAGAGACTCATTAGAAAATAATTATAAGATAAACAGGTTAATAATTTCTTTCTAACGAATTCACTTTTACCACTGATTTATTGTCACTTCATTACTATAGTACTTATTATTATTATTATATTATATATATTAGTATTATAGTATATATATTATTATTATTTTCTCTTGATGATAACAATATGCGAACTCTTTCAGTATATATACTAAATTTGAAGCTTATATGTTTTTAAATTTAAATTTTTGTCAAATTTATTGAATTGAAATAATAAATCCATATCAGTAACTATAAATTTTTTTCTGAAGCACTTTCTCCGATATTTGTCTGTATAATAATTAATAAGCAGCTCGTTCTCGTGGATATAAAAGAGACCTACATGAGAATGAAAATAGTGATTCAGTATATTTTACAAAAAAAAATACTGTATTATTTAATTTTTTATTAAATTGATACGCGATGATACTAGTGTTACAAAATTAAACCTTTTACCCTCTTTCAGATATCTATATCGATGAACCAAACCCCCTATATGTTAATTAAAAAAACTCATTTTATATTAAATTTAATGTTGTTATTTTAGGAACAAATGAAATTTCTATATAAAGCTGCCGTTTTATATGTGGAAGAAAAGTTTAACCAATACTCGAATTTCCAGTAGACAATAAAAGAAGTTTCTATATGTCACTATATTATTGTGAATTTTATATATATAAATATATATGTATGGTATATTATATTATTTTTAATATATAAGTATTTAATTATATCGATAATTCGTTCTAATTTCCTTATCTCTCTCGCTGTGTGTTTTATAAGCGACTTAAGTTATAAACTTGGAGCAAAGTCTACATATTTCAAGTTGAGACATATAGACTTTGCTTACAGTATGTTTTTTACGCGAACTGTTGGTATCTTTATTAATACGTAAGATGCAGAGTCGAGTATATAATTAGCAAACTATTAGTAGGAATTTTTCTGCTGATTAAAATGGTAACAATAGAAAAAGAATTCCCTGTATATTTTTACATAAGATACCAATCCAGGAGTGAAAAAAAATCCAGCAGTTATATATATTTTGAAAATTAAAATTCACTTTTATCACCCTGTAGCTTTTTAGCAGTTAATATTTATTAGCATATTTATGGAATAAATCTTCTTATTTTAATCCTTTGTATCATCTATTACTCGGATATTATATTACTTGGGCGCATAAGTGATGAAACACCTTATATACAAATATATAATAAAACCTCTAGCTAATGAGAATAATTCTGGAACCAAAGAGAAAACTTAAAAACAACTGGAAGGAACTAAGTCAAATATGAATGACCAATTCCTATTGTCTGATTTTAAATTTTTTGAAACTCTTGTGGATTTTCTGGTAAAATATGCTACTTATTCCCTCTCTCTCGTCTACTTGACTTCATCCCTAAGTATATAATATTTTCAGCCATTTAATATTTTAAGTCTCAAAAAACAACGTACACGATATTTTTTAAGGATTTGAGTTTTTTTTTTGGCCTTTAAAAGTATATTAATATTTATAAAAAAGTTGTTATATGAAAATAGTGAAGTAGGTAGTGAAAGACATCAAAAGTCATATTTCAGCTTGCCTAATCAAAAACATAACTAAACTTGTTAAAAAACACTTTAGTGCAACTGCAACTAAAGGGTCTTGAAAAATAATTAAAACCGCACTAATAACCTCGTTATCTAACTCTAGGCAAAATAATTGACTGAATTGGTAGCGTTAAGAAATACTGCGGGATCCTAATCATTGAATAATAGATTGTTATTAACAACTACAGCCAGTGAATCTAGAAAGTTACGTCATTAGGTTACCAATTTATTTTGATGTTTTTTTAAGATTATCTTTAAATAGTATTTCACCATGGAACTTTTTTAGTATAATATACTCACAATTGAAACAAAATCGAAAAACGACGAATTTTAAAGGTAAACTAAGGTTAATTTAAATTTAAAAAAAATCGTTCAGATTTTGTTACCTCCGTAATTTCATTGTCTAAATTTTATAAAAATATGTAGTGTTTGGTACCAATGTAAAGATAAATCCTAAAGCTATGTCTCTTTTGAAGCCGTTTTTGGATTTAGGCCTTTACCATTACAGAACTAATTTTTGAAAATAGGGTTCAAATTTGATTACTTACCGATTTCTCAATTTCAAAAACAAAAATCAAAATTCTGATTCAACAGAGACATCAGAAATATGTATTTTTGTTGAATAGTTTTTAAATTATACTTTTAGCTTAAACCGTTCAGAAAATATACAGGATATTCAAATCATTATAAAGCCTTTATATATTTTGGCAAGTGATGGCCTCTTAAGAGATGCGAATCAATTAAATTCAAATCAAATAGTGCGATAGAAAGTTATTGTGAGTCATTTTTGCAAGCCAGAAGTAACATTCAAAATTCAATGAATCAAAATTTGATATAACGAATTGAATTTTTTATTTACTCATCTACTAATTAAAAAAAAGCTAATCCTTTTGCTTTTGGCCAAAAAGAAAATAACCGTGTAACGTTTTGTAACCACTTTTAACTAAGTTATAAATTGATCTTACCCATTTTCTTTATCTTATTAGATTTGGCACTTTTCAATAATCGAAAGGCCTACAGTTAATGCATTGGTTAATAAAAATAAGCGCTTCAGTACTTTTACGCTATTTCCTGAAAATGTTTTCTTAAAAAATCCCAGAATTGTCTGTAATAAAGTCATTATTTTAAATTACCTTTTAAAGCTTGAATGCAAAAATATTCAATAGTACTCCTTTAACTAAAACTTCATCATACTATCATCGTAAAGAGAATAGAAAGACCTTTCCATATCACTTGACTCTTTCCCATTTAAGATTTTATGGTTGATGCCATCCCCTCTTAGGGAGTTGTAGCTATGATGATGATTTTGTGGTTATTAACTATCCTCCTCATAAATGAAAAGTCCCGTTTACGTTCAGTTAACCGGTCCACTTATTTTCACTACACACCGTATACCTACGTCTACAAGAATTTAAGATATACAGACAGATGAAGAAGACAGTTGCCAATTTTATCAATCTTACTTACATTATTTCTTCTAGAATATTAGCTTTTCACATTATTATATGCTTCTTGATAATATGCGGTAAACTAAACTAAGCAAAAACTCATATTCGTGGTTCATAGTCAAATATTTTTTTTAAATACTTTAACTTGCCTCCCTTTTGCCCAATCGTTTTTTATTTTTCCTCGCAATAGTCGACTTTTAACTGAGCCTGTTTATCAAACTTAATAGAATATTCCGGCAAAGATCGTGTCCGTCCAAAAACGTAAGTCGATTAATCAAGTAATCAAATATATACGTGTGTATTGATAGTCAGCCTGCTAGGACCGACAATTTCTGACGGTTTCTATGTCAACTATCTGACAAATCGTATATATATGATACTATTATTTTGTGGCACGGCTCAGCTACTAATTTGCAAATATCTAGGAATCAGCATTATAAACTCAAGTTTGAAGCCCGCATAATCTCAATAATAAATTATTATCTGAATATTTTATGTGTATCTCTAGAAAAGTCCCTGAAAAGATTTTTTAGTAGCTATAATTATATTTAGTATCTTGTTTTATATTTGAAATATTATTGGTTTCATTGTTTGCATTTTATATGTTTTATTATGTATCTTAATTTATCATTGCCTCGTTCAGTAGAATTATGTTATAACAATAAAGTGAGTTACAATAAATTCCTCTTTTTACATACACCCTCGTATAAAAGAAAAATTTAATTATATATTATAATACATGTTGTATTTACACTCGCCAGAGAAAGAGTCACCACCGCAACTGATATTAAAAATATGAACAAAGTGAAAGGTAAGAGAACCCCGAGGTTCTTTGCGTTAACCTCCACCATGAAGACCGCACTACTTTGTCTCTCTCGATCTCATTCTTAAGAACCCAGCCAGACGAAGAAGTTAAAAACTAAACGGAATATTTTGCTTATTGGCTTGACATTTGCAGGAGTTATTTGAAAAATTGGGGCCTGGTAGTTAACAACAAAAGAATACAGCTTTTTTATTGCATTAATACATTTGTGGTTGATATGATCAAGTGGTTAACCTTTAATTTTTTAGTGGCTGTGATAGTGCTAGTTGGGGATATTGTATGTCAAAGCACCGGTAAGTAATAAATATATACATATTATGTGTTGTATAAATGATGATATATTTAATAGTAATGCCGTATTAATAAGATCTCTTAACTGTTTTCCTCGCTGTCTTCAATATAAAAAAGAAGCTTGTTTCCAGTAAAATAGTTCTAAGTTGCATGTACAGCTACATAATATTGTATTAATTATCTATGATATTGAATATAATTATTAAAATTAAATTATGGTAAATTACATATTTATAAATAAGTATGGTATTTTGGTTTAACTCAATAACCAAAATAATAATTTAGCCTATATAAAGCACTGTTATCATTACGATTACAATATCAGCCCCTAACCTTTGTTATGCTAATACGAAAATAATTAATGATATAGTGAATATAATCATAATTATATGATACTGGGATATATTAGTAAATTCATAATCTAAAGAATTATGGATATGTGTACAGGGTGAGTAAACGAGTCCACGGAGTAATTTATTCTCCTAATAAAGACAATATAAATATCGATAATGTGCTCCTTTACTATTGTATAATTAAATACTTTCACATTTTAAAAATAGGTTGTAATATAAAGGATGCTTGCAAAAATCAATATGCTACAAACGAAACAACAAATCAAACAAAACATTCTATATGTGAAGACGTTTTTAGATTACAAGTATATTGTCGCGTATTTTTGTTATAATAAAAAATTAGCAAGAGCTGAGGAAGGGGAGAGGAGTCAAATTAGGGCATTATGATTAATAACATACCGACTTCAATCGGATTTTCGATTTATATTTACTATTTTGATATTTATTTGGACAAAATGATTACAGAATATATATATGTTTTACAATAATTTAAATTTTAAATTAAAAAAATAATCAATTTTCCTTTAGCCAATCTAACTATACAGTAATAATATTAAATCCTAAAACTACATCTACAGCTTTAAACTTTGTGCAACTTTGTGATTGGTTTTTTTTTTGCAACTTTTAGAGGACATTTTGGTACGCATCACTCAAAATTATTCTAAAAAAATTAATCTTGTAGTATAGTTAAGATTATTCTAATACTAAGTACTATTTACTAGCTATGTCTAGGGAAGCCACACTGTTTTACTAAATAAATATGTAAAATAGAGACCCTATTTTTTTGTTAGACTTTTTACATGTTTGTCCCATTTTAAACAATGATCAATATTTATTCTCAAATAAATTGTCGCATTTTTTCAAGGTAAAATTGCCTTAAAAGTTTCGTTTCTAAGATTAATGTGCAAATTAGTTACCTGATTTTGAAATATTTAATTATGATAGACTTTTGGTCAACAAAAAGAATCTGTAAATCAGTCTCCATAGTTTCTTTAACTTTTGTTCATGAGCCTCCCTTAACAAATTATACCTGATCATCACAGAACCTACTAAGGCTTCTTCGAAGGTTCAGTTTTAATAATTGATTTATATAAATATTAACCAACACAGCAGCTTTGCACAGTCCTTGACTTAGTCTCGAACTGTTGTAGTGCAAGTGTTGCAGCCTGGTCTCCTGTGAAAATTGCGAAGGTTTTGCCTCTTGGCAGCCCTTCTCTCATCAGTTGGACACAGGTTTGTATTCCTATTATGCTTGCCTGTAAATTTGTTGTTTCCAGGCCCAGGCTTAGCATAAGTTGTCTCCCTTGTTGTTCGTCCTCCACCATGCCCACAGCTACCCCGATCTTGGATCGTTTGGTTGCCGTGTGCCATACTGAGTAACCTCTTTGCCTGAGCCTGTCCGCTTCTGCGTCCAGTGGTCCCCGTATGGTACCAGTATTGTTCCTTCAGGAAGGCCAATATAATTCATTAATCTTGTTTTGTTTGTTTAAGAAGGTATTGATTTTTATTTTCTGTTGAAGATATTGCTTGTTAATTTAATCATCATGAAAACTAGTCCCGTCATCATTATACCTTTAACATTCTACTTAAAATGTAAAAAGTTTCTTATCTTACAAACTATGTAAGGTCCTATACAGGCTGGGAATTGAAGATTACGCATTGTCCATAATAGATACAAAATAGTGACAACACTGCTTGCTCTCGTCGATGATCATTGATCAGCGGATAGAGCTGATCGATATTTCTTGTTTTACAGAATAACAATAATAATATCGAGATGTCTCATTTTGCTATGTGACTGTGTAATTTACTGCACTATTAAATTTTAATATAATTATTAGTAATATTTACTGAAGTTATTATACTCCTTCCGAAAGGGTTCAAATTATCAAATGGTTTTATGGAGGAAATTTGGCACTAGAATGTATGAATTTGTTTTAAATTACATTTGAAAATAGAGCGATTCCTTGCGAAAAAGTTTCTTATAGTAAATTATAAATATATATAAATTTCTTAAGTGGTTTCAAATTTTCGAGATACCCTTTTGTTGTCAAGATTCTCATAAATGCCACACAATGTGTAAGAATCTTCTGTCAAAAGGGTCCAGGAGCAAGAAAGAAATGGTTTGTAGGAGTGGAATCAACATTATCAAGTAAAAGTGTTGAAGAGGAACTGCATATGCACCATAAAACTGTTACCAGTATTTAGAAAAAACATTGGTTCTATTTCGAACTCGAGAGGAGATATTTCCCACAAGACAAGTAGCGAAAAATTGAATTTTGTGAAACCATGATAAAAAAAGTAAATGATTTTTTTTTCTACGAAATATTCTGTTTATAGACGATTCTTCTTTTCCATTACATTAGAATTTTGGGGCGACCATGTTATAGGGCCATTTTTCATTGATCCTACTTCAAACGCCTAAAAATACCTTGAGTTGCTGTAAAACTAAGTTCTTCATGCCATTTTATTAGTAGGACTGGCAATATAAAATGTTTTTTTATTAGTAGAACTGGCGATATTAAATGGCCCTTATGATCCCCAAATTTATCTTTAAATTAATGACTTTTAATGTTGGGGTTATCTTAGGGAGACAATTTACACACGAACTTACTAGGCCAACAAATGTAGAGGAATTGCGAAAGAAAATCGTTGAATGTGTCAATTCCATTTCACCTGAAAGTCTTGGAAGTAGGAAATGGGTTTTATGAGCGTTATTATATTCTTGTTTAGCCACAGATAGAGGTCTGTTTGAGCCTTTTATTTCAAAAATTAATTCTTGTTAAGTTTATTTTTTCGTGACTTTTTATTTTATTTTCATAGGGTTCTTTTCTTGTACTTTTATCAGAGTTTATATTTATTTTTTATTAGAATACCGCTTTAATTTTTATAATGCAATATGCAGCATAATAAATATTTTAAGATTGTGATTCTATGTGGGTTGTACACAATATATATATGTTGTATGTTGTATATAGGGTGATTCATTAAGAATGGGCAATCTCTGAACTGGAGTTACTACACACCAAAATATGGCGATTGAGCTTAATATGTCTTATACGAATGTTGCAAGGTTTCGAGATACAGGGTATTTGAAGTAGGAATTTTAATTTGAAATTTCTTAATAATTTTGTGATTTTAAACAGTATCGTCTTGAAAATTGACGACTTTATGTGTTTTGAGATGAAAATTACGAATTTTGTGGTGAATTTAACATTATTTATATAGTTATATTATATTATATTTATATTATATATTATATATATATATATATATATATATATATATATAAGTTTAATCAAGTTTAAATTGATATAATATATATATTATATCAAGTTTAAAGCTTGATAATGTTTATAGGTCTAGGGTAGTTCTCAGGAAAATCCATCAATGGAATATAGAATATTTGGCTATCTAGCAGGAATATTGGCGTTTCCCGTTATACCGGAAGTTTATGTCTGCTTCGTTAATTTAAACAGAATACTTATAAATTATATTTTATGTATGTTGTCTCATACCTAAGTCAAATGGCTTTTGAGATATTTTAAAATTTATGTAAATAATAAAAAATGCAAATTGTCAAAAAATTGTTATTTTTTTACGGAAATTTTCATTATTAAATTTGGGATAGATTTCTTAAAGAAAAGCATTATTGCATCAGATTAGACTAATAGTAGTACATTTACTTCCGTTATAACCGGAAATTATTAAGCTATGAAAAAATTATTTTTTTTTATTTTCCAATGACCCTACTACGTCACCAAATTTTTGATTTTTTTCTCTTCATAGTTTTCCTATAATTGATTGATGTAATTCACACAAAACCACTCTGAATAGGGCGACCAATTATGCAATAATCGGAGCTTTGAATATTTAGAATATAAAGAGTGCCCCATCAGAGATTTTTTTTCGAAACGCGTAAATTTTTTTAAGGTTATTTTGATTTGTTGTAAATCAAAGACTTCCTTAAGAACATAGAGAAAATAAAAATTTCTTCAAAAACTACAAAAATATAAATTTTGAAAATTTTATTAATGCTATGGCTTAGCTGGTCCCAGGGAGCAGCTTTATTTGCTTGAATACATTAACGATAAAGTGAATTTCTTTAATAATAATAGTAATATCAACTTTTGGACACGCACACTCTATTTAAAGCAAACCAAAATAAAAATAAAGCTTTCATCCCTTAGATAACAGAAAATATAAAACTTCTCATGAAATTAAGCCCATTAGAAATTTAAAAAAAACACGCACTTACAGTATTACCGAAAACTTCATAGTCGAAAAATCATACGAAACATGCTATAATTCGAGAGAAAACACATTCTTTAAACAAAGAAGGTAGAGTTTTGGAAAGTAGTATCTCTACCACTTTCCACAGCTTGGACAAACCACACATAAATCCTATAATGGCCTACCAAATAATTTATGTTAGCTATTCAAAAGCTATTCAGCTATTCAAAATCACTTCTTAAAAGTTTTAAATTTACCGGATACCACTAGTCAAAATATCATTAATTTTTATTTATAACAAAAACTACAATACTTTGGTTTTTCGGGCGATCCTTTGAGTCTTCTGAAGGATTACCCGTATGATCGACACCGCTGTGGGGGTCGAACAACGAACTGATGATACATTATTATCGACTTTTACGCCTATTAATAAAGGAGTAACCTAAGCATCCGAAAAATTATATTTTTTTACTAATTTAAAACTTTCGCCGACATTACTTAAAGAGCTCCGCAACTCTTTTTGAACCTTATTTAAAAAAGCCTTTTCTCGCTTTCTGGAATGGAAGAAAATATATTAAATGAATAAAAGTCAATGACACTGAGTGGATTTAGCTAATATACACAAGCTACAACACATTTATTTGGTAGCTATCATATCTACGTGGATCTTTTGACAACAAAAACTTCAAAATTATTTGAGTATAGTTTTTAGGTCGAATTTCTCCAATGTTTCTGATTTTTTTTCCAAAAAAAAGATTCAGTTATGTCTTGGCATTTATGTTTCGTTGGGATAGCCTTCATATTTCACTATGAATGAAAGTTTTTATCTTTCGTAAAAAATATGTGTAAAGTAACAGTAGATTAATTTCAAAAGAAAATTTAAATTTCGAATTAGCACAATAATTTTTGAACCTAAACAATGGTACTTCATAATCTGTGAGATGAACGTTTTTAGAAATGTGGCACAAAGAATGTCCTTTTTTCATTTTTTTTAATTTGTAAAATGCTGGGTATTATAAAACGTCACTTTTTTAGACAAAAGTAATTGTTATTAGCCATATTAAAATATCAATTCGCATTAGACTCACGGCAAATCGAAATTTGATGCATCTAATCGAATTTTCGATGTGCTTTTTATGAAAACTAGCGTATATAAATTGAGTCGAAAGGTGTTATGTTCCACGATTGCGATTTCTTTAGGTTCACACGATGCAATTAAACAGTTCTACTTTTGGAGTTTCCGCTAAATATTTTTGCTAAATTAAACAAGGGCCCGATTTATCACCTTTAATTTAACATAAATGAATGTAAATGTTTTTACGTTTATTCTTAGAATAAAAAGGCTTTTTTTGACAGAATTGTCTACTTCTCAAGGGTATCTCAAAATGGGTATGATGGAAATTATTCCAATGTACCGGTGCCTGTATTTTCTTATAAGTATTATCCTAACGTTATCATATCAACTGGTATTAGGAATAAATTATTGATTTATATTTTTAACGAATGAGACAATATTTACTTCAAGGGTGGGAAAAATTTGTACTTCAGAGTGACCATTTAAGGATAGGATATTCTGCCCTAAATCATTCCTTGACTTTAACTATAGCATACCTTCTGCCTTTCTTGATCTGTGCAACCTAAAAAGGGCTCTCCTTAGAAGTCTTAGTAGCAGACTTAGATTTTAGTTCGATGTAAACATGCAGCATCTATATTTAAAAATACTAGGTTAATAAATTAAGATCAATTGTTAAGCAAATAATAGGAAACACTTTGCATATAAATACCAGTGACATAAATTAACCTATAAGCAAGTGAAATTAATAATCATTAAAAACCAATTTAGGCATGAAATAATGAGAGTTATAATAATTAAAATATTTAAACTCCGTAATTTTTACTTTCACTTTTTCTTGAATCATAACTATTTAACTATAATATAGAATCCATGTCTAAATCTATTATAACTGCAAATTAGTTTATATGTATGATTTGTAATAAATACACAAAACTGAACGGTTAAAGGGAGCATTAAATTCCAGGATAATTCGTAATAAAAAAAATAGACAGTTCTACAAAAAATGTAAAATCTAATCCTTCTGTTTTTTTTTTTAATTGCATGGGAATCAGTTGACGAAGAAAATATTATGTATTTCTTTTGGTTTACGAAACTGTGAACAGAGAGATGGTGTTGTTTGTTTTTGCTTTGTTAAGCTTTAATATGTCGAAGTAATTTAATTTCGAGGAAATACTTTTACAGTTTATGGGAATTGCTAATTTAATCGATTACTATTTTTTGTTGGTTTTAAAAGAGAACTTATATAAACCTATATATTAATAGTAAAAAACCTATATAGTAGTATATATAGTATATAATTATATAGTTTATCCGATTCGGGTTAATTTTTTTTATTATTTAGATAATTAGAATATTTTGCAATACAGGTTGAACTGGTTATAAAATCAAAACTATTGACTTATTACATACAGGGTGTTCATTTGAAAACTTCCCACCACGGATTTATCGAAAACCACTGTTTAAAAAAAAGCCGAAATACGTCAAAATGTTTGTCAAGGGGGACAACTTTCTAACCTAAAATTACTTCACCCCCTTTCACCCTCTTCCCCCTGGGTCATCCCCTTAAAAATTTTAAATGGCAAGGGGTATCGAGTAATAGCTTGTTTAAAAGGTCTTTTGAAGTCTTTTCTTTTATTTTGACGTTTGATTTTTTTAAATCGGTCGATTCGTTTTCGAGAAAATTAGAAAAATCTTTGTTTATCATTGTTATTGTATTAATTTGTTCAGGTAGAAAACAAAAACATGAAAATATCAGTTTTTATTTAATAAGTGTCCAAAATGTTGCCCGTTAGGGTTTGCCAAATCTACAATTCCTACATAAACAGCAAATCAGCAAAGATTAGACGTGGAAAAAACTAAATAACAACCTGAATTTTTTTCCGCATTCTTTTCATCAACACAGATATCCTGGGCGAACTGTATTTATTGTTATACCTGCTTAGTTATTTATAGTTGCTACGGAAAATAAAGAATTTATTTTGCCGTCAGTTACATTTGTGACAGTCTTGGAATAGTGAAAATTTATTTGTTGAATTGAAGATTTTACTTCCAAAATGGTTTACACACTAGCCGAAAGAATGGAAATTATTCTAATTTATGGTGCCCAAAATCAATGTGCCAGACATCCGGAGAAGATAACTTTGCATAGGTATGTTTTGGACCTTGTTACTAAGTTTACTGAAACTGGATCTGTTGCAAATAAAAAACGTGATCATCGGCGAATTTTGGATGAAGCCGCTCAAGTTGAAGTTTTGGATCATTTTGGAATAAATCCTAATACTTCATTACGCAAAATTGTTGCTGCCACTGGTATTTCATTAGGCTTTGTTCACGCAGTTACCAAACTTCATAAATTTCATCCATTCAAAATGAAAATATTGCAAGAGTTAACCGAAGACGATTTCGATAGGCGAGTTGAGTTTTATGAAAAAATGACTGAAGCGATTAATGATAATACTACTCATGTAAAGAATATCTGCTTCAGCGATGAATGCACATTTTATCTAAATGGATTTGTTAATAAGCATAACTGTAGATATTAGAGCAATGAAAATCCTCATGCATTTGTAGAAGGGCATACCCAGTACCCTTAAAAATTTAATATATGGGCAGGCATTTTAGGAAATAAAGTGATTGGGCCATTATTTATTAACGAAAATTTAAATGAAGACATTTATTTGGATATGTTGGAAAATACCAATCCGCTTATCACTGAGCCCATTGAAAACCAAATTGATGATGATGGAAACCCTATACTTGATGAGGCTGAAATATATTTCCAGCCAGACGGCGCTCCTCCTCACTATGTTCTTCCCGTTCGGCAATGGCTAGACGACGAGTTTTCAGATAAATGGATAGGGCGAAGGGGGCCTATAGAATGGTCTGCTAGATCTCCTGATATAACGCCGTTAGACTTTTTTTATGGGGTCATTGAAATCTATTGTGTTTACTCCCCAACCTGAAAGTTTGGATGAACTTCGTCAACGCATAATCGGCAGCTGCCATGATATCCCACAAAATGTTTTTGAAAATGTCCGTTAGGAATTTGAACATCGCCTATATCATTGTTTGTCCAAAAACGGACAACATTTTGAACACTTATTGAAATGAAAACTGATATTTTCATGTTTTTGTTTTCTATCTGAACAAATTAAGATAAACAAAGATTTTTCTAATTTTCTCGAAAACGAATCGACCGATTTAAAAAAATCAAACGTCAAAATAAAAGACTTTGAAAGACCTTTTAAACAAGCTCTTGCGATTTAAAATTTTTAAGGAGATGACCCTGGGGGGCAATGGGTGAAAGGGGGTGAAGCAATTTTAGGTTAGAAAGTTGTCCCCCTTGACAAACCTTTTGACGTATTTCGGCGTTTTTTTTTAAACAGTGGTTTTCGATAA
The DNA here is from genome assembly GCF_022605725.1 of Anthonomus grandis grandis. Classification (NCBI taxonomy): domain Eukaryota; kingdom Metazoa; phylum Arthropoda; class Insecta; order Coleoptera; family Curculionidae; genus Anthonomus; species Anthonomus grandis. Next base: position 14,161,596 of record NC_065550.1, read on the forward strand.
ATCCGTGGTGGGAAGTTTTCAAATGAACACCCTGTATAATAATATGTAATAAGTCAATGTCTCCGTAAACGGTTTTGTATATTGCTGATAATAAGCAAAAATTTGCTCTTAACATTTTTTCCACCGGTCCATTTTATCCAACTCTGGACACAATCCTATACTTAGAATTGTCAACTTTTGCTCTTGTATTAAGGATCTAGTTATCTCTAGTCAACTTCTGGCTACAATTTCGATTTCTGACAAGCATATATATATAATAAAATAAATGTTTAAAATATCTCTTGCAAGGTTTTCCCTACAAAGCTCAATATATTTTAAGTTATATGATGTACATGCGAATTAAAACTTTAAGCTACTATCAAAGTAAATCCTAAGATAATTTAGCTATTCTTTACTTTTAATAGTTATAAATTGTTAAGAGAATATTTTTATTTAAATTTTAAATTCAACAATATTTTTATTCTTTAAAAATTTTAAAATAGTACACTTTTCTATATTCAATTTAATTCCATTAAAGTTGCACTATTAATACAAAACATAATGTCATGCTAGTCTAGAAATTGTTAAAGTCTTTAAATCATTCGTGGACAAAAGACACTTGGAATATGTCATACATTCGGTTTTATACATCATTAATGAAAATATTGAATCAGGTCTTAATAGAAATAGAGCCTTGGGGACTAAAACATCATAAAAAGGGACACCTTTGAGCCATGATTGAGTAAATGAATTAATATCGAAGTATTTCGAAATATCAAATAATTTTTTTTTAGAATAAAAATAAAACCTTTTGTAAAATGTATTTCTTATGAAATGAGGCTGAAACTTTATGTTATTCTGTTAATATTCTTCTCTTGATCTATTATTACTCTAAATGTGATTTTGCATAATAATTATTTCTTCCAAAGTTACATATTTTGACAGTTATAATATCTTACCCCATTGTTTTATCTTTTATCAAATAGAATCAGCTATGTTATCTGAAATCATGATTCTAGCTTATGTGAAATGTTAAAAATATTATAATTTTCGTTTATAAAAAGTGCCGATTGTCCAATTTATAGAAAGTTCAATGATACTAAAATGATAATATAGCTTCTATTAATATATTTGCAGATATCATCAAAAATATTAGCCAAAGCCGCTATATTAAAAAGCACCTTTAAGAGAAGATACTAAATATTTAGAATAGTAGTATAATAGTTGGCGTTGCTCGTCTAAACTTTCCATTATTTAAGCTTTATCAATACGATTGAGATTCAATTTAATGATTTTCAAAGGGACTAGTGCTTAAGACAATATTACTTAAGATCTTTCTTACTAACGAACAGCAATTTATTACAAATACTCCATTATTCTTCCGAAAACACTAAGGTTATAAAAGATTCGTTGTCACGTGAACGGAAGGTATTTTTTTGCTGAAGTCATCCCTAAATATTTCTTAATAACTCTGTATATTAAACTTCCAAACAAATACGTGAAATACAACGCTTACAAAAGCCATCTTCTTGATAGAAGCTTGATATAGTTCTGATTTACAAACAATCCAGAAAGTATTAAAAAAAACTCAAATTTGTACTATTTTTTTTAAAATATTAAACTGTATTAAAATTGTTGTGGTCAAAAATGTTATAACAACAAAATAAGGGTTTTTTTAGGACCAAAACATGGCAAGATCGTGGTGTGTTACCTGGGTACATGGGCGGTATATAGACCCGGTAGAGGCTCGTTTGCGATTGAAAACCTGGAACCCTCATTGTGCACTCATGTAATTTACTCTTTTGCTGGACTGAACCCCAAGGAGGACACAATAAAAGCTTTAGGTAAGTCTCGGATAACTCTTCACTTTAGTTATTTAACAAACTATTGTATCGTATTGTGTATTGTATTGTAACTATTGTAGATCCATGGCAAGATTTAACAGAAGATTATGGGAAAGGTGGATACCAGAGAATAACCAACTTAAAATTAAGATATCCTCATTTAAAAGTTACTTTAGCAATTGGAGGATGGAATGAAGGTTCGGCGAACTATTCAAAATTAGCTGCAGATCAAAATCGCAGGAGTCGATTTGTTGCTAGTGCAGTAGATTTTATAAAGTAAGTGCCATTATTTTTAATATATGATTTAATTACATATTAATAATTCTATATAAATCTCATATATTACTAGCTAAAAAAAGCTGATAACCTAAATAGATCTGTATCAACAGTTCTTGCTTAAGGTAATATCTAAATATTCTTTAAGATTTATTTTAGAATGTTAACTTATTATGAGAGGTTATATTCTACACAAAATTAACAATTTTAACCTTAAGCTGGTAGTACCTAATATTTAAAAAGATCAAAACTTTTAATTTGAAAACCAACACAAACTTCTAAAAGAATATTTGGCAATATTTTGGATACATTAATTACTCCTATCAGAGGCCTGTTGATACGAGAAACAGGTTGCACGCTCTCACTGGGTAGTGCAGTATTGGTTAAAATAAAATTAAAATATTAAATTTGCTTAGATTTCTAGAACTACGCAATAACAGAAGATGATTTTGTTTTTTTTTTACCACCCTTTGGATAGATAATAGAAGTTATTTTTAACTATTTAGGCTTATTTATAAAATTTTAAGTTAAAAAACAATATATTTTTAAGAATATTAAAAATATATTGTTTTTTAATTTTTTTACAGACTGCAATGTTAGCTCAGCAGTATTATGAGGTACATCTTACTTTAGTAAGATCTTTCAGAATTACCAGATACATTATCAACAGATTGCAAAGAAAAAGAATATCCTACGTAAAAATAAGTTAACCAATTTATAATAGGTCTTATACAGATTTAATTTATCAATATTTTTAAAAGATACCTTCCGAATTTTTTACAATTTGTATATAATTAGGCTCTATGCAAATCTGCCGTACGTAAGGATCAAGATATAACAAATGTATTAAGAAACAAGTCAACTAAATTCTCATCCAGATAGAGCACATTGTCTGCGAATGTGGATATGGATTTTTTATGGACATTTTACCTAGGTTATAAAGAAATCAACAGCAACGCCTTTATCGATGTTATTCTGCCCACATTAAATCAGTAACCGGATAATTAGCTAAGAATGGACTCTCCTTTAGCAAAGATATACTGTGCGATTATGTTCTGCCACATATTAGGAACACAATTTATTTTCTCGTTTTTCTACTCTGTAGTTGTTAGTACAGAGTTATATAGCAACCAGTTACGGCCAGAAAATAGATTAATTAAATTCGATTTTAATTAACTAGATAACTTTTGCTTCTTCATTTAAGGTTTTTTCCCGAACTATTTTTGAATGAGATATTCAACAATTGAATTAGAGTTGCAACAATCGAAATCATATTTTTAACGAAAATATGAGCTATTGTTACTACACGTCTCACATTGGGCCAAAAAACTGCAAAATGAGAAGTTCTTTGACTCATTTGAGCGTCTAATTTTTAAAGCCGTAAAATATAAAATACATCTGAAAGAAGCTTAAGGTATTACACATCAGCTATGTGAATGTAAAATGAAAAATCAATACCGATATTAAAATTTTGAGCGGTGATTTCAAAAGGCTAAAAAAATCTGCAAGTAGAGAAGTCGTTACAGTAATACTTGTGTCCGTAATATCTTATTATACTTGTATATATTTTTTACTTTTCTGCTTGTGTTGTACTGGTGAAATTAAATAACACTTTAGAACCATGCCTAGTAAAATATTATTTATATCCACTATTCTATGACAAACTAGTATATATAGGAATTTTTCTGATTGATTTCGTCCAAGGAACACGCCTTTGAATTTTGTCGCAATATTAAAAAAGCATATACTGTGGCTATCTAGAATCCACAATAAATGTGGAAAGGTTGGAACAAACTACATAAATTGAGTTTTTTGCACAGTAAATTTCGACAATGACATAAATTTTATTATTTTTTTGTTTAATAGAAAATACAAGTTTGACGGACTGGATCTAGATTGGGAGTTTCCTGGAAAAAGAGGCGGCGCTCCAGAAGACAAAAAGAACTTTTTACTACTCGTTAAGGTATGTCAAAAATATTTCTATCAACATAAAAATATATTTAAAAAAAAATCATCTAGTCGTGTATTAGACGAAGTCACTGGAGAATACATGAAGCAAATAGAGATAAAAATAATACATCCCATGAGGATGAAGTAAAATAACTAGTTATTTCAATAACTTCTTAATCTAGTTTGAATATAGGGATTATTTTAATCCCTATATTCTCTATAATCCTAATAAAATAATTAAATGTTCCTGTTTAATGGTAAAATCTATTTCATACTACTAAACAAAAAACAAAAAATATGAGAGAGTTTTTTTTTCATGAAAATGTCTTATAAAATTGTTTTGTCAATTAGCTAACTTAATTTATTATACTTGGAGAAAATAATTATAATTAATTTTTATTCCTTCACAAGTCATTAATTCTAATGGATTAGCCTAGGTAGTTTACTTTTCATTGCCCCTGTTGTTTTATGTCAATATTATTTCTTTTTTTTATGTTCTCGCCGCAGGGCTCTCACTTTATCTCACATTTATCTGTGACTGCCTAAAAAAATTGCCTTAGGGTAATTTTATTTTAAGTCAAAGTCAAAAAGTCAAAATTGAAACTGAAAAGATTATAAATAAATACAAAAAAAAATCCTAATTAACCTAAAAAAGAACAAAACTAAAACTAAAAAAGGCAGAAACAAAAAATAGCAAAGCAATTTGGCTGGCATGCGACGGAAGGCAACAAGAATAGACAAAAGAGAACTACAAAAGAAAGATTGAACAGGCTAGCTTATCTTTGGTCTTAGTTGATTTTGCAGTTTATATTAAACATACTACTATAAGCATATTATATAGGCATCTCGTTGGGAGTCGAGAAGAATTTGCTTAACCTTGGTGTAAAATTTATTAAGTGACAAATCTTTAATATTATTTGGCAAGTTATTTCACATTGTAACTCCGACAACCGAAAATGACTTGTGGAAGTTACTTGTTCTATGTTGAGGTAACCTAAAACTTCCAACATTACAAGTATTGTGTAAATGCGAGAGAGTTGTAAATAACTATATTTAAATAAGGGGGTTGACCCGACTTTATTATTTTATATATAAAGGCATAAGTATATTTATTTATTAAATTTACGGGAATCCCCATTTTACAAAATAAATGTACAAAATAGATTATTACATAATAGATATATATATATACAGTGAGAGCCAAAAGTCCGGAATAAATTCATTTAAAATTCAGGGGTATGTTAAAAAAAAAACGCTCGGACACGTCGATTTTTATTTTTAACTGCGGGTTTTCTTACTATAATTTTATGTATACAGGGTGATCCAAAAATAAGTTACGAACATCAACTTCAATTTTTGAAACGGAAATACCTATTTTTTATTCTGTATTCTTAAAGAACAGAAAATTCTAGACATACACTCTTAAAAATAGGTGAATAAAAATTCAACAATTGTATAGATTTTACATACAATTTGATTCTGGAAATGGTACAGAATCAATTTGTGTAGAATTTCTCTATGCTATTGTGTTTAAACAACTGTGGTTCTATAATCAACAAATTGTGTATCAATTTGATTTATTTTATTGCATATATAGTACACTATTTGTGTACTTAAATTCGACAATATTTTATATTTATTTAATATAATTGTTCAGTAAATAAGCAAACTCTTAGTGTTTTTTTTAACATGGTATGTACAGGAAAAAAACACAATTTGTGCATTTTAAATACACACGTTAGTGTAGGTTGTTTTTACAATATATTTTATTTTCTTTCATTTCAACTATAAAATTTTATTACAAATTGTGTATAATAATACTATATATTGTTTTATAAATTTAAATATAGTATAGGTTACTTATTTTAGGTTTGTATATCAAATTAACATAAGAACTGAAGTTTTTTATTACAATATTTTGTATTTATATTCATAAAAATTTTAAAATAATCAATATATTTGTATAAAAAAAATAAACAAATTGTTTAAAAATTTAAAATACATTTTAGAGAATTTCGTCATAAATCTGTGGAATAATAAATTCTAGGGCGCCTGGGAAAAACAGGATATATAGGTCATAATTTGATTAAAATAAAATAAGTCTTGTAAAAAATGGGAAATAAATGAGGCCCAACGTTTGGTAATAAAAGTAGTCATATTACAAAAATACAGATTGAATATGTATTTTCCTAATTTGACTTATTTTCTTTTTATCAAACGTTAGGCCCCACTTTAATTTACTTATTTCATTTTAAGCAAATTATGACTTTTTTTCCATACTGACTGTTTTTCTCAAGCACTCTAACATTTATGTTTTATAAAAATTTTAGTTGTATAGGTAGGGTAAAAAAATTCAATTGTTTAAAAAAAACATTTTTTTATTTAAATACTTTTTAAAAAAGTACACATAACCTGCACAACAAAACAAAAAATCTTTAGTAGTAGTATTATAAATACACATTAGGAACGCAAATAGGAACTCAAAATGGAAATTCTTAGTTGTAAAAACAGGATTTTAACCTAAAGGCTAATAAACACATACATTTATGTACAGGGTCATTTTTTATATTTGTGTGCCCATAAACAGGGGTAATGTCAGTGATAAAGAAAAACTTTTTATACAAAAGTTGCATACTTTTTTCCGTAATATCTTTTAGATTTGTAAAAAAAAAAACAAAAATTAAAATCAGGGAAAAAAGGTCTTTCGATTTGGCAGAAAATATGTAGTGTTTCATTTAAAAAAATCAACTTGCTATTGTTTTATCAACTTTGCTATGCGCTTTTGTTTTTTTTACAACTTTAAAAGATAATACGGAAAAAAGCATGCAACTTTTGTATAAAAAGTTTGTCTCTATCAGTAATATTAACCTCTGTATATGGGCTCGCAAATATAAAAAATGACCCTGTACATATATATGTATGTAGTTACTTAACATCTACAGTATATCAGGCGGGTAATTGTTAACAAAACAACAATCATTCACTGCTATCAATTTTTTTTAACACATGGTGTTGAAAATTGCACTTTTTATAACTTAAGGAGGCTTTAGAGTTAATTCTGTTAAAAATAGAAAAAACCTTAGAAATCATATAAAAAGTTTAAATTAAAAACACGAAATGGAAAATTGAAATCTGTTTTCTCTTCATAACAGAATTAAATCGATTACAGAATTATCTTTAGATCCCTTTTAAAGTCATAAAAAGTGCCATTTTCAACACCTTATATTAAAAAAATAGTTAACAAGTATGACATTATGATACATGAACATGTTTAACATTTTATGTAGAATTTAAAAAATGTGTTGACTATAGGGTGGTTCGTTTACAATAACTAAGGTTTTGGCATGTTTACATATACCGGATTTTCATATCCCATGGAAATCAAAATGATTGTTATTTCATTTTAAATCGTCCTTCATCAATTTGTTTCAAAATCACTTAATAAAAATAAATGACACAACAAAACGAAAAAACTTAAAAGAAAATAGAAATGCCTAATAGACACGTAATTAGGAACTTAACGAAAATTCTTATGTAGGTACATACCTACATATTAACAACATATAGTTTTAAGCTAAGGGTTTTATTTACAGGTACATAACTACAGGTACATAGGTACATAGCAGGTACTTATCTATTCTATAAGTAAAGTTATCAGTTATCACTGAAAAACTAAATGGCTACCAGCTACCTGGCTAAACATCAAAATATCCAGTAAATTCCAAAGTATACAGTAAGTAAATGCAAAAAAAATATGGTGCTTACCCAATTACCTACCTAAAAACTGCTCCTGGAGTTGGTCCAATAAACCCCACTCCTTAAGTTTATCTTCAACGAATATATCCATTTTTTCTTATGCAATTTTAACACTTAACGAAACGAAAAAACTTTAAAACAAATTAATGTCATGCCGGCCGGTTGATTCAAGGACTGAAGAATGAACAGTTGAATACCTGTGGCACTGGGAATTATAGCAATGCTGCCAAATCAAATTTATCTTAAAGATTACACCGCCAATTAAAAAAGTTACGTTTCCTTTTTCCTTACGCGTGTTATTATCACGATATTATTTAAATAAATAAAATTAGAACTTATGCTGATTGGGCTATTAAATCATTTTCAATTAACAACTTTAAATCGACTGCAAATTTTGATGCATACCTTTACAACTGTTTAATATTGAATGCGGCAAAGGCAAGGGCGTCGCGTCGGGCGCGTCCTCCTTTATACACAATTGTGTATTATAACTACACAATACATGTTTTAAAATTCAATAATTGTGAAGGGCTATTAGCAAGAATCTTTTTTATTCTACACAATTGTAAATAAAATCAACACAAGCCAGAATAAAAAATTAATTAAAAATTGTAGTAAAAATATACTTGGTTATTAGATTTTTTACCAAACTGCATTGGATTTAAAAAAACAAAATGTGGAATATTTATACACATTTTCTTAATAATTAATATCCACTTATAATGTATTAATTTAATATGCAATAATTGTATGAATTATACACATTAAAACATATACAAAATGCCTGAGAATTTTTATACAGGACTGTGAGATATTATCTAACAATTGTGTATTAAAATTAAACATTTTTTTTTACACAACAAAATGTGAAAAAATCCATCGGGATTTTTCTATGTGTATTTCATATACAATGTCCTATACCCTTCATTTGTTTTTGAGTTATTGACAGTTGAAGAACGGCATATTTGCACTTTTAATCGAAGCTTTTTTAAAACCATCTGTTGACTGTCTGGTACTGAGAAATTTACGGTTGAATTTCTAAAAAAACATTCAAAATATTAATGTATTTAATCAAAAGTATTGTATAAATGTTGAACAAAAAGAAACTATTCTAATCTAGACCGAATTAAATGTTCAAATTGAGCCCCATTAACTTCTTGACAGTAAGCGAATCTTGATTCGAATTCTCTCAGAACGTTGCGTATCATTTCTTGAGGTAAAATTTTGTTGAATCTCATTTCTTATATTATTTCTCAATTCTTCTAAATTGTTGGGTTTATTTACATACACGCTATGCTTTAAATAACCCCAGAAAAAGAAGTCCAAAGGAGTCAAGTCGGGGGACCTAGCAGGCCACTCCAATTGACCCCTTCGCCCAATCCATCGACCCGGAAATACCTCACTTAAATATTGGCGCACGCGTCTGCTGAAGTGTGGCGGCGCGCCATCTTGCTGGAACCAAATTGAAGCTTCTGGAATATTGAGATTATTTGCATTTGGAAACATAAGTCATAAAGCGGGAATCAGTTCGTTCCTTAAGAATTCCAAATAACGTTGACCTGTTAAGGTACCTTCGAAGAAAAATGGACCTATGACTCTGTCATTACAAACTGTTACAAAATTATCAATGCCGGCCCAAACATTCACACATTGAGGATATTGGGTAAGCTTCACTACACAGCAATCACCCAATCTGAATTGGAGGAAGACCAGTAACGTCAGTTCTGTATGTTCACTGTACCATTGAGGCAGAAGGTCGACTCGTCTGAAAAAATTATTCTACGAGTAAAAAGACGGTCGTTATGGCATTCATTATAGTTTCGCATAACTCTAATCGACGATCTGTATCATCTTCGTTAAGTTCGTGGATTAATTTTAATTTATAGGGATGATATTTTGCCTTTTTCAAAATCCTTCTTAAAGATGTTTTTCCAACATCGTTATCTAGTGCTGCCTGTCTAGTCGGTGTATGAGGATTTTCTTCAATGGGCAAAACAACTTTTAACTTCTTTTCCTCGGAAATTGAGGGACGACCCGATCTGGGTCGATCCCTGACGTGACCTAATTCCCTAAATTTTCTTTCTAGTTTGCTAACGGTAGACCGAGATATTGTCTTATCAGGATACTTGGTATTAAACATTTCACAAACCTGGTGTTGGGTCCTAATGCGATCACCACATCCTATCATAATTAGTATTTCTATTCTCTCAGTTTCACTTAAATTATTCATCTTTTCAGGTAATATTAAATTAGCCTGAAAAGATTGCTTTCAGGCGTAAATTTCTCAATACCTGTTGACACTAACTAGCTAGTGTCAACAGATGGTTTTAAAAAAGCTTCGATAAAAAGTGCAAACCGCATTTGTCTAAGTCTAACCGTTTGGATTTTATAACATGTCAAAAGTGCAAATATGCCGATCTTCAACTTTTTTTTTTTTCTCAAAACCTTTTAAATGAGGTAACACAAGATATCTATTTAATGCATTTATTCAAGATGGCGCTTATGTGTTATTTTGACATTTAGAACTGTCGTTTTTATGTCAAAATAAAATAGTGACGCATTTATTTTCGTACACTGATTTTTACCTATTCAAAAATCATAAAAATGTAAAACGTTAAAATAAAAAAAAATACTTTTTTATTAGGCCGCCATTTTGAAACGGGTTAAGATATGGGTCTAATATTTCAGGGTTATAAAGTACTCATTGAGACCTTTAAAATGAGGTACCACACGATCCCCCTTTCTATTTAAAATTTTTTCTCAAGATGTCGCCCAGCCGCCGTCTTGGAATTTACAACTACCTAGTTTACAGTGAAAAATAGTATCTATAGACCAATTTACTTATGCCAAGTTTCAAAAAATTTTTTTGACCCGTTCAAAAAATAAATGGGGGGGGGACTTCAAAGAAAAGCACTGTATATACATATATACAGGGTGTTACTTAAAGGGATGTCATAATTTAAAAGGGACATTCCTGGACCGATTTTAAGTCAAAAAGTTAATATAAACATGGGTCCTAAAATACTTACTTTTTAAGATACAGGGTCTTAAAGTTTTATTTTATTTTTCGTTTTTAATAAATTTTTCAAATACGGTTTAAAATATTGAACTGAATTTTGGCACAAGATATTATGGCATAAAAACACATTTTTCAGATGTTCACCTATTTTTTTTTTAGCAACCAGTGGCGTAGCTATGATGAATTTTTAATACAATCTTACAAAAAAAATACTACACCATTGACTTACGAAAAAAATTATGATTTTATCTTAATTACCAATCAATTATAAACAAAAAATTCCTCTATGACTTTTGCCGTAAATCTTACCGTTTGGGTGTAATCGTTAATTAAAAAAACGTCTTTTATGCATAAAATGCACCTTTAAAAATTATGGAAATAAATCAAGTTAGCTTTGCTCGTTGCCAGCAACTGTTTTTTTGTTATTGTAAACATTATGACACTGACATTAATGATTATTTTTGATTGTGTTAAGTTTGATTTTATTTTCAGTTTTTATTAGGTATATTTTTCAAATGTTTATTTTCAAGCTATTTTTTACAAACTGGTGAACAAAAAGCAACAACAATTAAATACAATACATACATACATAATTTACAACAAATGTTGGAAATGACCACCTCTTGCCTCTATGCAGGCTTCTGCTCTTCTTCTCATAGAATCACGAACTCTTTCGAAAATTCCAGGCGTGTTTCGTATAGTTTCACATCTGTCAATAATTATAAAATATTTCTTAGTTCTTCTAATGTCACAATTGGTGTCTGACAAACCAATTTTTTTAGGTGTCCCCACAAAAAAAAATCTAGGCTATTTAAGTCAGGTGATCTAGGTGGCCAAAACTGTGGACCTCCACGGCCTATCCATTTATTTCGGTAGACTCTATTTAAATGCTCATGAGCCAATATGCTAAAGTGGGCCGGAGCACCATCATGCATAAACCAAAGTTGTTGCCGTAACTGAAGAGGAACATCTTCGAGAAGCAAAGGCAAATCATTTTGGAGAAAATTACAATAATTCTGTCCGTTAAGGCGTCCTGGTAAAAAAGATGGTCCAATTAAATGATCGGATACGATATTGAAAATTGTTCCTGAAAATGTGTCTCTGTAATGATTGTTATGGAAATTGATTATTGCATTTCTGGAGAAATAAGCTTCGTCCGTAAACAAGATGTTCGCACCAAATTGAGGATTTTGTGTTACTTTTTGGAGATCTACAAAGTTGCGTACGCGGTTCATAATCTCTAAGAAGCAATGCCTGAACCCTTTGTATGTGAAAAGGATATAACAAAGAATCCCTTAAAATTTCCCATACCGTCTTGTAGCAGATGTTCAATACCATACCAATTTTTCGTATACTTGTGGTCGGATCCTCTTCGACTGCATGTAGAACAGCCTCTTCAACTGCCGGTGTCCTAACTGTACGGGGCCTTCCCTCGGCAGAATTAGCCTTAAAACTCCTAGATTCAGCCAGATGACGATGAATGTTTATAAATATTCTTCTATCTGGGACAGCCCGATTAGGATACCTTTCTTGATACAAACGCCGCGCCTCCATAGCATTACCATTGGCAAGTCCATAAAGGAAATGCATTTGCGTCATTTCCAAATTAGAATAATCTACCATTTTTTAACTAGTACAATTCACGTTTTAAGATCCAAAGGGTACTAAAAACAAACTGTCAAGAATAATCACTAACGCAAGTGTCATAATGTTTAAAACAACAAAAAACAATTTCTGGCAACGAGCAAAGCTAACTTGTTATATTTCCATAATTTTTAAAGATGCATTTTATGCATAAAAGACGTTTTTTTAATTAACGATTACACCCAAACGGTAAGATTTACGGCAAAAGTCATAGAAGAATTTTTTGTTTATAATTGATTGATAATTAAGATAAAATCATAATTTTTTTCGTAAGTCAATGGCGTAGTATTTTTTTTGTAAAATTGTATTAAAAATTCATCATAGCTACGCCACTGGTTGCTAAAAAAAGTAGATGAACATCTAAAAAATGTGTTTTTATGCCATAATATCCTGTGCCAAAATTCAGTTCAATATTTTAAACCGTATTTGAAAAATTTATTAAAAACGAAAAAAAAAATTAAACTTTAACACCCTGTATCCTAAAAACTAAGCATTTTAGGACCCATGTTTATATGAACTTTTCGACTTAAAATCGGTCCAGGTCAGCACACCGTAAAAATCCATCTTGTACTCGCTCAATCATATCTATTGAATTCTGATATAGAGGGGACCACATTACTGAAGAGAATTCAAGATTAGATCTAACCAGTGAGACATAAAGGAGTCTATAGGCTTACAGAGAGAGATGTGATGAACAAATCTCTGATGCTCATCGAACCACACGCCCAAATCCTTGACTACATTCACATACTGCAAAGACTTACCAAGGATACTATATGTAGAATTGAATCTCTTCGAACCTCTATGAAATGATATGTAGCAACACTTGGAAATATTGAGCCTCAATCCGTTCATCACTACTCACACAAAGCATCAAGGTCTTCCTGAAGTTTGGCTATATCATTCACCTGCTTAATCTGCATGTAGAGCTTCAGGTCATCAGCAAACATACTTACAGAACTATGATTGATCACATTAACAATATCATTCACAAATAGATTAAAGCGCAGATGGGCACAGTGAGATCCCTGAGGAACCCCTGAGACTACATTAGTAGGTGCAGAAGTACAGCCATGCACCTTCACACTCTGAGTTCTTCCTATCAGAAAACTCTTTAGCCATTTTAAGAGGGAGTCATGAAAACCAGCACTTTCCAACTTGGCCAGCAAGAGACCAAAGTTCACCCTGTCGAAGGCCTTGGAGAAGTCGGTATAGACCGCATCAGTCTGAATCCCCCCCTCCAAAGCCCCCAACAGATCACACTCGTATTGAACCAAACTGCTGGTTGTGGATTTCCCAGAAGAGAATCCTGACTGTTTTTCACTAATGATTCCTTTGCATTGCCATGTTAGCTGACCGCAAACCAAACTATCAAACAATTTGGCCAATGAGTTTTGAATACATACTCCACGATAATTGGCAATATCCTCCCTATTGCCAGCTTTAAATATCCGCATGATGAAACTATGCTTCCAAGCTTCTGCGAAGGTAGAGTCCTGTAAAGACATATTAAAGATCATCTGCAGAGGCCTACTAATTGTATAAATACAATTCCTTAAAAGGACATTAGGTATATTACCTGGCCCACAGATAAACTTGTTAGGTATATTTCTGGATCTTAGAAAATACCTCCGAGAGAGTGAAGCGTCCAACAATAATATTCTGGGAACCAAACTCAAGAGAATCAGGAATGGGATAAGTAGAGTTATCGTAAACTGTAGCAAAAAACTTTGCAAACAAATCAGTAATTGCTTCCCTAGACTCTGCCATTTCCCGGCCCAAAAACATCGAATTTGGAAATGCATTGCTCTTTCTTTTGTCATTGACAAACCTCCAAAAGTAACGACTATCATCCACCACTGACCTCTCCACTTTACCAATATATTTACTAAAGCAACGATCGTGTTCTACTTTACATCGAGATCTAAAAACGGTCGAAAAACGAGCATAAGAGTCAGGTGAGTGAGTAGACGTATATTTTCTGTGTGCAGCCTTCTTTTTACAAATTAAGTCTTTAAGTAAAGAACTAAACCATTTAGGAAAAGATGAAGACCTTAGTCTCTTTATATGTGTAATTTTCTTCTTCCTTCCATATTTAAAATAGAATTTATGTTTAAATAATGCATATGTGATATGCTCCCGATAGGCAGCGCCATAAGAAAATCTTACACAGCTATTTTGCAATTTTTGTATAAATTTAGAAAGCTTAGATGTTATAGAATTAGTCCCTTCATTGACAACTGGAATTTTTTCTCCATTAATCTCAATATTTATACTTTCATAAAGTGTCTCAGAATTCCTGAATTACAGCCATATAAAATGATGTTAGATTTAGCAGGGTTAATTTTTAAGTTATGCTCATTGGAATAATTAATTATGTTTAGTACATCAGATTTAATTTTTTGCTCAGAAATATTAAAATTAAAAAAAATTAATGGCATGTATATCTGAGAATCATCAGCATATTGTTGTAATTTACAATGTTCAATGCAGTTATACATATCCGCAACATAAATCGAAAATAAAGGAGGTCTCAATATGGAGCCCTGAGGAACACCAATTTCCAAGTCAAGATACTTTGAGTGCTCCAAACTTCCATTGTTGGTTTTTAACAACGCCAAATGTGATCTATTTTTAAGATAAGAATCAAAAAAAGAAACTGTGGATTCGGAACAACCAAAATATCCTAACTTTGCAAGGAGCATTGAGTGATTTATTGTATCAAATGCTTTGCTAAAATACAAGCACCGCCATGCAAGTAGTTTGTTTATGTTCTTCGTTAAGTCTTATATTATCTAACATTCCCACCAGACTAGTAGTTGTACTATAATTCCTCCTAAATCCCGATTGCATATCTGGAAGTATACCAAATGAGTTAACAAAGTTATAAAGTTGTTGGTGAATATGCTTTTCTACAATTTTAGAAACTACTGATAAAATACTTATAGGCCTTATGTCTTTTAGTTCTTTCGGATTAGAGATTTTTGAAATAGGTCTGAAGTGCTTTTTTCCAGATATCGGAATATACATTTGTAAGAATGCAAGTATTTAAAATGTTTAGAAGTGTTTTTTTTACAAAAAGGTAGGCAAAGCTTGATATCATTTAAACAAAGTCCGTCAGCTCCTATAGCTTTTGATTTTATGGTTTTAATTATACTGTTATACTCTATTTCAGAAGTGTGTAGAGCAATAAAGCTTGATCAAACAGTAGCTTAACATCTTTCATTTTAAAAGTCGTGTTTTGTCTTGCTACAAATCCTTTTACCTGCGCCCATATCAGTTCTATAGGATTTAGTTCGCAATGATATGGCGGTAGGCGCAGTACAGTTATGTACAGTTATGTACTGAATACTTACATAACTGTACTGCGCTTACCGCCATATCATTGCGAACTAAATCCTATAGAACTGATATGGGCGCAGGTAAAAGGATTTGTAGCAAGACAAAACACGACGTTTAAAATGAAAGATGTTAAGCTACTGTTTGATCAAGCCATTACGGAAGCGACACCAGAGAATTGGCGAAAAGCAGTCCAGCATGTAATTAAGCAAGAGAACAAAATGTGGGATCTTGACAACCTCATCGATCAGACAGTCGATCCTTTAATTATAATGTCAAGAGGTGATGACAGTTCGTCAGATGACGAAGAAGACTACAATCTATTATAATTTAAAATTGTTATACACTGTTCAAAAAGTGCCAGATCCAAAAGTCACATTTTCAACTGTTTTATATATGCGCAGTATATTTTTCGGCTATATCTTCCACGGCATATTTCATGAAACGAGTTTTGTGTAAGTTTGCTATTGCCAGCAGTTCTTTTTTTATCAAATTTGCTTCAAACGCAATACCTTTTGCAGTCAGCCAATCGATAATTTCTTGCTTTCTCCAACTTGAAGTTGGCGTCTTCTCTATTCGCCGTGAATGATAGCTTGCGTTATCCATAACCACCACCGAATTAGCCGGAAGAAATTTTATCATTTCACCAAAATAGTCCTCGAAAACGTCTGAGTTCATGTCTTCATGGTAATCTCCTGTGCGAGTCGACTCAAAGGTTAGCAGATCTTCTTTTAAAAATCCCTCTTCGCTTCCAATATGTGTGATTATAAGTCTTTTTCCTTTTCCCGAAGGTACTTTAATACCCGTAGACAGACCTTCTATGAAAGCTTGGCGAGCACTGGTTATATTTTTGTCTTGCCACATTTTTTGGACTATATAACCTTCGTTAATCCACGTCTCATCAAGATAAAAAACTTTCTTTTGCTCCCTGCGGTACTGCTTGATACTTCTCAAGTATTGTCGTCTCCAACAAACAATTTCGTCGCTCTCCAGTAAAAGTGCTTTGCGGTTATGCTTTTCCCAGACAAAATCCATATTTTTTTAAGTTTTCCATAAAAGTTCTACTTATCAACGGAATACTGTCATCTCGGCCAAGCTCCATTAAAATTTTGTCTAGGGTGGGTATTTCCTTTTTAAAATAAAAAGAGTGAACTTTTCTTCGAATTATACATTTAGCATTTTCATCAAGGACTTTTGTAGGTCGTCCTGGCTTTTGCTTGGGAGATTCCACTTGACCTGCTACTTTTCTTTCCCGCAACAATTTGAAAATGGTGGACTTTCCAATTCCACTCATTCCAGAACATTTTTCAACAATTTCTTGCACAGTAAAACTAGGGTAATCGTGTTTTATGCAATCTTGTACATTTAAAATAATAACTTTTTCACTCAGCGATAGTGGAGAATTTTTAGTACATCTTTTCGTTGGACTGAATACCTCCATTTTTTAAATATTGGGATAATAATATTGTGATTACATTACAGCGTAGCAGTGACTACTAACGTTTAGAATATGATTTAAAAGTATTTATAGTCTGTATATATTACCTGACCCCATTTTTGCATGTTACAAAGCGTTAAAAGATAGGTACCTATACAAAAGGATTAAAAGTATTTATTTAGTATTTAATCTCTTTCAAAATAAAGGCATTTAATCCGTGAAAATTAAATTCATAAATATTATAAGTACCTGCGCCTATGAACTACCACGAAATGTAGCCAAACAGAACGGAATTCCCCAGTTTATTGCTTTATACACTTCTAAAATTGAGTATAACCCTTTCTTCATCAAAAAGATTTTTTTATTCTTGATTACTATTATTCCATTTATTTTCATTGTAAAAATTTAATTTGGTTTGTGATATATTATTGTTAATTTGGTTAACGCATTGAGAAAAATAATTATTAAGGGCTTCTGGATTACTAAAATTACAAGGCAAATCGATATTCTTTGATTTAGTTAGATGTAGTTTATTAGCATTTTTCCAAAAATCGCGATTTTTTTTTGTAGAAAGTGTGTTAAAATATGATATTTTTTCCCGCTGAATAGCATGTTTTGTATAGTTTCGCAATTGCCTATAATAGTTTAAATTTAATTCAGTTTTATTCTTTTTATATTTTTACAGTGCTTTATCTTGAAGCCTCTTAAGCAATTTAATACTGTCCGTTATCCAGGGAGTAAATGGTTTATTTTAATAGTTTTTGTCTGAATTGGCGCATGTTTGTCAACTAAACAAAGTATATTGCTGTTAAAAGCCACTAGTTTATCGTTAACGGAATTTAGGTAATAGATACTATCCCAATTAAGTCTTAAAGCGTCATGCTCAAATAAATCCGTATTAATAACACTATAATTCCGACATTTCATTTTAAAATGTCCCTCTTTACTTTTAGGAAACTCAAGACAACAGAATACTAAGTTGTTGGTTGGTCTGGTTAGAAAACCAAATTTTTCTTTTGTTTCTTTTTTTTTTACTTATATTTTAGTTAAACACAAGGCGGATTTAGACAATTCAGTGAGAGATTTAAAGTGGACTGTATTTATGTGATTAAAAGTAAATGTGAAAAGGTCGAAAAACCAGCTTTTAAAGATCCTTACCTTAAGGTATCTGTATCCGGCTTCAGCAGGCCTGCTCTGGACTTCTTGGGTCTTCTAATTCGGGTTTAATCACTAAGAGTAGTTGCGGGTTTGATAAGTAAATCACGATCTGTGATGCGGTAAGATTAAGACAATCAATGCGCGATGATTAAGTGCTATCAAGGAAGTCCTTCCCTCTGGTCTCCGTTCAGCACAAACCAAAGGAATTTGGAAATTTAAAGGCTATCGTACACGCGCAGATTTGTTTATTGTTAAAACTTAGAAAATATTAATTAAATTGGATATAATAAAAGGACAAATTTAAATTAAATGAAATGGTAGTTTTAATTTGGAGAGAAAAACAAGGAAATATTATAAAAAAAAAAAATTTAAACTATTTGGACGTTCACAAACTAAATGTGGACGGACCAGTTGTGATCACTAATGGTTTGTCACTCAAGATAGTTCACATATGCTTTCCTTAATATAAGGAGCATGTGAAGCGGTTTTTTTTATAACCGATGAACTGTCCTTTTTGTCATACTTTTTTTTTCATAAAATGTATTTTTTTTTCTTATTTTGACAAATAAACGATTTGTCAAATCAATAATGCAGAAACTTAAAAAGAAAATCCCCATTCATTATGAAAAAAACACGTTTAAAAACTAGTTACTTCAGGTTTTATTTGATCGAAATAAGCAACTCTTGTGATATTATAATTTTAACGCAGTCTATTGATAATTAATTATAAAGTAAAAATTAAAGTAAATATACTAAGTAACTTTAACATAACAGGAGCTAAAAGCGGCTTTTCGCAAACACAACTTCCTTCTCACGGCTGCCTTTGGAGCTGGAAAAGACACTATCGATATAGCTTACGATGTAGAGGGGCTCTCAAATTATCTAGATTTTATGCATATGATGTGTTACGATTATCACGGAGCTTGGGATCAAAAAACTGGTGCTAATGCACCTCTAAAAAGCACAGATGTACTAAATGTGGTAAGTATATGCAGATCTAGGGAATTATTTCTGGCTAAAGATAATTATTTTACACAGGAATACACTATCAATTATATGATCAAATTAGGGGCTTCGCCAAAGAAATTAGTCCTTGGGGTGCCTTTGTACGGAAGAACTTTCGTACTGCCAGAACCGTTAGAATTAGGTTCCAAAAGGAAACCGAAGTTAGGAATGGTGTCTACAGCCGTTGGATTTCCAGGACCGTTGACTAAGGAGAGTGGATTTATGGGTTATAATGAGGTAAGCTTATGAAATGTAAAAACTAAAATAGAACAGTAGGGTTAAATTAGCTTTTTGGTTCATACGGAAAATAAAATATTTTAATGAAAGCGAAGAAAAAATTCAATGTCTCGTGGCTTTCCCATAAGTGGTACATTCACAAGCCGTTTATTTACATGAGTCTAAACAACTGGCTAAAACTGGATTTCACATACCCTTAAAGTTGTTGCTTCACAAACATGATTTATTCAAAAGCATTGTATAGTAAAAGCGTAATATTTTTTTTAGATATGTTTGGAACTTAAAAATAAGACGGCTCCTTGGAAAAAGTACTGGGACAGCGAGAGCAGCACCCCATTTGCTGTACGAGGTACTCACGTTATTACTTATGATGATGAACAGTCTATCTTTGAGAAAGTTAAATTTGCAATGGAGAAAAACATTGCGGGTATAATGGTAATTTATATAAAAAGTTGCCATATAGACAAACCTGATTTATTTTAAATTAATTTATTAGGTTTGGTCAGTGGATACAGACGATTTTCAAGGAGACTGTGCAGAATCCGATGAAGAACAGAACTATCCTCTGATGAGAGCGATCAATAAAAGTATCGAGCAATCTTTGGAAGAAATTCAAAATACGATCGTTAAAGAAAAAATTAATACCGTGCAAAATAGTGCGTTTAGAAATGTTTATAGGATTGATTTATTAGTTATCATTAGTTTATTAGCTTTTAAACATTTTTATTTGTAGTTTAAATGATATTTTTATTATAATATTATTAAGATAGCAAATGTAAATGCAACTTTGTGAATATAAACGTTATGTTTTTTTCTAATATATAGACGTTTTTCATTGCCTACAGTCTTCCCCGAAAACAAGACTGTCAAGATATGAATTATCTTTTTGTACAACCTCCATAAACTAGTTACAAAAGGACTTACTCCGAGCTTGGACATCATACTTTCCTAAATACCGTAATATCAGAAACACTCGATATGAGATTGCGTTCCACAAATAAAACTTTACTAGTTTTATTTACACTTTAGTTTCATTTATTTGGATCTATCAGATGTCAGACAGGCAGAAAGACACCAATTTTAACGCACTGAATTTCAAGCCTTTGAGTTCCCAGAGAATTTCCAGTGGTTTATCCAAAAATTCTTGTAATGTGTAAGGAGATAGAGAAACTAGTATGTTCTTTATGCTTATTCCAAATTTTCTTAACTTAATCTTAATGATGTCCAGAAGATGATGATATATTTTATCAGAAGTACTTACAACACTATTGTGAGTTTTATTTAAGCGATTTTGAGGTAAAACTCTTAAATACTTTGTCCTTTGGACTGAGGAATGTACATTTTTATTTTAGAATTTCACCAAAACAGAATCCCATATAGTAATTAGCTCTAAAACATCCCCACGTATGATGTTCTAATAATTTCTTGACTGAAAAATGTTAATAATTTTATGATTAAAACAATTAAGGTTGCAAGCTTTATAGATATACACGTTCGGCGGTTGAAAAATTTCGAATATGATTTTTGCGTAATGTGTAAGAAGGAGACGGAGTAGAGCGAGAACAAACTTGGCTCCACACTGGGCGGCTATCGCGTCGTCGTTGCGCTTATCAGTCCGGTTAAAGTTCGGTTGCAATTCCTCGCATACCTATGTACGTGTTAGCCGATCATGTTTACAATTTATTTCAACCTTTGGTACGAAGACGGATACAGTAATAAAATAAAAATGGTTTTCACTGTTGATCAAAAGATTAATATCATTAAATGGTATTGTCATGTGGAAGAAGAAGTTGTCGGTCGTTTTATATTTGCATATCCTGATTAGCAAGTCCCTACTGCTAAAACAATTTATAATATCTGGCACAAGTTTGAGCAGTCGGGATGTGTAAATCGGTGTGCAAAATGTTCTAGTGGCGATCAGGAACCTCGTCGAACACCTGACGCTAGGATTGAAAAGGAGGTCAAGGTGTGTGCTTTTGTGGAAGTAAGTGAACCTTGTTCTATCTTCCAAATTTCTGAAGAACTTGATATTCCAAGTCGTACAGTGCGTGATATTTAATAATATTAAAAGTACAAAGCCTATAAAATTAAAAACACTCAAGAAATTTTTCCAGAAGATCAAATAAAACGCTTGGAGTTTTGTGAAACCTTAAGAGAAAAAATTGATCAAAATGACGACTTCACAAGTAATATTTTATTTACAGACGAGTCATCTTTTTCTCTTCTAGGTCGACATAATTCTTCAGTCGTGAGATATTGGTCTCGGGAAAATCAACACTTTTCCTGAACCATGGCCTTCGCGATCTCCAGATCTGAAGCCTTGCGACTACTTCTTATTGGGCTATTTGACGGAAATTCTTTACCAACACCGACATGAAAGAGCCGTGAATTTAGACGAATTGCCACTTAGAATTATTAATATTTCTTGGTCCATTACACCTGAAATGTTAACCAATGTACGTAGAGAATTTTACGACAGGTTGGGATACTGTGAAGCCCAACAAGGAGGTGTATTTGAACACCTTATTAAATAATCCATTTAATTAGAATTATTATTTTGTTTAAGAGTTATTTTTCATTTTATTTTAGAATATTGTATTTAGTTTTCACCAAAGGTTTTTAAGATTTGAGCATATTAAAGTTGTTTTTTTGACTTGCGATTATGGGCACGTTAAAAAACAACATAAATTTTTATCTTTCGTGTGCGCGTAAAATTCCAATACTTGATTCGAGGCTAACTCACCCATCTCCAAGCGCAAACATTACTCCGAGCAGTGCGAGCAAGCCGAAATTAAATTCGCTTTGCGAGCGGTACGAAGAATCGGCGCGGCGCACAGTGCTTCGACCAATGGACAAAAATCGAAAAAGTGACTTGTTTTTCAGAAGTATTTAAATACCTTATCTTAAAGACCACAAACTAATAGCCACTATTCCACAAAAATTTTATTGCAAATAGCATTTTTTGTTTATAAATATTTGCGCCAAAAATAATAAAATCTCGTGTCAACACACCAGTACCTTTTTGTTATTAAAACTTGAGTATACTTTGTTGGTGTTTCAAGACAAGCGGTTAAAAGTTGAAATCTTTTTTAAACATGGACAGTGTACAACAAGGTATGTACTTTAATATCATGTATTAAAAAGTCGTTTATCATTTAACCATAATAAATGTAAAAGTAGTTTGCAATTATTTTATATTTCTCTTTAAATTTGAAACTTTGAAAAGGCATATAAAAAAGCCTCTTAAAACCATTTGTAGTTTTTACATTTTATTGTTAATACATTTATATATTATCATTTCGTATATAGTTTATCTGCGTCAGTCTGCGACGAAGCTTTAAATATTTTTTTTTTCAGAGGATGTCAAATCAATAAAGAAAGCGGATCTTTTTGAGACATGGCCATCGGAATTAAAATCCAAAACTATTTATTTATGAAAAAATCCATTCCCTTTTAAATTTGAGCAATCCCTTGCCTCAAGTTGAAACTCACTTCACCAAGCAAAGCAGAAATAAAATTAATGACCTTAATAATTTTATTTTAAAATTTCAAAACGGAACTACTTGTATAGTATCATTTAAAATATTGTTACTATGATGGATGGTAGTGTAGCAAATATTCTCTCTGACACAAACGCAATATCCAGATGCATCATCTGTGGATCAAGTCCGAAAGAAATGAGTTTGCCAAATACCAACCGTCTTTCAAAAGTAGAAAACTATAGCTTTGGTTTGTCCACATTACACTGCTGGATAAGATTTTTTGCGTGCTTACTTCACATTAGTTATCGATTGCAAATAAGATCTTGGCAAGTTAAAGGAGCAGAAAATAAGCAAATAGTGGAAAACAACAAAAAGAAAATACAGTCAGATTTTAAATAAAAAATGGGCCTGATTATGGACAAACCAAAGCAAGGATACGGGTCAAGCAACGATGGCAATACAGCTCCCTTTTTTACAATCCAGACTTAAGCTCTGAAATAACAGGAATAGACAAGCGTCTTATAATAAATTTTTCGACTATTCTTGGAACTCTTTCTAGTGGCTGTCACATTCAGGTACTAGAGTTTAAGAAACTTTTAGATGAGACGAAACAATTATATTTAGATTGATATAATTGGTATAACATGCCAAGTAGGCATAAGGTTCTGGTACACGGATCTGAAATATTTGATTCATTTCCTTTACTTATAGAACAACTTTCCGAGGATGCTTTAGAAGCGAGGCATAAAGAGGCAAGAAAATATCGATTATTTCACACACGCAAGTATTCTAGAACAAAATGTAATATGGATTTATTAAAAATACTACTTTTAACATCAGAGCCCATTATCTCATCGCAAAGGACAGTCACTTCAAAGAAAAATGAGAATCGAAACCGGGAAGTCGAAAAATATATTATACGAGAGGAAAGGACATTAATTGATGATATAGACATAAATTAAGAAGATTCTGTCAGCAGTGATTTTAGCGATAATTCTGATTCAGAATAATTTTCCTTAAATCTATATATAATATGTGTACATATTTTCCATATCTTTTTTAAGTTAAGATTTTTTTGTTATAGTTTTCAGTTTTAGTTAAAATACAAAAATTTCGAAATACAAAAAATCGAAAAATTTTAGTTTTGATTAGATTAATGTTCACATAAAACCTTAAAGCATTTTCATGCTAAGTATTAGTACTGTTTATTTTTTGCTAAATTTAGGAGTTATTTTTTCCCACTTTTTACATTTATTATTTGTATCTATAATATTTTTTGCCGTATTTCCTTTAAAGAAAAATTTGTAGTTGTGTGTATATACCTTTTTATTAATGTTTTAAATACATTATATATATAGTGATGTATTTAAAACATTAAGTGAGTTTTTTTTGGACTAAATTTCTCTCGTAAGAAATACCAGCATACTAAAGGTTACGAAAAAGAAATCAACTTTTACACTTATGGAAGTTATAGATATCGTGTACTTTAAATTTGTTGTGTAATTGTATTGTTGTTATTAAAAGTTAAGTAAATAATTTAATTTTCATAGGGTAAATCGGCAAGTTACTGTTATTTTTTTATAAGAAAACTAAAAAGCAACATTTTTATTTGTCCAGCTCTTAATGTATTGGTTACATATTTCCCTGTAACATTAGATATTAAATTCTCTAAATTCTTTCAATGAAAGGGCCTTTTATTTGTGCAAAGTTGCATAAGTTTCGGAGCATTACGCTTAGCCCAATAGAAGTAACTGATTTTTGTCCCAAGCTCCTATATACTCGAAGCACTGTGCGGCGTCGCTATCGGTCGGAGGTTACCGATGCAGTCGTCCTCTGTCTACTCTCTATCTATTAGGTCTAATATATTAAAACTCAATCCGTAAGATTCAACTCGCCAAACATGTATATATATACAGATCGTGTTTTCGTTCGTTACTTATAGGAAACCGCATAGAGGCGAAATTTTGCAACGTCGCGCGTGTACGAGTGCCTGCGACAGAGCACCGCCCCGGCCGGCCCGAGGACGGGATTAGTAAACATCTGACTTTCGTGGGCGCTGCGTCGTTTGCCGACAAAATGTCCCAAAATATACGCGAAAATCCAGGCATTTTTTACATATTTATTCTAATGCAGGTTTTACAAACATGACAATGTGTAAAACCCGCATAGAATTGTAATCTTAAAATGTTTAATATGCTGTGTTTTGCATAATGAAAATTAAAGCTTTATTCTAATAAAAAATTAAATCTCAACTCTGATAAAAATATAATAAAAAATCAGAAATAAAACTCTAATAAACAAACTTAACAACATATCATTTTTTTAAATAAAAGTAAACCGCCTTCTTTCGCTAAACAAAAACTTAACCTATCGTAAAAGCCATTTCGCACCTCCAAAAAAGTTTCAGGTAAAATGGAATTGACACCTTCCACAATTTTATTTCGCAACTCCTCTAAATTTGTTGGCCTACTAAATTCATGCTTGTAAATGGTCTGCTTAAGGTAACCCCACAGATAAAAGTCATTTGGAGACAAATCTGGAGATCTGAGAGATCATTTAATATCGCCAGTCCTACTAATATGGCGGTTAGGAAAGGTATTTGTTAAAAATTCGTTTACCCTAGCCGCATTATGAGCAGGACAGCCATCTTGCTGAAAATAAATCGATACTATATCAGGTAGGATTTGAATGGCAGGAAGAACTTGGTTTTGCAGCAACTCAAGGTAGTTTTGGGCGTTTAAAGTGCCATCAATAAAAAATGGCCCTATAACATTGTCGCCCAAAATACCTGCCCAAACATTCAATTTCTGAGGATACTGGGTACGAAACTGAAAACTTCTGTGCTCGTTTTCCTGAGACCAATAACGAACAATGGAAGGATTGTGTTTGCCACGTAATGGAAAAGAAGATTCATCAGAAAACAAAATATTTTTTTAAAATATTCGTTTTCATTTGCCTTTTCCATCATGGTTTCACAAAATTCCATTCTTCGCCACTGGTCTTCAGGACATATTTCCTGAGTTTTTTAAGACTTGAAACATTTGTACCCATATTTTTTTCAGATACGAGCAACAGTTTTATTGCTCATTCCCAGTTCCTCTCCAATACTTCTAGTGGACCGTGTCGAATCAAGTTCTAGTGTACTGCAAACCATTTCCTCCCACTGTTCCATATTCTGGACCACTTCAACAGGTGGTTCTTGACGTTTTGTGCGGCATTTTTTACAATCTTGAAGACAAAAAGATGTCTCAAAATTTGTAAGCACATTTAAAACCGTTTTTGCACAAGTAATCGGTCGATTCTCAAATGTCACTGAAAACAAATCTCTACATTGTACCTGCCGAATTGCCTCCATAAAACCATTTAATTAGTTGAACTCTTACGGAAGGGGTATAAACAGCCATAGTAAAAAAAAAAAAAACACGAAAATAACGCTCAAAAATTATTAATGCAACGTGCAGTAACACAGCAAAGTGAGGTCTGACTTCCGGTTTAAAAAATAAAAACGAAAAATTCCGCCGCCTGCAAGCCGCAACCAAGCGGTGTTGCCATTATTTTGTGTAATATGTAGCTCACGATAACACGATCTGTATATAACCCTGTCGGCGTGTTATATTGCAGCAATAATTGTTTTGATATATTACATAACATTGCATTTAAAATATAACAAATATAATATTACATGTTTATTGCTACTATATTGCACAAATAACATAGCAAATGCAATATTGCACATACATTGCGAAGTTAATATTGCACATATGTAGTAATTGTAATATTGTTGCAATATTTCATTATTATTGAAAATGCAATATATCAATGAAATGCTAGTGTAATGTTACGTCTGTATTGCAAGCACACTATTGCTGTAATGTGTTGTTTATTAAAATTCCAGCAGTATTTCATTTCAATTTATATTTTAATATTTCATCTGCAATACTTTTGCAACATTTATAATAACCGTCACAAATGCGATATATATCACTGAAATTCGTTGTGTAATATTGCAGCCATATCGCTTATATAAGATATTTAATGATTGATTAAATAGCTGATTAATTTCACAGGTATGTGCTAAATTTTGCAAACAAATATTTATTAAGTGAGTTTCAATGAAATATAATACTAATAGTGGAAATATATAAATAGTACAATTATTTATTATTATCCAGGTGTGTAAATTAAATTGTGTGTTAAATTCCAGGTGCCTAATTTCATTCTTTTTATAACTTTATTTTTATGTAAATAAATTCTTACAGGAATAAGAAGAGGAAAAGACAGCTCTCGATTATGCACATCACTGTAACAACAGAACCTTGATTCACAATTTATGCTATTTTTTCTATCAATTGAAATGAAGTATACTTAAATATGATGTGTGCTTAACATATGGAGATATTGAATATGTATCTATATATATATACAGTATCGGACAAAATTAGAGAGACTCGACTACTTACGTCTTTTATGTAAGATAAAAATGATTAAATTCCTCTTTTTGTGCTGAAGGATGTTATGTTTTGAAGTAGTTTAAAAAGGCACTAAAATAAATTTAAAAAAAAAAACATTTCTCATGATTTATTAGGAAAAATAAAAAAATGCAAAAAATTCTGTGCGACAAAATTAGAGAGACTTATCCTTAAAGTACATTTGTACCCTAGACTAATGAAACTAACCTAATACTTTGTCCAGTGCCCTTTATTCTGGATAACTTTTTCACATCTATTCGGCATCGATCCAATGAGATTCGAAATTACAATGTTTTTAGTGCGAATCTTTTTCTCTATAATCTCCCAAAGATTTTCAATTGGGTTCAAGTCCGGCGATTGCGGTGGCCATTTTAAAACTTGAATTTTGTTAGCCAAAAACCATTCCTTCACAAGGTTGGCCGTATGTTTGGGGTCGTTATCGTGTTGGAACGTGAATCTTAGCGGCATTTCCTATTCGGCGTAAGGCAACATTACATCTTCCAGTCCGATACATAAATCTATCCATAGTGCCCTCAATTTTGTGGATTCCATAACCCGAAAAACAACCCCAAACCATTAAATTGCCACCTCCGTGCTTCACAGTACCAGAAACATATTTTGGATCAAGCCTTTTGTTTGCTGGGCGATGTACGAACTGCGCTCCATCACTTCCAAAAATATTATATTTAGACTCGTCACTAAACAAAACCTTATTCCAGTCCTTAGCTGTCCAGTAACGGTGACGTGTTGCAAATAACATTCTAGCAGCTACATTTTTTTTTGATAGATGGGGTTTTTTTGCTGGTCTCCTTCCAGGAAGCCCCGCCTCCACTAATCGCCGCTGCACAGTTCCAACACGCCTCCAATTCAGCCAAAATCTGTGTTGAAGATAGACGCGGATTATTCTGACTTAGTCGTTTAATTCTCCTGTCCAGCAGTACTGAGGTTTTTCTCTTGCGGCCACCTCTTTTAAGGTTTGTCACTCTTCCACGGAGCTGATAATTTTTTATTGTTCTGGAAACCATTTGTTTACTGACGTTGAATTGCTCTTTTATTAATTTTTGTGAGCGATCTGAGTTATAGGCTTCTATAATTTTTTCTTTTAGGTCTATGGAATAATGTTAACCACGAGGCATTGCTAATGATATTCTCAAACTAATAAACAGAAATTAAACTAATCGCGACTTCAGCGAAACTAAATACAAAATGAGTCTCTTTATTTTTTTTGCAGTAATTTTTTATCAATGTTAAAAACATTCTTTAAATAAATGTAAACATGAGCTACAAAAATGAATTGTTGATAATAGAATTCTTGTCAACTCCGGTATACACTGCTTAACAAATATTAATATTATTTCAAGTACAAAAAGTATTGTTTTTTCAAAATAAGTGACAAATTTTAATGATATATAAAGTGCTTTTTTAATAACTTTTTCCATTTCTACATAAGCAATTGGCATAATTGCATCAGGGATGTTACAAGCAAACAAACTGCACATTAGAGAAACACAAACTATAAAAACAAAATATTTAGGAAATCTTATGTAGTTTATAAAAGCATTCTTTGCACATATGCGGTTTTTTGGGATATTGGACGCATATACAGGGTGTCCATTTATAAACTGACACATTTTAACTGCTTATAAGTCGAGAACGAAAAATGACAACAATGTGCGGTTTTCACATAACTTCATCAATATTTGTAAAGTTTTTTTTGACAGTGTTGTCAAGTTTCAAAATTTACCTGAAATAGGAGGAAAAAAGTTGATGATGATCTCAAAAATTTTAAGTATAACACCCTGTACTTTTTAATTTCACATGAAAGCCTGTTAAATACCCTTTCCGAAAATGTATAAATTATCTTAAATTCATATTTTTTTTTACAGAGCCAATTTTAGTAAACGACACCTTTTTGAAAATGTTCCTACAATAAATACCTATTAAATAACATTCTCGGTATCAAGTGACAACAATAACAATTGTAGCTTGTCAAGGCGGCTGTGAGTTGCACAATTTGTTTTGTGGGCTTCAACTACTGTCAAATCTTTTTAACGTCATTCGTTGGGCAGTCCCAATAATTTGATTTCTATATGTATTTTTGCATTTTTTAAAGATTTTGAAAGGTTTAAATATGTTTACCACCCGGGAAAAGGCACGTTGCGTGTTATTATTGAGTGAATGCAAATCAGTTACGCAGACGAGACGAAGATTTAGGCTGATTTTTGAAAGGGCTCCACCTTCACGCAATTCTATACTTCATTGGGTACGCCAATTTTCCCAGGAGGGAACAGGTAAAAGAAAGGTTAGAACAAACCTAAATGCACAAGATAATCTGTTGGATGATATTTTGCTGGTAAAAGAAGTGTTGTCCTTAAACAATAACCAAATATCTATTAGGAAGATAGCTCAAACGACAAATATGTCAAAAAGCCATCACTCATATTTATGCTATCTGTCCATTCTTGCAACTGTTTTCTTGTTTTTTAAAAGCTCTCGAAGACATTCTTTTATTATATAAACTGCACTACTTAGTTTACAAGACACGACAACTGAAAATACCTTATAAAAACTCCAAATTTCTGACCGGCACAGCAAAATAACCTTAAAAAGCATTAACCCCAAATAAAGATAGGCAGGCAAATACTTGTCTTTCTACCATTTACTGACGGACGGCCGCCTCACGAGGAGAGAAACCAGCGCAAGGTCACGCAAAAAGAAGAAGAAAGAAGCACTTTTATTATTTTAAAATTAAAATTTTGTGAATTTTCGGATGAATAATAAGTAATTATGGAGGATAAGTAATATATACAGACTCTGTATATGGAAGTGGTTCTCCAGGACCATCACCTAAGAAGAAATTACATACGAAAATTGTGCATGAATATACCTATGAATGGAGCTATTGAAGTTTTACTTCAGTCGTGTGGTCTCAAGCGCACTAATTTTTTAAATTATTGGACAAATATTTGAAATTTTGAGGGAATTTCGCTTCTGACAAAACAAGAATTGATGGTTACTGCAGGTATCTATTATTCTTTTTAGGAATTACTGAGTCCAAATATATCATAATATTATGTTTTACTGTTTGATACACTTTTAATCAAATAAGATCTTTCCCTCTGGTTCAATAAAACGAGCAACAAAGATAAAGGAACAACATTTAATTTTTTTCTGTCTGCAACTCATAAATTTTTATCAACATTTATGTTTTTTGTTATGTCTAATGGGGTATATATAAAATAGTTATTTTTCTACTAGCGTATGTAAAGTACTCACTTTACACACTTCGCAGGGTGTGTAGACTTTCACTTTTTATTTATTTATTTTTTTTATTTAGTTATAAGTTAATTACAGTTCTCTTTTTTTTGGCTTTACTTTCTCTATTATTTTCCAAATCTTCGTTGATCTTCCATTGGCAGTAATAATTTTTTTTAGCTTTACGTGCTAGCTTGGCAGTAATAATTTTTTTTGGCTTTAGTGTTTTAAGCTGATTTCTAAGGTTTTCAATTACATTCTTACAATTCACATGTAGACTATTCGAAACTTAACGACTAAAAAACGCAAAACTGTCTCTGATAGATTTGAGATCTAATAGATAGATTTCAGTTTTTGGCTCATTAAGCACTAGGCTATTCCTGATACTGATACTCAGACACAACCGAAATATTTCCTTTCTTTAATATCGTTTTTTGATGTCTACCGGTCAGGTACGATTTAATCCATTTATGGGCAAGACCACGCATACCATAGTCATTAAATCTATCCAACATTAGGTTAATATTTATTTCATCAAACGCCATTTTTAAGTCAAAAATTGGCTTACACATTTATTGTTTAATTCCAAATTAAACTAAACATATGAATAGAGGGACAAAATTGCATCTTGTGTAGAACGATCCGTCCTGAATCCAAACTGGTATTTACTAAAAAAATTTTCTTTGAGTAGAAAATACTCCAAACATTTACGGAAACACTTTCGAAAACATTGATAAGAGTGATATTACTTGATAGTTGGGTAACAGATGCTTATCACCTCCTTTATAGATAGGGACATCAAGAGAGTTCTTCAGAACAGATGGAAATGACCCCTCCTGAAATGACAGATTAACAAGTAATTAAGAAGTGATTAACAATGTAATCGGTGTCATCAAAAATTCAAGGATGTGTTTGATAAAAGAGTAGGAAATTTCATCACCAGCCGAGTGTTTGTTAGTGACGGATAAAATAATTTCACGTATTTCACTTTCATCATACGAACATAAAAATAATGAATTTAAAATTACTTTGTTATTTAATGTTTTTGGCGATTTATGCGATTAATGTTGTTAAGGCTAAATTCCTATTATTTACAATTTTGTTTATAGACTCAATAAAAAAATGGTTAAAATGTTCAGTGGCTTCCTGCATATCCTGCAAAATTAGAACCGTTTTCGTTAGTAAAATATTCCGGTTTTTTGGAATATTCCGAATTCCGAAAAAGATTATATATTATTAGGTAGTAAGTGCACTGAAACAAGCTGCATGAAGAGTGTTATACACTGTGATCAGAAAGATGTCGATGTGTCATCAATGTCATCGTGCGCAAATGTCATCGTTATTAATAGAGGTAAATATATTGTTAATAGTAGATCTCATTTGATTCTCTATAATTCTTGTGTGCTCAATAATAGTTTTACATGACGAATCTTCAAAATGTACATTAAAGTCGGCACATAATATAATAGCCAAAGTGGTGGGGTTAATAATTTCATTTAATAATCCCTCCAAAATGTTTACATTAATATCAATACTCTCAGAGGGTGATCGATATGTACAACCAATAAGATATTCCTGGTTATTAATTTTTAAATTACAAAACCTAAATTCAATAGTTTTTCTACACAATCTAAAGAAACTTCACATTCAGTAAAACTGAGATTCTTGCGAATATAACTTGCAACGCCCCCACCTCTCATATCAAAGCGTGAAATGTAAAAGGCTATTAAATATCAAATTAAATACAAAGTAAATTTATATCTACATAAAAAGTTTCAGATTTATTTAAATTACACCTGTTTCTGAAATACAAACTGCATGAGGAAGATTAACTGAATTTAGGACATTTTCAAGCTCTAATACTTTATTTTTTAAACTTCGAATGTTAATATGACAAACTAATAGGCAATTTTTGTCGCTATTATTTTTATCAACAAAGGAATTTGCGTATTTCTTTGGTGCGAGGTTTTCCTGGAAAAATGTGCCTCCCCATTTCGAGCAGAACTAATCTTTGGAAAATGATATCTATTAATACAAGCTCCAGCAGGCCAAATTAATGGCTTGTAATTTTTGAAAAACAATTTAAAAAAAAACAAAGTCAATTATTTCACATTTTTTAACAACGTCTGTTATGTGAGCCTTCTTGTGATGTAATGAGTGTCATCTCATGCCATAATGTGAGTAATAGTGAACTTTCTGACTATGTCTGACAACGATAAATTTGAGGCATCAATAACCCTGGGTAGTGGTTGCATAGTGATTGCAGAATGTTTACTAAAAAAAAGAAATTCTCGCTGATGGTGGCATACTGAGTTATATAAAAAACGTTGTGGCTTAGAACTTATGCAGGATTTAAAGTTTCAGCAGGTCAGCGGACAGTATAAACATTTTTCACACATCTTTGCTGCAAGAAAATAGGACCACAAATCGCCAAAAAAGAAACTAACTTTCGGGAGCCAATATCATGTCAAGGCAGGTTAGCTTCATCGTTAATTTTCGAACACCCAATTTTAAATATGAAAAAATCGTTTTAAAAATAAGGAATGCTAAAATTTAAAAAAATCACATTTTTTAATCAGCCGTCATTTTGAAACGGGTAAAGATGACAATTTACTGTCCTTCCGAATCCAACGTTGTAGGCGCGCGCGCCTCTCAAGGTCCGGTACTAATTGCACAAACTTGTCGTGTCACAGGCGCGTCGCGTGTGCGTGTTCAATGTATCAATGCCTTTAAGGCTCGTGAAATTTCTCGATTGAACACTATTATTTCTGCATAATATATACTATCGTAGTAAAGTGATATAAAACATTTTTATTTATTTATTAATTAGGTCAAAGGGCCAATTACAGCCACCAATATACGTATAAAAAGAAAACATGTACATTCAAATGCAACAAAAATAATTAAACCTAACACTACAGAAAAAAGAATAACACCAAGGTCACGCCTTCTTATGCTAACAATAAGGGGTGACATAAAATTCAAACGTATAGACCTGAGTCTGAGAATCATAAAGTTTATCATCAATAATATATAATATAATCAATAATTTATTCTGGTAAATTTATTTAAATTTAAAAGGTCCATATCACACGTATAAATATTAAAATGATTGTACATTTTGTAAATGGGTGAGTTTTTATAAGTATTACTTCAAATCTATCGAAACCATTTCAGAAAAATCAATTTTGTTTGTTAAAATGTTAAAGAGATATAGTTCTGAGGGGCCCATTTTCCAAAGTTAATCTATGAAATTTTCGTAAAAAGAAATAGTGGTCATAGTCGTGCTTTGGGTAATACTCAAACTTTTAAACAAACATATACTTTTTCTCTGTACGGGCAGTAATGGTTTTAATATATTGAGGAGACTAAATTATACTAGCATATTCCAACTTTGAAAATACCAGACGTCGAACAACAGACAATACTTTACATTAAAACGATTAACAGATCTGAAAATGAGGCTTATTGTTTTGTGTAGCTCATTTACCATATTGACAATTTGATCTGTGAAAGCCAGATTGCAGTCAACCACAACTTTCAAATCCCTTTCATTTGTAAATTGCTGAATAGAAGTACCAGCAATAATGTAACAATATTCTACAATATCGCGATTAAGGGTTAGAGACCTCGTAGAACATTTTTTATTCATAAATAAGAGTGCATTTGTACTACACTAGTCTACAATATTATCAAAGTTCATCTGCAGACATGAGCAGTCCTCCATAGACCCAATCCCCATGGATAACTTCAAATCATTAGATAACTCAAAATCATTTAATAGTGATGTTGTTTTCGTAAAGAGATTTTATAATATTGCTGTTTTACTATTATCAAGTGCCTTCTCCATATTAGTTTAAATAACATCTGATGTTTCTGTTCATTTAGGGCTTTGTGAACACGCCGACAAAACCTTATAAGATTAGTCAATAATGTAGCCTTCTTATGTCAGAAGCCAGGTATCCTCTTATTCTAAGGCAAATTATGATTTAAATAATAATTTCCTAATTTTGACTGGGTTTGAACAGGTTGTAACTACGTGATAGTTACTTATCATTTTTTACTTTTTTGCTAGTTGGAAAAAAGGTTTG
Source organism: Anthonomus grandis grandis (assembly GCF_022605725.1). Lineage (NCBI taxonomy): Eukaryota > Metazoa > Arthropoda > Insecta > Coleoptera > Curculionidae > Anthonomus > Anthonomus grandis. Next base: position 14,196,538 of record NC_065550.1, read on the forward strand.
CTTTACAAATTTCTGTTTGTTGGAAATTATTGGCAAATAAAATTAGTAAAAGACAAACGTAATTTCATAAAATATTTTGCTACTTACTATAGAGTAATTTAACAATACAGATCCGGTAAAGTTTAAGGGACGTCTAAAAACATTTTTTTTTTTGAAAATTTTGGAGGATGAAGAAAAAAACGTGTCTCATTATAGCACAGATTTAACTAGCTATGCTCGTACAAGTAGCTAGTTAAATCTGGGATTATAGGTAAGTATTTGTCTATTTACATAATCATAATTTATGCACACGGGGCGGTAGCCCCGTATGCGCATACGAGGCGGACGAACATAGGGCGGTAGCCCCGTGTGAGCACATGAGACTGTGTGGTTGGCGCACATATGGAGTTGGGATTGCAAAAAGGGATTGGAACCTTGGGTTGGCGCTAAATAGTGGGTTAGGTAGTCGTTTGGGTACTATTTAGGGAATGGGTTAATAGTTAGGAAATGGGAATTATAGGCACTTAGCCTACACAAAAGACACTACAAATTTAATAGTTCTAATATATTGTTTAACACATTAATAATATTAGAAGTGCCTTTCGAAAGGAACACAGAAAAGTTCTAAAATCGAAAAGAAGTGGATCATCTCTAGAAGAGCTGAATGAGCCAACTCTTTGGTACTATTAATTACTGCTTTTTACGGCTTCGCAGGAAGAACCCAGGATGTCGGTTTCAAATGATGATGAGTCGGAGGATGACGATGCCAATAATGAGGTAAGGAAATTTTTTGCAAATAAAAAAATCAAATAAAATCCTTTTATTTGTTATCTAAAATAAATTCAAAAGAAATTTATTCCGTGAATCTCATATATGTATAAATGCGACACATAGTGATGCATCTCATTATAATACTATGTTGCCAATGCAACTTGAATATAATTAACAGCCACAACATTTTACTCCTTCTCCTTTCCAACCCATATTAACAAATCAGCAAATACAAACTTTCGCTTCTTCGTAACACACCTCAACTTACAATCAGCAACAAAATTTCACTCTTTCACGACCCTCAGCACCTATTCCTAAAACACAGTCCACAAATGCAGAAGGAAAAAAACCTCGACACAAATATTGATAAATATTGATAAAGACAATTTGATAAAATTGTCTTATATAGTTTACTGTCCCTGAAACAATGGAGGAAAGCGGCAACACGTCGCGTCGGAACTTAGAGGATCTTTAACTGAATTGTTGTTTTTTAATCGATAAATTTTCGAAACTTTAATGAAATCATTTTTCAATAAAATACGTAGTAAATAGTATTCTGAAATGTTACTAAAAAATGAAATATTACTTACGACAAAAGCGAAAATTTTGGAATGCAAGCATAAAATACATAATTTTTAATAAGTATATTAGCGAGGTATTTAGGTTAAAAAATAGATACCTAGGTACTATGTAAATATACGCTTTTAAAAATTTTGCCGCTTTCAATCTCCTTTTACTATTCTATTCCTTTCTAAAATATTATGCAGTATATTCCAACATTTTATGAACTTACCTTCATATATTCATTTTTCAACGCCTTATAAATTCATTCGCAGGTTTCTGGTATAATTTTTCATAGTGCTTGGGGAGAAATAATGACAGAAAATTTCAAATCCTAAAATATCCGTCCAGTTGCCAGATACCGCAAAGTCACTATTAACCTTTCTTTAGCACTAATGGCTTTTCTCATTACTATATTCTATCGTTTTATGCGGGGTTTACCTAAAGTTAATAATCTTCTAAAAGAAGTCTCGTCCATCCTAAGATAATTCTTAATATCTTCGCTGCTGGAATCTTTCAATCGCTTCAGAAGTTTCAAATGTAATAAATTTTCACGATCTCTTAATCATTCTTTCACCCAAAAACGTTTACGATTTTTTTCGCGTTCATTAGTTAATAGCAAAGTCAAAAGTACCAAAATAAGTGAAACCTAACCAAAACCAAACCCACTACAAGCAAGAACTGTAAAACTTTTGCGACGGACTGTGGATGTATGGCAAATAATGAGGCGGCCTGCAGTTCTAGGACTGTCAGATGATGGCCTGCAGGCCGCATGGTTTGTATATAACTGGACGCACAGAACACAAATATGACTGGACGTGTATAGTCTATCGCAGCCCACGACTGCAGGTCAAATTTGACAGTCCGTTGACTGCAGTCCGCCTGTACGTAAATGGGTATTATAACTGTCAACAGTGCCAACGCTTCCCCCCAGAAATGTTTTGAAACGATGACTCTCCGATGTCGCTCTAACCTACCCGAGCGGCTAGACTTCAACGCAAGGACCAAGGAGACTGATCTGGGGTCGTATTTTCGAAACCATGCGAGAATCTTCGTATGCGAACAAAGTCGAGCGGCAAAATTCGCACACGAATTAAAAAGTGCATTTTTGAACAGCATTCGAAATTTCATTCGCATGCGAACATGAAATGTAGTGGCAACGTAGCAAAGTCGAGTGCTATTGGAGGCCATGTCAACTGGGATGAAGACGATAAGCATTTTTTTAACCTAACCTAAAATTTAAGTTTAAAAACATCAGGGAATTTTGAGGTTTTTTCATGGCGTTTCTTGGGATTTTGCGAATTCACTTTTTCTTAAATGAATTCAAAAAATTTGCGGTTTTGTGTCGAGTGAGAAAAAGAAAGTACTAATTTCATTTATGGAAGAGCACCCGAAATTAAAGTCGGGCAAATTCACCCACAATTTTTCGGCTAAAACTGCACAAACCTTGGGGATAAAAGTAGCGGACAGATTACACAGTCTCCGGAGCACATAAAAAATATATCAATTCTATCGTAATAGGCAGGCTTAATCTATATAATTTATTAAATTGAGCATCAGAATACATTTCAAATGGGTCAAGAAATGGAGAGTACATCCTATTCCTTCTATCTGCCAGAGTTTCAGTCTCTTCCAGTGCATCGACCTCGTTTCTTTGCACAAGATTGTTTAATCTTGCCATTTGATTATTGTTATTTTTTTTTCAATAAACAACAAAAAAACACTACGAAAATACTTAACCGACTCACAAAAAAAAACAAAGCTGGTTTAAAATCAAAACAAGACAAGTGGCAGAATCGCACACGAACTTTGAAATTCGAATGGTATATACCCATTCGAGACACCGCATGCGAAAAAGTTCGCATACGAAGCGGTCGAAAATACGAATATCGATTTTTCGTGCGAAATCCTCTAATTTCGTATGCGAATCAAAGTCGAATGGTTTCAAAAATACGGCCCCTGTATGCTAAGCGTGTGTACCCAAGAGAAACGAAAACTAGATTCAGAAAGTTGCCACATTGGAGCTGTTAGTCAGAAGTGTACCTTACCTACTCTGATTACCGGGACTCACCTTTTGATAATGTTAATAATAAAGATACGATGAATGCCATTCTTCGCACGCCATTCTTCGTAAAGTTGCCTTCGGGTCATTTTATACTCCCATCAATCGCTTTACGATATATCCTGACAACATCTTTTTTAGGAAAGTGCAATTCTCATACATTTTTACGTTTTTTAATGTTATCAAATAGCTCTCGCCACTTTCGAAATATATTTTCATCCTGCACAAACGAAAAAAACGTAATTTAGGCAAAGCAGTTTTTGATATATAAAATTTCAAAAATATATGAAGAATTTCAAAATTGTATTCCTACGTATATAATAATATAGACCTGTGGAGTCTTAAAAAGAGTTAAAACTCTTTTTTAGCTTTACGCACTAGTGACTAAAAAGACAAAAGTAATTTGACATTTAAGTTATAATTTGTAAAAAAAAATTTTTAAGTAAAACTTCTTTACGCACGAGTAAGTTGTGAGTTGGGAAGTTGGCGTTACGAAAAGTGTGATCGAGCGAGGAGAACGGTAGTTGAGAAGGAGATATGGCTTAGTGGAGATAAAGGGAGAAAGAGCTATGGTTTGTATATTACTGGAGGAGCAAGAGAGAGTATAGCTTGGTCTGTTTTCTGTGCACCCATCAAACTTAGTATACGAGTATACCGTAAAATTTTCAGTGTTATAATATCATTTATCAAATTTTCAGATGATAAATTTGATAAATGATTTTAATAAATTAAATATTAAATATATTAATTAATAAATTCCTGGATACATAATTATATTTATTGAATTTTTTCTAAAAGTTTGATTTTTCAAAGAAATATTCAATTGTCGCAAAATTAATTTCAATTAAAAATATACAATAACTGAAAATGCACAAATCGTAAGAACTTTACATATAACAAACGGCACAACTAGATATTAGCGAGGTATAATCACCATTTGTACTTTATTTTTTATAAATAATCTAATTAGAGAATTACAGGTATAGGTTAATTAAATAATGAAATAAAATATTAAAAAATTAAACAAAGGCGAGTAATTGAAAGGGAGTTCTAGTTGTGTCCGTTGCAACCTACATAAATCGCCGTATAAAAGCAGCTTAATCTTCAAGTGATAATCCCTAACCTCACTTTTTAAAATTTGCCAAAATTGTCCTAAAAATTTTTTAATTTTGGCTAAATGTAAAGTTTTTGACTAAAAGTGACCATCTTGTAGATCAAAACTATGGACTTCAATTAAATAAGACCTTAATTTACCCAGGAAACTAACAGCCACTAAATGACAACTATGAAAACACCCAAAAACTTAACATTATGTTCCTGTACGCCCTTCTTTTACTTTTAACAGTCGTTTTATATCTTCAGGGCTTTTTCCCTATGTCAAACCCCATCACAGCATTTAATAACGATCCTCCGACCCATATAGGTAACATTTCGATTAATACCACAGCTGTGTACAGCCCTTTAGTACAAAAAACTGTATTAATAGTCATTGATGCACTCAGATATGACTTTGTTACACCTGATTTAATGCCACACACTATGGGCCTTGTAACTTCACAGGGCTGTCTGAATAAAGTTATTGCTGAAAGTCCGACAGTAACCCTACCAAGAATCAAAGCCCTTACAACAGGATGCGTACCCCAGTATATTGATGTTATCCAAAACCTTGCTTCATCTGAGGCTTTAAAAGATTCCTGGTTGCATTCAGCAAAAAAAAAAGGACTGAAGATTGTGTTTTATGGGGACAACACTTGGGAAAAGTTGTTTCCCAGATTTTTTGATAGGTCTGAGGGAACTACCTCATTTTTTGTAAGAGATTTTACTGAAGTTGACAATAATGTAACAAGGAATGTTAATATTGAGCTAGAGAAAAATGACTGGGATATTATGATTTTACACTATTTAGGTACCAATTTTGACAATAAATTTATAAGTCTCAGACATGTACAATGCCAATGCAATTTCTTTTAGGCTTAGATCACATAGGGCATGTCTTGGGGCCTTTTTCCTCAAGAATAAAACCAAAGCTTCAAGAAATGGATCTGGTGATTGATCAGATCTACCAAAAAACCAAAAATGTGAACTCTATAATTATGATTACTGGTGATCATGGAATGCGGGACAGTGGAGGTATAAGTTTAATATGGTTTGATTAACAATTGAATTTATTTTGAATTAATTTATTAAAGAAGGAGGAAGATTGTTGTATAGAGGTTCAATAAAACAAAAGCTTTAATTTATATGCTGACATTTTGATCCTTATAAATCATCCTTAGGACACTACAATGGTAAACAGGTATTACATGCTAATATTATAAACAATTTCTTCCTTTTTTTTTAATGATTTTTTTTATTTATAAAATTATAAATTGAATATTAATAAATAAATTAACATAAAAAATAGATAAAACAAGTTAGATTTGTATAAAAAAATAAACTTGTCAGAAAATGCATTTCAGTGTGCTGCTCCATCAAAATAAAATCTGTGAAAATTACAGACCAATTTCGTTGCTGCCCATTATATCAAAAATAGTTGAGATCATGTCAAAATTTGTACAATATTTTGAAAACAGCAAATTATTCAGTGACCATCAGTTTGGCTTCAGACTGGGGAGAAGCACAGTTACAGAGATTCTCAAGTTTCTTCATTTTATTTATTAATGATGGGATACCTCATTACATAAGTTAACAATAATACCATTCTACAAGCTAACTTATAAGGGATATATATACTGCCTGATAAGGGAGCAAAACTATGGAGGCATACTCTAGCTTAGAATGAACCAGCCATACACACCCTTTATAGTATCCAATGAAAAATTCTTACAATCCAAACATTTTTGATGATTTAACTGTAATTGCATTCAGATGTTCATTGAAAGATAGATTGTCGTGAAAAATTACCCCCAAATCTCTTACTTTGGTTACATATTTTAACTGTTCCCCATCAATCAGATAGGAAGTAGTGTGTTTTCTGACCCCCTTATACAGGGTGTTAGTAAATATGTGCGATAAACTTCAGGGGGGTGATTCGGCATTTAAAAATAATGATAGTTTGTTAAATAAACGTATGTCCGCAAATGCTTTATTTTCCGAGATACGGGGTGTTAAATTAAGAATCATTTTTGAATTCCTCGTTCAATGTGTGTGATCAAAAAAAAAATCTTGACGCGTATTTTTCATTTATTTAATACATTATCTAGTGGGCTACTGTCAACATTTATCTAATATTAACTACAAAATGTCAACATTCATCTGTGAAATAAGAAATATGAAATTAGCGTTCCTTCACTATTAAGTTTTTGGTTATTAATAAGTAATTAAGTTTTCTTTTATCGAAAAAAATGGAAAATATTACAAATGCGGAACTGTCAGATATGCATTTTATCTATGGCCGAAGTAATGAAAATAGTCGGAAATCTCGAAGATTGTATGCTGAGTTGTATCCAGGATGTAGAGTACCCCATCACACAATATTTGCTCGTCTTCACCAACGTTTGCGTGAAAATAGTACGTTTAAGAAACAAACGGCTGACTGCGGGCGTCCTCGACAAGTACGAATGGTGCAACTAAAAGAAGCAGTTCTACCTGAAACAAGTACTTGAAGAATTGCCAACATATTGAATGTAAGCAACTTTTCAGTATTTTTTCGAAATTTCAATAACAATCAAAACTATTATCAAAAACAAAATCGAGAAGCATCATACGACTTTCGATGAACAATGTTGCTAATGAAATTTGAATAATGTTCGTCGTTAAATCTGTAGGTATATTGGCGAAAAGAGATATGAAAACATAATTCGGTGGTAGCGCAATGTCTTGTAGATGTGCTATAGTTTCAAGGAATTGTTTGTATAGAACTTGTTTTTTTCTAAAGCAAATTTTAAAATATTAGCTAAAAACTTTGTCAGATTGACGATTGATCTTAACGGAATATCTTTTTTATGGATTTTGGATACAAAAATACATTTTTGAAAAAACAACTTTTGCTTTAATATTTTTTATTTGATCTTTGGTAAAGGACATACTTTCCTGTCTTTAATTTTTTCCAAGTTATCTAAAATTTTATTTAGTTTATTATGAATCGCTATTGTATGATCCTTATTTAAAACTTCATAGGTGATTGTAGAAAAGTATTTTTGCTTTTTTTAATAGTTTTCCCTATATAAAACCACCATTACATTGCCTTTATCGGGCTTTGTAAAAGGAATGTTGTTATTGTCTTTTAGAAATGTTGTTGTTTCACTAGAGTGCTTATGAAGATTGTCTTGATGAAGTGGATTAGATTTTTTTGATAAATGCTTATAATTTGACACAATATTAATAATCTAACGATCTTTCTAAAGTCATCCTCAGGACACGACAATGGTGGTGAGTATTACAAGTTAATATTATCAACAATTTTTTCCCTTCCTGTTTTTTTACAAATATGATGATTGTCTACCATTGCAGTGTCCTAAGGAGTCGAAATTAAAGAAGCAATAGTTTTGTTGGACCCCTATGCAATAATCTTTTCCCCTCTTTAATAAAAAGTATACTTTCAACTTCATATACTTATACAAAAATATACGTTTCAAGAGTATTTCACAATAAAATTTTAATCTTTAAGGAGGTGAATCCGTATGTCGGATTCACATCGAGCCAACAAAGTAAAAATAAAGCAACAACTTTATTTTTCTCAACAATTGGCCAACAAAATGGCAACATTTAAGCAATAATTTAGTGTTGTTTGCGTTTCCGGCAAGTTTTTATTTTCCCGTCGCTTGTCGATCTTTGAACGCTTCTTGATTTCTTCGTGCGGTGTCACATTTAGGGAAGCTAGATTGTTATGGGATGTCCGACACCCAGATTATAAAAATCGTTATAAAAGGGCAGAAAATCGGAATACTGTGCGATGTGACTTCAGAGGAAGTAGACAGAAAGATAAAAAACATCAACAGACAGTGCCAAAGACAATACAACAATTACCAGTTATTAAAGAAATCCGGAGTAGGTAAAACTTTTGTTTCGAAGTGGTTTAGTCATTGACTATTAAGTTTTTTAAAAGACAAAAACAAACCAAGACCAAGTGGGAATATAGTCGGATTAACGAACACACAGGTACATATCATTTTTTATTAGGTTAGTTAATTAGTAATGCATTTATACTTTATACATTTTATTAATTTTCCTATAAAAAAAATCATTACTCAAAAAAATTTTAACTGCCATGGAACTTAACCTTGCTCAGACACAAAATATTCAGCAAATTCTTTCGGTCTGCTGCAGATTAAAAAACGACTCTAGAGTTTGTTGAACTTTTCGGCATGTGCCATCTTCTAATAAAACATGTATATCTATATGTTTTACATCAAAGCTCCAAGTGCATGCTAAAGTCACTTCTTCTACCTTTTCTGGTTCTAGAAGCATTGGTTTACAAATCACTCGAAACACAGGCACTAAAATGCCAAATATATTTTCTATTATTTTCCGAGCACGTAAAATTCTGTAATTAAAGATGTAATTAAAGGTTCCCTAGATCCCTTATCTTGATGGCCACTATATGGTTTTATAATCCATGGTTTAAGAGAGAACACATCATCTGCGACTAAAACATAAGGACTTTATATTTCCCTTTCAAGAAGAACACTTTTTGGAAAATTTAGTTTCCCTTCCACCAATAGTTTATAAAATGGCATACTTTTATCAACATCTCCGTTCTTAACAACCAATATTTGCATACAAAAACTTTTAATTTGCGTTAACTGCAGCAAAAAGAACTGCACCAAAAGTTTCTTTATAGGTAACAAAATTCACTGACACTACCTCACAGGTGCCTCAATTAAATGTGCTTTCCATCAAATGGGCCTATTCAATGTAGAAAATACCAAATCTTGTTAAAATCATTGCTAACTTTGTTCCATTCTTCTTCAGTTTGAAGGGCCTGAAATAAATTACGAATTAAGTTAAATTGAAAGTTAAAGTTCCTATTTATAATTTTTAATATACTTGGCGCCTTTATGCAGTTCTTAATAACATACATTCTTTACTTTTCAGAAAAGCAATGATTCAGGTAGTGATGAGGAGGCTGAAGAAACCTAAGGAAATGACCATGCTACCGCCAGAGTACACACAATTTGGAAGAAATACAACAAAAAGACGAAGGTTCGCAGGCTCAAACAGAAGTTATTAATAAATTCCGTTTGAGCAAAAAAAATAAATAACACAAATCCAAAAGCAACCAAAAAAAGCACCAAAATCTTTTTGCAAATTTTGCTTGTAAAATTTGCCATAAAAAATATCCGTATAAGCCGACGATTGCGACATATTTGGAAAGCTAATTACTAGAAAGGACGAAAACTTCAAACTCCATATGCACAAGCTTCTGTGTAGCATTTAATTAATACTCTTTTCTATAAAGCAGAAATAGGAGAATATGACAAAGCAAAAAATACAGGAGCTCAAGAGCAACTGACATCGTTCCTGCATTTTTGAGCTCCAAATAAAGATTTTTTAAATTTTTATATATTTAGTAAGTAGTGATCTTAAACCTTCGCCCTAGGTTCAGTCTGGAATTTATGATGTAAGACATAAATGAGAATGTTTGAAAAAAAAATATACAAGAGTGTACAGATGATAAGATAGTGTCATTGTGAAATGGACTTATAGCTCAAGGTAGACTTGAGGCGCGAAATCTTCAGTTTTTTTAGCCTCCAGCGGATGCCTACCCCGCATCTTTTTTAACCTTCATTTCGTATTACCATTTACTTTCTTGCAGCCCCCAAATTAAAAATCCACGAACCGCTGCTGAAAACTTTTACAGAATATTTCAGATTTTGACAATAAAGTGGTTAGATAAAGTATTCGTTACTTCAAAAAATAGAATAGATTTTAAATATAAATAAACAATCTGATCTGATTTTATAGTTTTTGTTCCTTAAATACGGCTTGATGATGGAATGGTTAAAACGGATGAATTCTATTCGGTGGAAAGCTTAGAGTTTTTAAGAGGACTTGGATGTTCCAAAACTGTATTTTTTTAATGACTTTCGGTCAAGAATTTAGACGAGGAATCTCGAATTTCTTTAGCGTCTGGCGGATCTCCCTTTTTTATCACTCATTTAATATTACCATTTACTTGCGCCCGCCAAATTAAAAATCTACGAACCACCATTGGTATTAAGTAGATAACTTGAGTGTTATAATAGAAAGAAAGATTTTAAACAGCTAAGGAGATTTTTTTATATTTTAAGTTTTTAAAAAATTGTCAAATTTGATATTGTATTAAATTTGACTAGCGAAACACCAGGCAAAGTTAAAAATTTTGGATTAGTAATATTAGGGTTGATTATTTTGTTATAGTCTTGATAAATTAGTAATATTAGGGTTGATTATTTTGTTATAGTCTTGATAAATTCTGGTACACCTACCAGAGTTAGGTACAGGAAAAAGCTCAGGTGCCAATATATATACTTAAAAAATGTTGATTATTCAAAAATCATAAATCATAGATTTCCTAGCTCCTAATAAATACATTATGTCTTAACGAAATTATTGTTTTAAGAATTTATTGGGTTAAATTAAATATCGTTTTTAAGTTCATAAATATTTAAATATATTATTATGATAGTCCACTTATCTTTTTCCCCCTTTTCCAGACTTAAGTGATAATGAGACAGTATACTCAAAATGTATTTTTTATTTATTTGAATACTGATATAATAACCAATCAAACATGTATCTTAATTTGCATGTTTTTGATGATAGCTTCCCATTATTTTTTTTTAACAAATATTGGTTAATTTTAGGACATGGTGGCAGTTCACATCCAGAAATTACTGTACCATTTGTGTCCATAGGCAGGCATTGTAAAAGTTCAATATTCAAACAAACGGATATTCCTTCTAATTTGGCAGCGTTACTGGGCATTAATATTCCAACCACTAGCACAGGTACAATCCAAAAGGATCTTCTTCATTACCAAAACACCGCCAAGGAGTTCTATATATTGCGATACAATACTGAAATACTTCTAAGAAAATGTCAAATATGTCAAACACAATTTGATGAAGCTACATCCTTGCATGAAGAATATTTAAAAGAAGGAAATATCACAAAAGGCAAGCAATGTATGAGGATATATCAAGAATGTTCAAAAAAAATTACAGGACATCTGTATGAAAATTCTAGTAGACAAGATATGTCAGCTCTTTTAATTGCAATTTTTGTTTTATGTAACCTGGTCTTAATTATACTGTTTAATCTAATACCTGATGCCAAGATAAGATTTGTGGAACTGTTTTTGTGTCTTGTAATAATTTTTTCTAAAATTATATTAGAATTCAGTCACATCATTACTGCTGCTTCTTTAATAATCTTAATTCTGATTCTTTTTCACAAATTTAAATTATTACACCAGCTTACGCTTTTGCTTCAAACTACTGACAGGATTAGTCTATTTTTATTGATAATCCATATTATGCATCCCGTAACTTTTATGTCTACAAGCTACATTGAAGAGGAACACTTCATCTGGATATTTTACAGTGTCACTTTGATTTTAATGTTATTTTTTGATACTTTAAAGACATCTAGATTAATTGCTACTAAAGGCATTTTTGTTTTACTAGCATTAAGGTTTTCAATGACTTTAAATTCCACTGTGGAAAATTCTGTTCAGGATAAAAGCAGTTTGGGAAATATTCTGGTCAAAGAAGAAAACTATCTGTACCATCAACTTTTTTTTGCTTTTAACTTAATTTTGGTGTTTTTATTTATGAATTTTGGTCAAGAGTGTGTATCTTATTATCATCCATCACACATTTTAAGTGGTATAATTTTAGCCTTTATTTTTCTGCTTAAGTCATTAACATTCCATAGCACCATTCTAGGGAAACTTATATGGATGTTTATTTTAACAAAAAAACTAATTTTCACTAAACAGACTCCTTGGACGCAGTTGTTTATACTAGCTGGAGCTTTACTCTTCAGATCACATAATATTATTTTGATTCCGATTGCAATATGCACTGGTTATTTTATAAATATGTCTCAAACATGGCAAACACAATTTTCCAAAATATTAGCTTTTAATACCATAGCAAACTCCCTATATTTTCTACAAGGGCATCGCAATTCGTTAGCTACAGTAGACATTTCAGCAGGATATACAGGTTTAAGTGAATATAATCCTGTTCTGGTTACCTCACAAGTGATCTTACACACTTATTTATTTCATATACTTTTTCATTTGGCTGTACTCTCAGGCTGTGAAGACAGTAAGAAAAGAAAACAATTTTGGACAATTCTGATACTACTTAGATGTTATGTTATATTTCTTACTTGTGTAGTGATGTTAATTTTCAAAGACCATTTATTCATCTGGTCAGTTTTTGCCCCTAAGTTTTTTATAGAAAGTGTACACACAGGTTTTTTGTTTGTTGAAATATGTATTTATTACTTTTGCAAAATTGTAAGTTATTGTATGAAGACTTAAATAAAATAAAAACTATGACTAACTGTATTAAGTATTTAATCCTCGGGTTTATCAGGTGGTGGTCCACATGGCTGCAACATTTTCTCCATCAGATTAAATCTTACTCTGGCTTTAGCTTCATTTTCAGCTATGGCAAAGTAACTAAGAAGGTCTGGATGGCCCAAGTAACTGGAGTAGCTGTCTCTATGCTGGTTGACAAGCCATTCGAATTTTGTTGTGTCTGCATGACCTGTGCCAATATATTTTGATTGCAAGTGTTCTAGCTGACTATGAATGTTGTAGCGGTCGCCCATATTTGGATTTAAAATTGAATTTAGGCTGAAAACGAAAATAAGTTTTAATAGAGGTACGCTACAAAACAAGAGAAAATTATATACCTCCTTTCAAGTCTTTGTCGTATTTGTAAAAATAATTTTCGACAAAAAACAAAAACAAAATGTAAACAACCCGGTTTTCCTATTCCAATTATGTCATAATTTTGAAGTTTAGTTAAAGCTGGTTTTAGACAAAGCGATCGTAGCGCCGCTCATGCGTAATTCTTTTGCTGCCTAAAAATTATATTAAAGGTTAAGTTCGTCGAGACATTCGCAAGATGGGAAGCAGAAGAAACAAAGGTGTGAACTGCCGACACGTGTTTCTGCTTTTTAACTTCTTCATCCAGAAACCCAAGTGAAAAACGAGAAGAAAATAAAATTAAACTGTTTTTAAATTAGATAAACAGTAATATCTTGCAAAATATTTAATTTCAGAATACCATAGAAATAAGAATTTCCAAAAATCAGCTGTTACTATCTGGCTATTAAAAAAAAAACTAATATAGAAGGAAGGAATAAACATTATTTCTCTTAAATCCACAATAGTGCCATTTACCAACAGGCAGCAATCAGAGGGCTTACGATCTCTAACACAGCACGGAGAGAAATTCCTCTGTTAAAAAAAAATCTTTATTGAATGTCATGTAAAAAAAAAGATGAGAAAGAAAGTGCATTTCTTCTTTGAGACATACCCTCTACCAAACCAGGAAAACTCTCCTATTGACCGACGTCTTAATGAAAGAATAAATCTGCTGATTTGGTGTACCTTTGGAGCTACGTTTAGATCAAGGGCAAAATGTTGAGTCCAGCTTATTCCATCCGTAAGACGTTTGAAGTCAAGAAAAAGAGAACTACTGCATTACACTGCGGTCAGATGGCATGGTAGAACGAATGAATAAAACCATTAATCGGTCTTTGCCAAAGACTGATTAATGGTCAAAGTAGTCATTAGCCAGCAAAGAGACTGAGATAGGTTTCTTCATTTGATCCTGCTCATGATGAGCCATTCATGAAACCACAGCCCAGTCTCCAGCTCGAATAGTGATGGGAAGAGAACTCCATCTCCCATGCGATCTGAAATTCAGTTGCCCGCCAGGAACCGATGTTGCCAGGGCTACGTCAGTGAGCGGTGTAGGAGAATGGATCTCATTCATAATTAGGTGCGCAATTGGATTTAAGATGCAAGTAAATTCCAATGAAAGACACATATAATGTCAATGCCAAAGACCAGAGGTACAACAACAGTGACTTGGAGTTGGACTTAGGCTCTATGTAAAGAGGTTCCTGTTTGGAATAATTTTTTTTTTAAATCTTTCTTAGTATATCGTGTAAAAAAAAAGATAATGCACTTGTTCACAAGCTGGCTTCATTCCTTCCTTTATCCAGGCTAAGAATACCTGGATATCGGGATCCGTCTCTTGATTTTTTAAAAGATCCTCATTTTGCCAAGTGTCATTGACGATGGTGGTTCTTAACAACTTAGCATCTTTTTCCTCTGTCCGCCGATAAAGCTTGAACTCCGGACAGAATCTTCTTGCTACGGCTTGCTGACGACAGAATAATCGGTTCTCTCTGCCTCCCTAATCGGGCGCTTGACAGATTCTTTAAAGTAGTCTCCTTTCGGAATTACTTGCCGAACACGAGCTTGAGCCTTGTGCGTATTCTTAGCGGCTTCGAATTCCAGGGCCGGTGTTAGTGCATCTATTAGCTAAGGTGGATGTGCTAGTAGTAAGTACTGACTTATTTCAGCATCGCAGAATCCATCCAGGAATGCTTAGACTGCCAAATGTACCATGATTTTTTTTCTCGGAAATCTTGATATGCCAGTCGAACCGAACATGCAATTTCGGCTTCAAATTCTTGCAAGGATTTCTCTCACTTTTGGCACCGATTTTTCAGCTGCCTGTGGTAGACATATTCTAGGTATCACTGCCCATAACGCATCTCCAACTGCTTTACTAGGTGGTCGTACACTCCTTGTTCTTCTGGGGACATGCTTTGCAGGATGATATCGGCATCTCATTTATTGACGCCCAATGTTGCAATTTTGTTTTGAACTTCATGGATTCTGTCCTCCATTAACGAAAGAATCTCCTTTTTCATTAAAGAAGATTTTTCCCAATTTCCTTCTATTAATTCCTTTTTACTTTATAATTGTTTTTCTTTCATACTGGTGTAATTCTTTCTTAGTGTTTACACAGTTTTTTTTCCAGCAATTTAACTTCTGGGTTGGCGAACTTTTTTGGTAACTCGTTTTTTAAACCTTTTTTCATCTTTGTAGAATTTTCCAGTAATTCTTTTTTTAAATCTTGCAACATTTCCCCGATATCATTGGCCTCAGCAGAAACAAGCGACGTAAACGGTTGTTTAGGTCGCTCCTGCAAGGCCGCTTTATTTTCAATCGTATCGCAGTCCTTTTCCTCCAGCTTTTTTTCAGCTCAGCAGCTTTTAAATTCACAGCATTTTCACACACTTTAGTTCGATTTATTTCAATTCACTAATATTTATTTTTTACCAATATCCAGTTGATTGAGGTCCAAATCACACTATTCCTCTGAACTTGCTAGTTCACCAGTCAATAGTCAAGCCTTTTGCCTATTATCAAGATTGCTAATAAACCAACCATTGGCTATAATCCTACAATAGTTTAATTTCGGTACTAATAACTTTCTGTTAAGTGTATGAAATGCTTTTGTCATATCTTTTAATACAGAGGGACAACACTTCCATCATCATTAGACAAGTTATATCACTGGTTATTGTTAATTCATTAATATTGTTTGGATAACTTACTTTAGGCATAAGTTTAATGATTTTTTTTTAAATATCAGGAACCAAGCCAGTAGAGAGTGGCATGTTTATAATGTGAACTAAAGGTTTTTAAGTCAAGAAATAAAAGCTTTTAACATTTTTATAGATATTCTGTCTACTCCTACTGCATTAGTTCTTGTACTATTTATATATTATTCCCAGTAGATCATTTTGTGTGACTAATTTGAAAATAAATAGTTCGCCAGCAATTAAAGAATTCAGAAAATCATCCATCCATTGGCGCCCTACTGAATTTGCCGCCATTTCATTTGATTGTTCAAAGGGAATTCAGACTACAGCGGATGGGATTAAAAAGAGTCTACTCAGTTTGACAGGACATGAAAGAATTTGAACAAATCTGTAAAGATAAAATATTAGAAATAATGTCGGATCATATTGATTCGATTTTCGAATTTGGGTATCAAAGACCAACGAAGGCACAGGAACTGGAAGTTTTGGACCTAGGTAAGATACTCCATCCTTTAGGGAATCTTGCATCGGCGTTTTAGATAGAAATCCCTGCGATACTCTAACATTCAAGGAAAAAATATAAGAGAGCCTACAATAACGAGCAGATCCTAATAATATGAACAAACAGGCAACCATGAGAGCACTAGCTAATCCCTGGGTTAGAATTATGGAAGTGCTGTAACAATCTACAACTGGTGAGGGGTACATACAGCGGGGTACCAGACAATGAGAATGCGAACAAACTTGCTACAAGAGAATTTGCTTTTCCTTTTATTGGATTAGAGTCTGGGGGTGCTAAAGAGAAAAATATGAACGTGGGTTAAAAGACAATACCAAATACTGGACACAAATGCGACAGTTGAACGAAGACAACGTTTTTTATTAAATTTTCCATAAACCAAAACATTGCCAAAAACGTTGTAATATTCAGGAAAGACAAACTGAGAAACATTAAAGGGCTTCAAAAGGGACATATGGCAATTAAGAGACATCTGAATAGAATTGAACAACGGAGATCTGACTTGCCTTGCGAAAAGGAACCAGAAATTGTACAAACATGATTTGCGCTTGTGAGGCACTGATAACAAATATTTGGAAAGGACACAAATGGTGCTACTTGCGTGAAATTTATAATTACATCATGTTTAATAAAAATCTTAAGACGCTAGTTGTGTAATTTTTGATGTAGCCTTTATTTATCTATTAAAAGTATCTCAACCTAGTTTGTAATAAAACGAAATAAGTTCCATGTTATTTAATTTAATATTGAGTTTAAAATACAATCATTTAGCTATTTGCGTTCTTTCTATTTCAATCAGGCATATAAGCTAAAGTTAATGAATTTTTTAAACCATTTTCCTATCAGAATAAGACAGATTTCTCAGGCTTATAGATTGAAAAGGGAAGTCAGGAAATTGCTTGGTGTAAGACCCTATTATGATATTGAAGAATATTATAATGATACCTTTTAATATATTTAGTTCCTACTGGTTTACTACTACTATAAGTTTGATTGTGTTTTATTTTTATTTGTGTGTTTCATACATTGTTTGTTGTCACCTACTTTTATTTTTTTGGTTTATACAGCTTTGTTCACAACAACAAATGTTTAGAACAATAAAGCATATTTTAAATTTGAACTTGAATTATTTACATCCTGCCTTAAGTATATTTAAATATTACAAATAAGCTAGCATGTGTAAGAATTATCTATCTGCTATACAATTAAAATTGTGAATAAAATTATTGTATTTTATTTTACATAGGCTTTTTATGTCAATTTATTTCCTGAAGCTGTGGATTTTGGGTGATTTATTCTTCGTAGTTTTATCCAAAAAAGTTTTGATTTTTCCTGGTTAGTTTTCTAGTACCCTGCAGAATAGTGTAGATTTACTTAATGTAGCAGACTTACATTTCGGTTATTCGAAGCTTGAAATCTATTTATTTCTGTGATTATTAGTTTAGGAATGATCAAGTGATATTTTGATGATGGTGAATTTTCGCGTGGTGCAAATTTGACTATACCTCTTTTTTGGTTTTTATGTTTACGAATCTCTCTTTTATCTTGTATATACACTATTTAGCCCTGTCAGTTGTCAACCTTTGTCATTAATTTGACAGGGTTTTGTTTTGCTTATTTATTTATGATTTATTTCAAATTTTTTACAAAATCGAATCTAAATCAAGTTCATATTTTTTATTGAAATTTGATTTCTAGTAACTGAAACATAATGGCTAACAATTTGACTCTTTGGTATGTATGTCTATTAAAACATTTTTAAATTATCAACAAATTCCAATTTTTTTTTTCAAACATAAGCCTTAGATCTTCAATTATTTTTATTCTGTTATCATATCTTGGATGAAGGAAAGGATATCTATTATTAATCTGTTAAACAACAATATGTTCAATTTATGATGAGTCCAATAAAAAACCCTATATAATTATCAAACTAATAAAAGGGGTATTATTATTAAAACATATACAAATTCAAAATTTAGTTACATTAAAGAGACAAAAAAAGCGCCTACCTTAACTGCCAATTTAAAAATAATTCAAATTTTGTCATACTCTAATTATTTCATCTTCTTGTGACTTTGCCTATAATGTAGCAGAAGGCCCAGATTCTTGCTATTTGAGAAATACTAGATACTGTCTAGAATGTCTTTTTGTAGAGAAATAGTTTAACAATCATTTAACTAAGGAGTTTAAATTTCCCCAAGTGGATGAAACAAAAGTATTATCTTACATCTAAAGTCATTAATGCTACTAAAATGGCATTGGTCTGAGGATAATACATTTTAATACTCCTTGTATTAGGATATTATTATATAGGATATAACTTTCATAAGTTATTTTTGCTAAAATAAATCCTTATTGGAAAATGTCTTACATAAGTCATAACCTCAGCTAGAGTTTGATAAATTTATTTCATGTAGCACAAGAAGTACAAAGGTAAATAATCTAAACAATCCAAATAGTATCCTTGTTGTTCATAGTTGGTTCGATGTTGCCCATGGTAAAAAAGTTGTTGTAGGGGCCTCATTCCTTGAGGTAATTTAAGTAAGACATTACTCAGATAATTGATTCAGATCAGATAATTGCATTCAATTTGCCTGTGTAACAATTTATAAAGAAAATGTATTTTGTTGCTGTATACTGTATGCTGTATAAGTATCCGCCTTTCTATGGAAGTTTTGGTTATGTAAATTTTGAATAGATTTTTGTGTCCTGTAGCAACAAAGGATCTAAATTTATTATTGCAGGTTTATATAGCACACCTTTTGTATTACAGTTAGAGGCTCCTCTGTGAGGTTCTGAGGATGCACAGTTAAGGACTGAGAAGTGTTTTATTTCTAACAAACTACTCTTAAACCAGAACAAAACAAAAAGGATAAGAATGCCTCAGTACTGAGCAACTATTTGGTCTCCTTGCAGATCATGTCTTGGAAATAGCACTTAAATCTGCTTATTTTCCCACCTTTTACACTCAATTATCCTATGCTATTCTGGTGTGGGGCCATGCGCCAAATGCCACACATTCATTTGGATTACAGAGGAAAGCTGTTTGGGTGGTGAGTGGCTTGGGATTTGGTGATGGCTGTAGAGAGAGTTTTAAACACTTAGAAAAGTAGTATATGTCAGTATTTTTTTAATTTTTGAGTTATACCATTAATTATGTTTCTACTGGTCTAATATATTCAGTCAAAAACTGGTATAAGTCAAAATTTTAACTTAGCTAAGATAAGAGCTTCCTAATGTTATTCCTCTCAACATAGTGGATTCATTCACTGAAATAGTGGTATAAGTCAAGGCACCACACTGTTCCGATGTCGCGCCAGGTCCTATTAAACTCGCTTTTTCTTGTTTAGTCAGGTTTTTTTTAGTGTTATGGTACGTAGTGTGTAGATCAGTTACTGTAGCTAAGAAAAAAGATATGATAGAACTTCTTCAGTGGATTCCCCCGATTCAGCATCAGTTCTTCCTGGACTTACTGACAAAAGAAGATGCTGTTGACAGTGGTCCATTATCCGATTCTGATGAAGATTAATTTGTTTAATAACTTGTTCTTACTCTCCTTACTGTAAGTTTAGTATGTAAGATAAGTAGTAGTAATGTTTTGCTCTTCAAGCTCTATATTTTTTGAACACTTTTATCAGTAATAGATATCATATTATACATACTACAGCTATTATTTTTCTTTGGTTTATCAGTTTTGTGAAATTTGGTTAACTTTTATGAGGAAAAGTGATATAACTCTCCAAGTTATACCACTTTTCCTCTATGTTTTTGAAAAAAACTTACTGGAAGAATGACATTGGGTGGCAAAAATGTAATTAATGGGCGCAATCAGTAAAAATGTTTACCATATGAAATTTTAGCACAGGGTTATTATAAATATGTACAAA
Organism: Anthonomus grandis grandis; assembly: GCF_022605725.1. Lineage (NCBI taxonomy): Eukaryota > Metazoa > Arthropoda > Insecta > Coleoptera > Curculionidae > Anthonomus > Anthonomus grandis. The sequence continues at coordinate 14,216,891 of NC_065550.1, forward strand.
AAAGTAAAGAATATGTTACTGTGATTTTTTAATTCATCCAGTTGCAAAATATCAATTTTCTAAATTTCTACTTTAAGGGAGCTAGACCACTTTTCCGCTGAACTGCTCATATGTTAAGAATGTTTTTTTTTTTTGATTTTGAATATTGCTAAACTTTCATATGCATATAATTTTCTAGTGGTATTGTTTAAGTAATTTTTAGTTGTCAATCCAATATTAGCAACAATCCAATATACCAGTGTGACCCGTATTTAAAATGTGTTGAGCCAAACTTGACTGATATGACTTGTCAAAGATAAAAAGTACAGAGGACAAACTTTTCAATTTTAATGAAAAATTAAGTTAGATAGGATCTTGAAAAGAAGAAACAATCTCAGAGGCCAATAGATAAAACCTCAGGTCAGTGACATTTTGAGTCAAAATATGAGTCTGGTTAAGGTCTGTTTTTATGGTGCTATTCATGCGCTCCACCATTTCATCTTACTGGTGCAAAGTAGTAGTTCTGGTCTTCTTAATGCCAAGGATTTTATAGATGTTTTTGAATAAGTGAGATTTGAATCTTCTTCCTTGGTTAAGCTCTTAAGGCAAAACAACCAACAACAACAATCTATTCCTTTACTAAGTAAGAATTAAAATATTGCCAGTAGCGTACACCCTGCAGAAATGTAAAACAAGTTATGTACAAAGTTTTAGGAATCTTCTCAAGGCTTTAATAGGGAGAACCCTTCACATCCAGTAATTCTTATAGGCTTTTATTATATTTTTTTTTATAGGTATAACAAGAATATGTGCCTTTTAAAAGAATTTAGACCTTACTCAATATTTTATACCTTTTCAATTTTATTTTTTTGTATTTTACAGGACTACTTTGAGAGATAAGAGAATAAGGAAGTTGTATGCACATTCTGAGCCTACATTTGATCATCCATTAAAAAGTATGCTGGTAAGTAAGCATATCACTTTAAACTTGTAACTTTTATTTTTTTAACTATGACCAGAATTCTTACTACTCTAATACAGTATAAATTAAAAAAACATATAAGAGCAATGGTAAGAGTGTCATAACAGCAATGGTTGGTGGAACTAAATTACTTTCAATTGTGTATATAACTTATTATGGCTTACAATTGGTATTTCTTATTTGTGGAGACACCTAAAAACATTGGTCTGTCATACATCAATTGTGACATTAGAAGAACTAAGAAGTAGAATTATTGACGTACGTACGAAACACGCATGGAAAGAGTTGGTAATTCGATGAGCTGAGAAATGGGCATTTCCAACATTTTTTATAAATCATGTAATAGTATTATATTAAAATTGTTATTACTTTTTGTTCATTTTATTACACAATTTTTGTTATTTTAACACTATTTTGTTTATTTTTGTTTGATAATGTAAAGAGGCCTTTTATGTTTTGAATTGAATCAATGAATATCTAAGTATTTTTTTTTTATACTTCAGATAAATTATGACATAGCATTAAGTAACAGTCTATATAAGTATTTTAAATATATTCACATAAAAATCCTGGCTTATATTTTTTCCTCCTGATATATGCGATGCTAAAATCTCTGTACATATAAAGGTGGTAGGAAGAATTCCAAGAAGAATTCTTGGCTCAGGTCCTAGTACTGGAAGAGCAACACCTGTTTCTACACCAGCAACTATATCAGAACCTCTTGCACAAGCTTTAAAAAAATTGGATCCTTTATCACAAATGGCTATTCCTGAAGAAATGGATCCGTTATCTAAAATGGCTGCAGAGATGGTGAGTAAAATACTTAAATACTTACACTTTTTTAATGCCAGAAGAACATTTTTCTATGCAGTATTCCCAATATGTATTAAAATGTACTTTTATTAATATCACTCTTGAGATATTTGTTTAATTATTTGTTATCTAGGATACAGTAGACAGTGCCATAAAACATAAAGAACAAAGCACCAAATCAAACCCAAAATCAGAAAGGCAAGATAGCTGGTCACATAGAAAAGCGGCTATTTTACAAAAATACACTACCTCAGAAAAGCTGAGTATGGTGACTAGTTTTTTGCAAGAAGGCGAAAAAGGTATATTTTATTGCGAAAATTATAATATTTTACCTAAATGTAGTTATTCAATAGTTGCCGTAAAGGCTCAGAGCACAGCAGTGGATAAAGTACAACACAGGTTGGAACAGCTTGACAGTTTTGAGGAGGGGCCACAGAGAAAGCTGGATCTTTCACAGACAGAATATATTTTTAAAATAGATCAACTACATAAGTAAATTTATAATAAAATATCTGGAAACAATTAGTTTTTATTGTTTTGTAGAGAACTGATTCTGGCCTGGAACATAGAGCAGAGAGTTAAAGCCTTAAAAATAGCGATACAATGTGCCAAAATGTTAGCTGACACTGACGTTTTACCTTTTTATCCTAGCAAGTTTGTTTTGATCACAGACATTTTAGATTGTTTTGGAAAATTGGTGTATGACAGGTTACATTCCAAGGCTATGTATTATAAGTAAAGCTTTATGACTACGATTTGTTGTTTTAAATTAACAAAACGTTATTTTAGACCTGGTTCTCAAAACCCTATACCTTTACCAGAAAACTTTACACCCAACATGGTATCTGATCAAGCCAAAGAAACATGCCTAAATTGGTTCTTTAAAATAGCTTCAATCAGAGAACTTGTGCCTCGTCTTTATATTGAAATGGCTTTGTTGAACTCCTACAGTTTTATATCTGCTAAGTAAGCTTATGAGAAATAGAAATGAATTTTGTATTTTGTTCAATTATTTTATTTAAATAGACTTACTCTTTACTGCCATCTAAAAAGTGAGAAAATTTTTTGAAGTAATTCGCAAGAATTACATGAATTTTTGTATTTATCAATTGCAAAGGAATAATATTCCTCTAGCACAGAGCTATAATTAAATCAATTAAAAATGTTGAAAATTTTAAAAATTAATTTTTACAAAAGTTCGTTACAAGCACAAAGCAATAGACCAAACAGTTAAATTTTAAAGAAATTACTGTTTTTTTTTGTTAGGACCGAAAGCGCTTACCTGTTTGAATACAATAATTGTTCGACATACAGAAGCCAACTAATCTTGCCTTTCTTATAAGAAAGAGATCTAGTCAAGATTTATAAATAACTATTTTAGTGAATGTCCAGAGGCGTTGACAAGACTGACTGAAATGATAAAGGGCATAGGTAATCCATTAGTTGCAGTTTATGCTAGATGTTATTTATGTAGGGTGGGACTAAAAATAAATGCTCATATGCAAGGAGATGTGGGGTATTTTAGAAGAAATTTTGAATGTTTTTTGGAAACGTATCAACATGTAAGCCAAATTAACTATAATCTAATTTAAATTGTAATATTTTTTACATTAAAATAATAGCATATTATGTTGTTTAGATATTTAGTAGAAGTGTTAAGGGCAACTTACATGAGCAAAAAATGTCAATATCTTCTTATATGACCTTGTACACGCCAGCTCTAGATTTTATCATGGACACTGTTCTTGAAAATTCACCAGACACTGTTCTAACCGAATTACTAAGAAAGTGCCAACAATATAGCAACAGGTAATAAACAAAAATCACTGTGACTCGTAACATATAATGTTCTTTTTAAGCTCCCTCATATTAAACACTATAATGTCAGGCTTCAAACCTACTTTTATAGCAGAACGCACCTTGCAATTCCTTTATATGATCGCCCAATGTACTGATGATGGTAAACATGATAAAAATATCTTTAAAAAGATGTTTTTCAACTTAAAAGTTATTTCAGGAATTCCGTTACATTCTCTCTTAAGAACTTTGGGACTGTGCATATCAATTTGCTCGCCGCCCGCTGAAGATAGAAAACAAATATTAAATGGAATGTGGACCAATGTGGCTCCAATGAAAGATCCTGCGGAATATATCGGCTGTATTGAGGCATGGATTCCTTATATTGTTCAACACTTCTCGGTAAGCATTAGCTTGTATTATGTTTTATATTACAATACTTTAAGGAATATTTGTTAATCATGTAATAGTTGATAATATAAAGCAGGATTTAATCTACAAAGATCATTTTAAGTCGCTCGCAATTAAGGAATATTTAGCTTACAATAATAAGCCTTTATTTCCAATCCGTTACATACCCAGACCTAGAACAATCAAGCTTACATCGTTGGCTTACTGCCAAAACAGGATAAGTAGATTTTTACCATCTTTGCATTTAGTGCATTTTCATAAGAAGGCATTTATTTCCAACAGGTTTGTTACCCAATTACAGGAAATAATTAAAAGAAAATTACCTAAATATGTATAAAAATTAAAAATCAAAATGCTTAACATTATATGTACTTAAACAGACTATCTATATACATATTAGAAAGACTCTGCATCACCTATTTACTTTATACTTTCTATAATGGACCTTAAACTGTCAACAAAAATATCGAACCGTTCATGTAAATTATTATTGATATAATTCTGACACATTATATTAATAGGGGATTTAAATAAAATATTAGTCCTAGCGGGATTTACATAAAATAATCTAAAATGCCTAGAGTTTATTCTTGATACCCGAAAATTTAAACCAGCCAAAAGGGTGGGACAGTCAATCTTGTTATGAATAATGTTATGGAAAGAATTTCTCTTCTTTTTGCTAAGGGTATAATATTAAATTTATTTAAGTATAATTGACTATCCAAACCTCTGGCTGGAAAGACACCTTCCTCTCTAAACCAGAGATACTTCATAAACTTGCGCTGAATGCGCTCAATATCATCTATCAGGTAGCTATGAATTGGGTAGCAAATTAGAGATCCGTATTCTATTTTTGAGCGTATGTAGGAGATGAAAAGTAGTTTTAAATTATTAATATTTTCAAAGTGCCGACAGTCTCGATAAATAAATTTGGCAGTCAGAAACATTTTTGCTACATGCTTGGCGAAACTTAATTTCGCATCATAAGTAATTCCCAGATCAATCGCCTCATCCACTCTGGCTAACACAATATTATTTGCTCTATAGTCAAAATTAATTGGCAACAGTTTTGTAGAAAATGAGATAATAGAGCATTTATTAACATTTAAATATAGTCTATTGACATTGCACGAGAATTACTTTATTAAGATTTACCTGAAAATATTCGCAATCGTCTTCAGTATCTATTTTTGTGAACATTTTTATACCATCCGCAAACAGTAATTTCTGACAAGACAGTAATTTGGCAAGATCGTTTATAAATAATGTGGGCAATAGGCCCTGACAAAACGCGAATACAATCTTTAACGACATGATTTAGCACTCCATCGGTCCCGGAGGTCAACTTACTTTAGAGGCGGTGACAATTTCATCTTAATACGTAAAATTCCTTTCTTATTCTGCACATAGTGTCAAAAATCGGAGGAGTCTACATTAATGCGATTTTCAGCTGTTCGAGAAAATTCTAAAAAAACAATCCTAATTTGTTCTTTAATATTGCTTCGAACTATTTTAAACTGATTTTCATAATAATGATAAATAGAGTTCTGTATTTCTTGAGTTCTTTCCGAATTAAATTCTTTAATTTGTTATTTTTTATGTTATCAGCATTAAACCATACTGGAAATTTATATTTTTTAACGATTTCAAGCGAAACTGCTCTATGAAATATTTCATTAAGTGTACTGTAAAAGCTGTCGTAAGATACATTAGGATCTAAAGAGGCAAACACCTCCTGCCAGTCAGCAGCTTCAATTAAGCTATATAACATAGGATAATTAGCACGTCTAAAATTGAAACAATTCTGTACCAGTAAATTGTGGGTGAAATTATTAGTCTGAGGTAATTTACCCTTAAAATTCATAATAAATGAAGGATGATAAGAATCACATTCAACAAAAGAAAAACTACTCAAATGAACTTCACACTCGGACAAATTGGTTATCACTAAATCCAGAATTCTTCCATTGATGTTAAGGACGTCGTTACATTGTACGAATTCCATTATATTCATAAATGCCAAAGTTCATCTCACAATAGTCATCCTGGTGACTAAGACAATTGGGGATATTAAAATCACCCATTATAATTATTTTCTTGTCACACAAATATTGTATTGTTTCAAAGTAATCGTACCCCATATCATAAACCCATTTGCTGAGAAATGTGTTCTTCCAAAGAACTGCTGAAAATGACAATGTCGTCCAACTATACAAGACAGATTTCATTTTGAAGACCTCTCAAGATGTTATCCATGACTCTCTGGAATGTCGATGGGGCATTCTTAAGTCCGAAAGGCATTCGTTTGAACTCGTAATGTCCATTTTCAGTGGAGAAGGCGGTTTTTGGGATATCATGGGGATCCATCTCGATTTGATGAAAACCATTGGCCAAATCAAGTGTTGAAAAATATTGGCTTCTGCCAAGCTTATCCAGAATGTCTGTAATTTGGGGAAGAGGGTATTTGTCATCAATCGTTCGTTCGTTAAGCTTACGATAATCGATAACAAGTCGCCACTTGCGTTTTCCGGAAGAATCGAATTTTTTTGGAACGATCCAGATGGGGCTGGACCAAGGGGAATATGAATTTTGGATGATGCCTTGGAAGATTTGTCAAAGATTTGTCTTTGGATGATGTCAAAGGACAATTGCGCACCTACAATTTCGGTAGAATTTACAATTTGAAGCAAATCAGATAAATTCAGAACTCGCGTTTAACAGCTAACAATACACCTCCACCCTTCGACATTCCAGTTCTGTCTAGACTTCGGTCACATCGGTGTACATCGTAAATGTCCGAAAACAGTTCAGAGTTCGCGACATTATTTTGTAAATTCGTCTCTATCAAGCCGATAATGTCCATTTCCGCTTCATTGTAAAACGGAATCACTTTTGAATTTAAGCTGCGAACATTTTGATAATAAAAATCATTCGCGTCGGGATGGGAAATCAGGTGTAGCTGTTCAGATGAATCTACGAGTGGTTTCTGGATCTCCTTGTTGAAATTTTTATCTTTTTGTAGAATTGTGTTTGAGAAGCGACGAGATGGATGTATTATTGATAGATGAATGGATGAGGTATATGCACCTCCACTTCTTCACATGTATTTCGTTAGACCAATTCTCAGCTTTTGTAATAACGCTGAAATATTCTTTAGGTACAACGATCTAAAAGGAATTCGATGTTTCACTTGTTCTGAGCTTAACAACTGTGATAAAGGCATCTTCCGCCCCAGGCACTATATCTTTAAGATGTGCTATTAAAATATCATCTGATTATGTGTAATTTAGGTTGGATACATGAAGAGCAGTTGTTGGTTTTGCCGCAGTGAGTAAAGAATTAACATTAACATTATTATCAGGCGCAGCACATCCCACAACTATATCCTTGGTGGAGGGTAAAATATTACCAGGAGTTGTTTTATATATTACGTTCAGAAGCTTTAGAACTGGACTGCATACCTATTTTACTTATCAACCCTTTAGACTCTAGATTGGAAACAAGTAGTTGCACAAGTTCAATGTTGGTTTCCTTTATGGCTCGAACAACCGAGTTCAACTTTGCTGTCATCTGCTCACTGTGGGTATTCAAATGAGCCTCAAGTTCACACCTTAATGTAAGGTGTCCTGAGCTAAGTGATTAGTAGGATGATTGAAATTCAGACTATCTAGTTTCTGCTGAATGTCATTAACTTTTATTTCAAATTCTGAGGTACCCAGTTTTAATTTCATCTGGGATTTACTATCTTTAATATCTTGCTCCAGAGATGTTAGCTTTTTGCTAACATCACTTATTTTTTTGGTATCTATATTAGATTCAATCTTCGCGATTCTAGAATTTAAAGCAGCAATCTCAGCATTCATTGACTGTACTAACTGTACTGTATTTGGCAATTTTTTCACTTCTGTGATACAGTCGAGACACAAATGCAAAAGGGTCCGAGACTGACTGAGGATAACCCTAACCTCCTGCGCCTGCGCATTGCTGCAGTTAGTACAGATTACGCGATGGCATATATCTAATGGAAAAACGAAGAAAGAAAAACAAAAAGACGTTGTCTTTCCTCCTTGAATACACACTCCTTATCCGCATTTATAACATCGGTTATTATTTGACATCTTGCTACGGGAGATGGGAGTTCAGTAAAAAAGTCACAATCAGGCAATAGCGCACCTCTATCAAGTTGTGTAAGCCTGGCGCCACTGGTTTAGTTTGTAGTTTGTAAAAATCACTAAGCGACGTAGCAAACGTCGATGTCAAAATCGGTAACTGCAACAGGCAACAAGGTAGGAAACTTCGGTTAACAAAAAAAAAAACTTACAACAATGTTCAGTGAGTAAAACTAAAATGGACCGAAGAAAAAGGATAATTATAACTCCAAAAGATCTATACTTCCATTTGATCCATATAGACACGTTTCGGAACCGACAAACTCGATTATCACGATAAATTTGATTATAATGGACCGCTTTAAAAAAAAGTAAACAATAGGTGAAGTAGACGTCAACTGCATGGTAAAGGTAACCTTAAGGTAAAGATATCAGTATATCAAAGCATCAGCGTCACATGAACTGAGGCGAGTTCAGAAATGGCACACTTAGTGTGAGTGCGACGTCAGAGTGACAGCGACACACCGTAATCAGGTGGTGTGATTAGTGTGTTAAAATGCCATTAAGGTCATTTGTCAAGAAATGTTTATTTATATTTTAATATAATATATTATATTTTTAATTGATTTGTATGGGGTTTATGGATTGAATTTCTCGCTGCATCCTTTATAAGATCTCTTTCCCTTGCACAAAAAATTAATAAAACTAAAAAGATAATCTTGTGTCAATAAAACTAAAACACTACTTAAATACTATTTACGTTGTTTGTTTTTGTTTAAAACTTGGTTATCTACGATAATGGGTTAGGTACTAGTGATAACCTTCGTTTCTCCCGTAATTCTAATTCCGAACTATTTTCTTTTGTGGAAAATTGTGATTTTTTTATGAAAACGGCAATAAAGTAGGTAAATTAAACATGAATCTATGTTATGTTGTGTTTTGTATGGTCCTTCCTTCCTTCCGAGGAGGTTAAAGCGCTACTCCTTGCTTCCTTGTCGGTGCCATATTGTGACACCAGTACTTTCTTTGGGGGTTGTAGCTTAATTAATACTACTGTGTTGGGCTTTAATGAACAGATGGTATATTGAGTTGCCTAGATGTTATAATTCTGGTGTCTACGTGACAACTAATTATTAGTACATTTTATTAGCTATGCAATTACAATAACACACTATGCTGAGTCGTTGTTTCCCAGCCCACGCGCGCTTCGGATGTCTAGCTCGTACAGGGTGGTCTCTCAAATAGGTGGCTTGTCGTCACACACCCCCTTCTTGAAAGAAAAACGTCGACCTCGACGTTTGATGAGCATCGACCTCTCGTCAGCGTTTGTGTTCTGGACTGCAACGATCAACATCTATAACAAAAAGAAAAAAACAGCAGTATACTTCTTTAAAACACACAAAATAAAAAAAAGAAACAATAAACTTATTTCATAACTTAAACCTAGTTTGACTTTTCCGTAACGTCTGGGTAGCCACGGACGACTGAGAAGCGCTCAATGAAATCCCGGTCATTTCATTAATCGTATCAATTTCCTCCGTGTTACCTTTCGTTTCTCTTAAACGTCTATCTTTCACATACTTAAAGCAAGCCCAAAAAATAAAAACAATTACCAATAAAATTAGAACGGCAGCGTTTACATCATTTAAAATTACACTTACTTCGCTCATTGCCGTTGCTACTGGAGTATACCCTAAACCTAATAAATATGGATTTCTTATAATTACTACAAAAAACAAAGCGGTTGTTATAACATTTATAATCGTAAGCAAATTCCCAGTATAATGATACCTAAAACTATACAATTTATCACTACCTACATACTTAGCTTCCAGCATATCTGGCATGATTTTGCTTATATTTGGATTTTCAAAAGTTGGTAAATATTGCTTCCAATTATCGTTTAAAATTACTCCAGTCGTCTTACTAAGCAGCTTTAATAAATTCATTTGTATTATTTTAAATACAAATTACAAAACTCAATAATAATTACCTTATTGTTATTCCAATAATTGGCATACGTAGGTTTTATTTATACCAATCGGCATAAATAAAACCTACTTATAACACGCCATAATTATGATTTCAACATAACTAAAATAAAATTTTATGCTTACTTTTAACGTAAATGACCTGTACTATATTTACACCTAATTATGATCGATCTACATATTTCTTCATGCGCTCCACGTGGATGGTATCTTGTACATTTTTATTATTCTTTTTAATTTTAATCTGATAATTGACGTCACTTATTTTGTTTATTACTTCGTAGGGTCCAAACCACCGATGTAATAATTTTTCAGATTTGCCCTTTTTTCTTATAGGGGTATATACCATAACCATATCCCCTTTTTGATAAACAACTTGTCTTTTGCCTTTATCAAATCTTTCTTTTTGTCTTTGTTGTTCTGTTGCTATTCGCCTAAGGGTTTCCTCCCTCGTACTCTGAATTCTTCGTAATAACTCTTGAACATCCTCGTCCCTACTATTTTCGACTCCTAATGCAACGTCAATTGGCAACCTCGCTTCTCTTCCATAAACTAAAAGAAATGGCGAGCATTTCGTTGTTTCCTGAGGAGCGGTGTTATACGCAAAAGTTACCAAATTTACATATGTGTCCCAGTCTTTTTGGTTCGTACTCACATACATTGCAAGCATGTTCGCTAACGTACCATTGTAGTGTTCGCATAACCCATTTGTACGTGGGTGGTAAGCCGTGGTTGTTGAGGGATAACTGCCTATTCCTCGTAGCAGTTCGGTTACTAATTGGGATGTAAAACATTTTCCTCGATCTGTTATAATTTGATCCGGGCATCCATGCTGACAGATGATGTTGTCTAACATAAAATTTGCTACCAATTTTGCTGTACCATTTTGCATTGGTTTTGCTATAGCCCATTTTGTTGCGTAACAAATGTTGCAGTTATAATAACCGTATTGCCCAAAATACTTTTTGGAAACGGTCCCAAGATGTCAATACCTATTTTAGAGAATGGTAAAACTTTTATAGGTTGCATTAACCCTTGAGCATGTTGATATTGAAGACATGATTTTACATACTTTTTAACCTCCTTATACATTCCAGGCCAAAAATAGCGACTTTTTATTTTACCAAATGTTTTCGCAAAACCTAAATGTGCACCGCTCAAACAATCATCGTGACACGATATTAAAATATCAAGTTTCATTTTCTCAGGTATCACTAAAAGTTTGGTGGAGCCGGTTTTGCAATTAAATTCTTTTTTATACAGCAAATCCTCCTGTATTAAATAACTTCGTGCCATTTTACGTATTTTGCTTTCTGCGGCGTCAGGATTTTCAAGTGCACACCTTATTTTATTTAGCAACGAATCTCCCTGCTGTAATTGTTTAACATTTATCGAGTTCAATGACATCACGGGTAATTCTTTAACGTTATTGTAATTTTCCTCTGCTTGTGTTATGGGATTGCGTGATAAACAATCCGCGTCTTGATGTTTTTTACCATTTTTATGCACAATTTCATATTGAAAATCTTTTAATTTTATAGCCCACCTAGCTAAGCGTCCTGCTGGATCTTTGTTATTATGTAACCAACATAAAGCGTGATGATCTACGACTATTTTAAACTTATTGCCCCATAAATAATGGCGAAAAGTCGTCACACCATACACTACGGCGGCACATTCTTTTTCAGTAGTATTCCAATTTATTTCGGCATCAGATAATCGTCTGGATGCGTATGCAATAGGGTGGCTGCCTGAGGCATCTGTTTGTAAAATTACAACACCTAACCCGTAAGAACTTGCATCCGTATGCAATTCAATAGGTAAAGTTTCACAAAAATGCCTTAGCACGGTTGACTTAGTTAAGCATTGTTTTAACTTATTAAATGCTTCTTGTTGTTCTAATTCCCAAGCAAAATTAATATTTTTTCTAGTTAACAAATTTAAAGGTCTTGCAATGTCAGCGAAATTTTGAATAAATTTTCGATAATAGTTAGCTAATCCTAAGAATGATTGAACGTCTTTTACGCACGTGGGGATCGGAAAATCAGAAACAGCTCTAATTTTTTCGGGATCGAGGGAGATACCTTCGCTTGAAACTACGTGTCCTAGGACTTTAACTTTACTTTGAGCTAAACTACATTTTGATGGTTTTAATTTTAGGTTCGCGCTTCTAAATCTCTCAAAAACTTTACGTAAATTCTCTAAATGGCTTTTAAAATTCTCCCCTTTAACCAGTACGTCATCTAAATACACTAGACAAGTATTCCATTTTAATCCTGCTAAAACTTGATCCATTACTCTAGAAAAACAAGCGGGGCTACTTGCCAAACCAAAAGGCAACACATTAAATTCAAAAAGTCCTTCGGGTACTATAAAAGCTGTTTTTGGTTTGTCTTGTTCAGCCAAGCTTATTTGCCAATACCCCGAAAAACAATCTAAAGAAGAAAAGAAATTTGAACCATCTAGCGCTGCTAATAAATCGTCAATGATAGGTAACGGGTATTTTTCTAAATTAAGCACCCTATTTAGCTTCCTATAATCTACACAAAATCGCCAATCGCCTGTTTTCTTTTTAACTAATACTACTGGCGACGCCCACGCCGATCGCGATGGCCTAATTATACCCGCTTCTAACATTTCATTTACCTGTTTGCTTATTATTTCGCGCTCCCGCGGACTTACGCGATAAGGCACCTGATGAATCGGCGCGACAGTCCCTGTGTCAATAGTATGGTCGCAAATGTTAGTTTTCCCTAATTCTAAATTATTCGTAGCGAAAATATCGACAAATTCTTCTAATAAAATTAGTAGTTCTCTGTAATTATTCTCTTCTAAATTTTCATTTAAATCTATAAGCGACGTTATGGCTTTTAATGAGTTATTTTTACTACTTTCTGATGGAACAACAGAATTCTTTATGTTACATAAATTAACATCACATACTACATTATCTTCCTGTAAAAATACAGGGTAACTCTCGAAAAGTGTATCCTTATGATACTCACTAAAATCATTCGCACCTACGCGCGAGAATTCCTTATTTAATTCGCCCAACACGGTATTTTTATAAATGTCTACAGTTACATTAGAGGTGTTTGTTATGCAAATTATCGTCTTCTTTTCGTCAAAATTGATAATTTTACAAGCTCGATTAAAAAAATAGTTAGTGGACGGTGAAATAAAATAGTTTCTTGCTAACGCTCTATTGAAATGCACTGAAACTTTTACTGAACCTTTAGGAGGTATTTTAACAAAACAGAGACTGCGTACAACACTATCTTGCGATGGAGTTTCGTAATCTAATTTACCGAATTTAATAATACGCGAGTCTTTTCCTACTTGCAGTTTTATGGATTTTAGAAGAAAATTAATATCAGCTCTAAATTTGTCATTAAAATCATTTCCTAAAATAATTTTTTCTCCAAAATTTTTAACAACGATGAAGTCAAATGACAACTCTACACCATTTAAAGCAAAATTCAACTTAATCCTACCTAAAACCCACAATAAATGTCCACTAGCTGATTTAATTATCACGCTTCCTACCTTTTCTATTTTACAGTGTCTAACCCAAGAGTAATCAATTAAACTTATTCCTGACCCGGTATCTATAATAAATTTTACATTATTTTGACCTATACGTCCGTTAATAATTACTGGCTCTATAAATGTCGTTATGTCAGATACAGTATAAGTACATGATTTTAACTGCCTTTTCTTAAACCTACAATTATTTTTCTTATGGCTATCTAATTTACAGAAATAACAATTCAGCATTAAATTTGATTGAATTTGTTTTGTAGATTGACCGTCGCTTATCGACGGGTATTGCCGTTTTTTGCATAGCCGTTTTTTGCATAGTGGCCAATTTTTCCACAGCTATAACACCTTATTTTTCCTTCTGGCGTTCGTACCTCTCTTTTAATGCTAGGATTGTTAAATCCATTATTTCTTGAATTATGATTAAAATAACGTGGATTATTAAAATTTGACTGTTGCCTACCTGATTCTCTTTCCAGTTGCTGGATTCTCTGCACCAGATCATTCATTTGGTGATGGTTTCCTCTGGCTGTTTCAGGGTAAGGTCCTCTGCTAGTACTCGGCATGGCTCCATCAGGGTACGACTCTCCCGCCAAAAACTCGGTAGTTTCTACTTTCTGCAAGTTCCTTCGAAGAGCTTCTACTGTCGGGTTGTCCATTAAATTTACTTTCTGTAGAATTTTCGGTTGCAGACCTCTTATGATGAAACCAACTTGCTCTCGTTCTTCCATATCTGGATCTACATCATGGCACAATTTCAACATCTCATGATAATAGGACCACAGTTCATCGAGATCCTGCTGCTTTCTAGTTAATAGCCGAACATACACCTGCTCTTGGTCTTTTGTTTTTGTAAAGTTGGCTCTTAAAGACTCTATTGCTTCGTCGTACGTTTCTATATCTTCCTCTATCGTTTCAAAGCATTCTAGAGCTGCACCTTCCAAATAGCATGGTAGTTGGAGAAGTTTAGTCTCCTCAGACCAACGGTTTGCTCTTGCGGCTCTATTAAAATTTTTTATAAATGATGCCACGTTCTCACCCTCTTTTCCTGCGAATACTTTTGGATTTACGGAAGTATAAACTTCCCTTGCGTTTCGGTCTTGACCTCTGGGATTTTCTCCTACTTCGTCATTATCTTGGTTATTAGGCATGTTAACTGTTTGATTACTTCTAACTGGTAGAAGTGATGAGCGGCGTCTATTGGCTCTAGCGTGACTTCTCAAGAACATTCACTACACTCGCACTACACTTTCTAACCATTAACACGTACTCTACACTTTCTACGACCGACGTTACGTTACGAGTGATCAACCACGCGAACTAGTACTTTAACTGTAGATGTAGATCAGTTTTCGCGAAAGTTACTCAGTTACTCTGTACGATAGGATTACGCGGCGCCTCCATCAGTTGTGACACCAGTACTTTCTTTGGGGGTTGTAGCTTAATTAATACTACTGTGTTGGGCTTTAATGAACAGATGGTATATTGAGTTGCCTAGATGTTATAATTCTGGTGTCTACGTGACAACTAATTATTAGTACATTTTATTAGCTATGCAATTACAATAACACACTATGCTGAGTCGTTGTTTCCCAGCCCACGCGCGCTTCGGATGTCTAGCTCGTACAGGGTGGTCTCGCAAATAGGTGGCTTGTCGTCACAATATCAATCGTTCAGAAACATTAGACCGTCACCCAAAGAGCTCTTGACAGTTACACCATAAATATCACACTCACACCGGGTATGGAATTCCTGAACTCGCTCCTCGAGAACCATTTCGTGTCGTGCAAATCGTCAGATTCGATTAAACATAGCGCACATGGCGTATAAGCCCAATGTCAACCATATAATAGATCTATGTCTTGACAAAGGGTTTCAGTATGTCTCGCAATTAATCTAGGGACCGATGATGACAGACCGGAAAAGATAAAATTATTTAAGTAGAGATTTCTGTTTCAATGCATTGGATATAGATTAAAGCGGCTTGGTAATTGGTGATGTTAAAATCGCTTAATAAGGAAGGGGCTATTAAGACTATAAGCTTCAAGCCAAACTGATAAAGTGGATTCTATACTATACATGCAGTCATACTTTTTGATCTAAAAAAGCAGCAAAACAATAATTCCAAAGATCTTTACTATAGTCCTTCTTCAAAAAAATTGACTGTGATTAATTGACTTTATTTATTAATTAAAATAAAGTTTTTTAAAAAAATAAAATTTTATAATATATTTTTTTAAATGGTGTATTATAAATTAATTTTGAGAGTGAGTATAGATTTATTTATTCTCAACGGGAACGAACGTGGCACGGACCATCCGAACATTCATTTCTTCTATTTTCACCATAAAAGTATAAAAGAAAAAACATAGGTAGCATTTACCTTAAGCAAATAATGCTTTCGAAAAAAAGTCAGTCTCTTTGACCTGTTTACAATTCTTCAATTATTTTTAATATTCTGACGTAGTCTGCGTAAGTTCAAAATGTCTATTAGGTTCGAAGTTTCTCGTTGTTCCAAATAGTCTAGTAGAACGTCGGCAGCTTCCTCGGCCTCCTGGTTAGTTTCTATTTTGACTTATACCCTCTCATCATGATTTTCTTTTTGATTCTCATTTTCGGATGAATCAGATTGTGACATGCCAGGCCGATTTAAAACTTATTCGACAATGATGCCGCTAGGGGCAGGTAACCTGACTCATGTTGGTCACACCTCTCAACCTTGGTTTTATCAATGACTTTAAACTCATCGACGTTGCGCACTAATGTAGTTTCGTCATCAGATTCTAGGACGCTTCCATCTTTCTCTAGCGTCAATATTTTGTAAAAAGCTTTTAAAGCTTCTCTTTCACTCCACCCCATAAATTTGCAACTGTTAAAATGGCCTCCTTGATCGTAAACGAATTTTCAAAAAATCAGATCATCTTCATCCAACAAGTTCATCATTCAAGTTCTCCTCGGTAGAACCGTTTTATTGTCTTAACTCTTTCTTAACTCTTTGAGCCATCAGTTGAGTCTCTTGCTTGAATGTTATGTCAATTACATGAACATTTGGTGGGTAGAAAAGAACAAAGAAGTTTCCATCATCAGTCTTAAAAGTGCCTCATTGAAAAGAGAATGCGAATTAACCAGAAGAAGAAGCGCCTTTTGTGGCAATTTTTCATTTTTCAAATGTGAGTTAGGATAGTTAGGATTTTTTATAGAACCATTCTTGGAAGATGTCACAAGTTATCCAGGCAGATTATAATAGTGAACTGGCAAACTATGCGGTTTATTTTTAGAAGCGCGAGGATTCTTTGATCTCCAATCACAGCCAGCTTCAGTCTTTGGATGCCAGAAGCTTTGATACAACACAACATTGTTATGCGGTCTTACTTGCAGTGGCTTACTATGGCTTTTGTAGGTATCGCTTGCCAACATAACCCTGTTCGTCGGCGTAATAAATTTGAGAAAGTTCTATATTATTTTCTATAATTATGGATTACAGCTCATAGCAAAATTTCACCATCGCTTCTCCCTCGGCACTGACCTTTTCGCCTTGACTGGCACTCAAGAATCCCGTGACGTTGTTTGAATCTATGCAACCAACCACTTGCATTTAAAGATCCTTTGACTTTTAAGTCTTCATGAAAAATCTCTGCTTGCCTAGAACACATTGGACCAAAGATTGATACGCACTCCGATCTTTTCTGCAAACCACTTGGAAAGTGCTCCATCGTCGTTGTGGACAAGCAAATCCTTTCAATGATTTTCGTGCAGATATGCTCTTAAAAGGGACAGACTGAGATATTAAATTTTGTAGTTTCACTTTGTTTTTATTGACATCGCAGCCCGGATAATCGGGGTTCTACTCTACATTGAAAAAATTTCCTATTCAATTCTGATTATTTTTTCTACTATGCTTATATTTAGACCTTTCGCGAACTAGAGAAAACAACAAAATCACTTTTGAGATTTATAGAAAACCCTCCTCGACGGACAACATTATCCAGTTTGATTCTAATTCCCCCTATTTTCATAAATTTGCTGCCTTTTTCTACCGATTATTTAAAATACCATTACTTTCAAGAAGAGTTAGCTACAATTAAGTAAATTGCAGCAAATAATGGGTTTCCATTAAGCATAATTAATAAAATTTATTTTAAATTTTTTAACAAATACAAGCTCTCATCATTTAATTTATAACACAAGCATTAAAAATTCTTGATTTCATTGCCTCACTTATTTTGGTGGTATCTTCTCCCGATTGGCTACATTTTTTAAAAATTATAATTTACAGATAGCATTTAAAATTTCTAACACATTATTTAACAAGCTTGTAAACATTAAAGATAAGAGAGAGCCCTTAACCCAATCAGAAGTTCACTTAACTGCGGGGACTGTAATGCCGTTTAAATTGGCAGTCTGGAAGAAAAATAATAACGAGAGTGCAGGAGCACTTAAGAGAATGCAAGAGCACAAAGATACGGAAATCACCGAAACTAACCATTTATTGTCTTCAAAACACTTTCCTTCCATCCCGAAAAATGCAAAAATCCTTCATGAGTGCCTCAAAGAGAGATGCTTGACTTATTAGAGAAGTTGTAGATCACAAGGGCAAAAAGGAGTCCTGTACTTTCTTGTGTAAATGTTTATGTATTATGTTTTTACCTTTGAACCACATTTAATTTTTAACAATCTTAATCACGACCTGCATAGCACGTAAGTTTAGCGCTTGCCTACGAACCCGATGGTCGCTGGTTCAATTCTCGACCAAGTTATATTTTATTTTTTATTTTTTGCTTTATTTCCGTTCTCCCGTTCAACTTAACCTCATTCTGCTTGTTTTGTTTACTTTTATTTTATTTAGCTCTAAAACCGGATATAATGTGAACGTCAGCAATATTTTTTATATATTTATTTTTTATTTAAACTAAAATGTTTGTGGTGTTAAACGAATAGTTTTACCGGTAAGTCGTATCTCAACATTGTAATTCGTGTCTATGCATTATTGTTTTTTATACTAAAGTTGCTTGCTAAAGAACTATTACACATGTAATAATTTTTAAAAAATAAACATAATCTGAGACCATTGGCTTTGTGTTCCTTCAATCTCTGAATTTCTAAGTAACATTGTTAATATTATTAAAGATGAGGCCTGGCTCGAAGACAAAAACATCATTTACGCATGTTAGAATTGGGTTTTTTTGACTCTAATGATTTCCATCTTTTCAAGGATATCCAATGTGGAGGTGAGAGCAATAATTATGGGAATTAATAAATATATCTCAGATATTGAGGTATTAAATGAAGGAAAAATGAACGTACTATAGGTTGCTGATTTCTTTCTTCTATAACATATACATTTGTGGTGCTTGTCACTTTTGTTACCGGCCGGTATTCTCGCGATACTTTTGGTAAATAAGGAATGAGGAATTTCGGCATTAGAGAACAGACATACATACTTTTAAATATAGAGTTCATTCAAAATGTACTTGGAGAATTAAGACCAATACGAATATTAAAATAATTAATTTAAATAATGCTAATGCCATTACTGAACATCCAGCTTTCTACCTACGTTTGTGACACTGCTAATTAATCGACGCATTTTTAGGAACCGATAAATTGTGTCGGTTTCTGTAACACTAGTATCCCTACATTTATTTAGAAAATGGAGGTGCTCTTGTACCCTAGTTAACACTTTTCTTCCTAACTGTCCTACATAAACAGCAGAACAATCTGCATATTGCAGGCAATATACACCAGATTTAGAGATAGGGTCTGATTTGTCTTCAATAAGTTCTTTTTAAGTGAATTAGTTGTCTTAAAAACTATAATAACAAAAGATCTAAAAAATCTGGCTACTTGGAAAATACCACCAAAATAGCTTTAAACATCTAAAATTTTTTTGAAAGTAATAATGAATTGAATACGCGGAATAAATTAATATATGAATATCATATTTCAATTTAAGTTGTAAATTATTAATGGACTTGTACGAAAATTAGTGAGAATAGTACAATTTTCAATTTTTGTGTTATAATAAATAATTTATAATCTCTGGCTCTTGAAGGAATTTTATCTCGTCATTCAAGAATAGCAATGGACGAGCGGTATTTCGAATGCCAGGGGTTAATTTGCTACAATATTGATGATATTATATACAATTAAATCAAAATGGTTTGGCATTCGAATACACATCCCATTTATAAATATAAACAATTTGTAGGTCATCTCAAAACAGACTTTTCTTAGGTACATATAATTGTGCAAAGTCACAAATGAAAAAACTATAATTTTTTTTAAGTGTTAAGCTTCCTTCATAACACTTTTTTATTCATAATAAATTCATACAGTTTTT
The DNA here is from genome assembly GCF_022605725.1 of Anthonomus grandis grandis. Taxonomy (NCBI): domain Eukaryota; kingdom Metazoa; phylum Arthropoda; class Insecta; order Coleoptera; family Curculionidae; genus Anthonomus; species Anthonomus grandis. The sequence continues at coordinate 14,236,853 of NC_065550.1, forward strand.
CACCTTATTTGTTTAATAATTTTAGATACAGGTAGAATCAAAAACCTAACAACTTTTTGAAACTGATTATGAAAATTTTTTAGATTATATTTGTAACTAAGTGTAAGTAATGTAATATTGAAACATTATTGAGCGTATTGTTGAAAATACTAGGTAGTTTCTTGCAGTGGTAGCCCACTCAGTAGATATTTAAAGAGTAATGATTGATATACTTTTTTGTTTGTGAATATATTTTAGTTTTAGTAAAACTAGTTAAGTTAAATTATGTTATGCACGATTTAGTTAAATTTTCTTTTTCAGACCAAAGAACTAAATACGATTCTAAGCGACATTATTGACCACATGTCGCCTAATCGTATTTCCGAAAAATATACGTGTGAACTCAGGAAAATTGTCCAGAAAATTATGCAGTATTCCACTGATTTTGAGTCATTGCTAGCGATGGTAATAGATAAAATATATAGAATATTTGCTTAGCAATATAATAAAATTAATTGCTTTAGGAATATTTTTTGCCATTTCTTGACCTATTCCATGAGGAGTCAATAAAAGTAGAAATCTGCAAACTAGTTTTAACATCAAATTTTTTGATGGATCAAAAAACAAATGACCCTGTGATAATTAATGCCCTAATGTTTCTAGCTGGGGTGCTGCATGATTCTGTAAACGCTTTAAGCCCAGAAGATGAAATCAGGTATATATAAGACATAATTTTTACGAAATTATTAACCGCTTAATTCATTAAATAGGCAAATCGGCGAAATTTTATGTAACGTCGCAAGATGCGTGGACTATGGTAGAAATTTTGAACAGCAGCTGCATTTCTATGTTGACGCGAGAGGTAGTTTTGCTAATTTAGATGTTGTATTAGCACAGTTGGTTCAGGTAAGTGTACTGATTAAATTTGCTCAATCCATAATTGTCTTTTTTTACAGTCTGCGAACTTTTTATCGGCTAATACAAGGCAAATAGTTAAGGGTCACCATACGAAAAGAACGGCCGATTTCGTGCGGGCATGTTCGGCCTATTGTTTTATCACAATACCGTCAATAGAATCTCCAAAAGTTAGGTTGAAACTTTACTTGCTTTCTGGACAGGTAGCGTTGTATAACCACTGCCTTGGCCAAGGTAAATAAATACCAAAAAAATCAATTATCAATTAGAAATGAATTATTGCGTATTTTTAGCTGACGCATGCTTTAAAGCCGTCCTCTCCATCATTCCAGAGCTGCCTTTAAATAACGAAAACGAGTCTTTTTTACACTTATTTATTCAACAATTTTTGTCAATATTATTGGTAGTACCAGACAATCCGGAGAGAGGCATTTTATCCCTGGTTCGATCCTTGGTTAACGTTTTACGAAGCTTAGCATGGAATCAACAGAACTGCATTTTAGGTTATTTATATGTAAATATTGTAGACTTATTGGCTAGTATGACTCAGGATGTGTTTCCCTATCATGTTGATGGAGTGGAGTCAAACGACAGTCTATGGGGCGCAGATTCAAGATTCATTAAAGAATTGGACAGTATGATTTCAGTTATTATAGGGGAACTTCTTGGCCTATTAAAAGAGCTAGGAGCGTGTAGAAAACAGTCCCAAATCGCTATCGAGTTGTTTATTAGAATTTGTATTAGAGCAGGTGATAGCTACAAAGTAATTTTGAGTTCATCGGCATAAAATGGTTTTTTTTTTAGATTTGAGTGCTCCCCAGACCTTTTCTTTGGCGCTGAATCTATGGAATTTGGCGCTTAAAAATGTATATGCTGAGACCAAATACATTGTAAGTTTAGCAAGCAAGTTTTTACTTTAACATTTTCTAACTTCAGAAGAGTTGCCTTTAAAATAAATTGTGGGATGTTAAGAGTTCTTTAAATATATCCATGTAGTTAAAGCAATCCAACCAACACTAAGTCACAAGTGCTTATTTATTACATATAGATATCGTCGCTTCAGAGTAACACTAAGTTCTGTAAAAAAAAAATAATAGCTTACATAGCTTTTTCAGCTTCATATTTGTGTACTTGTCGACAAAAAATAAATAAAGAAATAACTAAAAATTCCTACTGTTGCACAAAAACACAGTTTTCATCTTAAAAAATGCAAAAATTAACAATTTTAGATTTTTTATAAAAAAGAAAGACAACAAAAATGAAAAAAATTAACTTATTAACCCAAAAAATTAGCAAGAATTGTAACTGAAAGTTAATCAGAATCATCGAAATAGTGGCACTAGCGTATGCAGAGAGTGACCTAGAAAAATCATGGTATTTCTTTGGTATAAAATTATCATTGCACAAACTTCTTGCAAAATCTTCTAGTGTTTATATTGTTAAATTTTAGTTTGTATGAAGTCTTGTAAAAAAAATTATTTGGTTAGGTTTTCTTTAGTTTAATTATTTTTATTTTATTCAAAATAACTTTTTTACCGTTTTTATTGACACTAAAGTTAGTCCCCATTATTTAAGATATTTTTTTCCAGTGAAGAAAATCTTCAGTAGACATTTCATTAAATTTGAATGGATTTCCCTTTTTTAGCTGATTTGGAAATTGTCACCGGTTCAGATGGAACCAAATTAAATTGGGCCATTTTTAAGTGCTCTTGGTTTTCTTTTTCAATGCAGGAATGCATTGAATCGCCTTCATTTTCCTTGTGGCCATTAATAAAGCATGTATTATTAATTTTCGCTATGTCATAATTTTCGATAGTGTATAAATACATAGCCATCAAGAACATATTTTTATGTTGAGCTGTACAATTGTTACTATAAAATACAACTTTTTTTTCTAGGACATAGAAATTGAAAAATAAAATATGATATTTCATTGGCTGTCCTTTTGGCCTCTCCTTTGTGCCACATGTAGCAAAATCCTGATTTTTCTTTTATAATAAAAATCGTAAAATAGTAAAAGTTAAATTTAATTTTATAGCTTAATGAAGGAATGTTGCTATTAGGTAGTTGGGTAACAGTAGATTATAAATCATAGGAACACAACACGCTAATATTATTGTTGTCTTCTAAAGCCAATTTTGTATCTTTTGCGTTTTCCAGATGAGACAAATTCTTTTCCTCTTGAAGTTCTTCTTTTTTTGCTTCTTTCTGTTCAGCACTTAAATTTATAAATGACTTGCAGACGGAGCATACATTTCTTTTGGCTCAAAAATTTAATAAATATGTTGTTTTAACAAAAGGACTGCTATTATTTAGAGATTTTCCCATGTGAAGTCTATACATAATGCTTAAGTTAAGCGATCCTTCCCTTCCCAAAAATTCCCGTTCTGCGGAATCCCTAAAATAATGGGATCTTTTCTGGGAAATCGATTTATATGTTTTATTACGTTCAATTAAATTTTCATCAATTTTAATTAGCTCGATTTACGTGCCTACTTTTATCTGTTTTTAAGAAACCAAACTTATTTAATTTTTTCAAAACAGTGTCAATCGAGCAGTTAAGAGATGTTACTTATAGCACAGATTTAGCTTTGTGCAGCTTTCCCAATCTGGAAACATATTTCTGTCCAGAATTTATGTTTTGCCTTTTCACGTTTTTTTCCATAAGTCTATTTTTTTCAGTCGCTTTCTATACTTGGGTTACTGAACAGATGGAGTGGTCACGTGATCGTTCTGCGCCGGTGGTGTGGCCTAGAGCCTCGATAAGGTTCATGACTTAGGGTTTTATTTAATTTTATTAGTCGAGTGGCTTTAGCGTTTTGGTTGAATTTTCTGCTATTCGAATACTTGAATCTTCGCAATATTGAAAAGTTGAGATTGTGTTTATTTTTTTGTTAACAAATTAACATATTGGATTATTTAATATCAATCAAATATCAAATTAACATATTAAATTAATATATTGGATTTTCCATTCATCAAAAAGAAAAACAAAAATGTTGTTTTTTTAAATAATGTTACCTAAAAAATAATTTTAATTTTTTACATAATTATAAACATAATGTGTAAAAAATGTATTAAAATAAATGTAGTATTTGTTCCTTTTTTAAATAAGGAACAAATATATACTTATATTCAATCTATAAATTTAAATCTCACAGACCTACCAGCGCAGCCCCTAACTTGTTATTCCTTCTTTAATTTTAAAACACATATTTACAAAAAGATAAAAGCTACTTAATTCTCAAAACCAGATTATGATCATAAAATTATATTTTATAATGGCCGGGTTCATCAGAAAAAAGCGCTCCCTGAGCGCTCGATTGTTGCTCAGGTATGACAATTTTGATTGGTCCTTACTATTATAAGCAAAACTTTCAGCGCTCAGGTAGCGGTTCTGATGAACCTGGCCAATTACACCCTAAATGTTTGACCTGGCACGATTACTTAAAAGGATTACCTATCCCTTTTCGGTAAACCCCAATATATAAACATAACTTTGCATAACAAAATACTTAAAAGGGGTTATTATATCATTGTGCACAACCTGGCACAACCTTAAAATCCGTTTGGACCCATTTTACAGGCCACCGTATTATATTTTAAAAAAAGCTGCTTACAAAGCAAAGCTGTACGGTAAAATAATTTAAAATAAGTAGGCATAATTCTCCTCGTCTAAATCTGCCAAGGTTGCATCGATGGGCGGGCCTATATTTCGCGCACATCATTTACTCCATCTGTTCTCTACTTCATTACTACGTCACTTAATATGTCAATCTCTTCATCCAATTTTTCATTATCTTGTTTATTGGATACAAAATCAGGATCTTGCACGCTATCAACGAGTGAATCACTTACACCTTCATCGAAATTATCTTTGGCTTATCTGTAAAGTTATTTTTTTGTATCGATCTTTCTTCAAATTTTACACGTTAGTCAGCCTCTACATTGTCCATTGTCATCCGCTTCATCAAAATGTGGCTTTTCCAAACTGGCTACATGTTTTTCTAGCAAACTCGAAGTAGATGCTTCAGATTCAATTTAAACTACTTGAACAATATACCAAAAGAATAAACGTTCATAAAAGCTGTTCTAAATATAATCCTGATAAAATTACCGCGAAACCCATAAAAATATTATTAATTCATTTTATTTAGCCTTTTCTAATTTCTAAGACTTATTCGTATTGCCAAAATTCTGGTTTTCTATTAGTTGTGACGCGTCAGGGGTGTCTTACAAACTAGAGGTAGATTCCTCACTCATCATCACTCACATATAATTTTATAATAACCTTGAAAAAAGGTAAAAAAAAACAATAATTTTTAAATTAATTTATTAAAAAACAGTAATTTGGCATTATAGATAATTAAATTTGAGTAAAAACTGGGTTAAGAAGTATTTAATAACTCAACTTAATATAATTAACTAAAATAATATGTTCGTTTCGTTTTGTCATCTTAGACTGCAAATTAGTATTACGCTTTTTTAGTTGCTAAATACACTTCTGCAACTTAAACCTCCTGATCTACTCAGTTTTAGACAAACAGAGAAAAACCCAATGATGTGTATTATATCAAATTGGGATGAATATTTAAGAGATATCTTAGTGTTGCATCAAGTAAAGGCCATAATATGTAGTTATCTCAAAATAGCTTTTGTTTTGATGTCCTATTGTTGCTCTAAGGTGACGATATATGTTTTAGATGGGCTAAGAAATTGGAATATTAATGTTCACAAGTTTTCAAGCGCCGAGATGCCTACTCATATAATCGTTAACTCGGTATCATGTGCTCGGTGCAAAACCGTTAAATTCTTTTACGGATACGACTGGAGGCACTACTGTCGGACTATAATTCTTTAGTACAACTAAAAAGTTGTGTTGTGACTATATTTCTATTGGAGAAAGTTATGACATTTGAGGGATGAAAAGAATATCTATTATGTTACCGTTGTTTTATTTCTTTATTTATTTTTTGCAATCATTTCTCAATTTGAAAAAATCTATATGTTTTTAAGCCATATTTGGAAGTTTTCAAAGGCCTCGAATTTCTTTTTTAATCCAATATCTTTGAGTGCTGTGGACGGCATACGACTGCCATTAATTAGTAATAACGAATTTTCATATTTATTTTTATTATATTAAAATTATTTTAAAAAATATTCGTAAATAATTTGTTACAAAAGTGAATTTAACTTCTATAACATTTGTGAGAAGTTGCAATGGGCGTCCATACGGCTGTCACATTCTTTTAAAAAGTATTTTAACAAATATTATAAGGAATAAATTATGTAACATCGCAACCAACAAGCTGCCAACAAGCGAAAAGGTACGAAGTCTTGTTCTTATTAATACCTTGTTTTAATAAGGTTAAATTGTTTTATTAAGGTTAATTGCCCAGAAATGATATTCAAATTCAAAAAACATTTATTTGCGAAAGAAAAAATAATCAAAACGTCAATTATTAAATTTACAATGGAGACGAAAGGACTTATGCGATGCGCCCTTAGAAAATATATTTTAATTTGAACACAAATATATACTTTTTCCAATTAAAGAAAACGCAATGTGGATGCTAAAGGTAAGGGCAGGCGACGAACAGCTGAAAGTTCGCTGATACGCGGCTGTACGATGTTGGTCTTCTTTATAGCGATTAAAATATCTAGTATTGTGGGAGTGATCAAAAATATTAAATAGCTCTTTTAGGTGGTTGCCCAGTTTTGATAATGCGATAAATGAAACAGTATAAATGATATTTTCGCCTATTTTCCATATTTAGATAAGAGTGAAGATTAATAAAAGGAGTTATACGACTTCTGTATGAGATTCCATAAGAAAACCTCATACAGGCATTTTGCAGTTTTTGGATAGACTTAGAAATTGCACTAGTAATTGCATTATTATAAACTACATCGCAATAGTCAAACAAAGAAAGTATTAATGTATTACATAAGAATTATTTAGTTTTGGCTGGAATGTGACGCTTGACATTATGCAGACCCCTTAAACGCATATAAATTATAAGCAATGCTCAATTTTTATTTATGTGGGCTAAGAAGCTTAAGCTGCCATCAACAATTAATCCTAAATTTTTCGCTTCATCACTACTGATATATTTATATTTTGGATTTTTAGAGTATAGTTATTCGTTGCTACTTAGAGTTGAATTTTATTGGATCCTATAAAAAGAGCACATTATTTATTAGCATTCAATTTTACATTGTGTTTTTCAGCATATTTAGAAATGTTATCTAGATCATTATTAAATTGTGTTCCGAAAAGAGGTAACGAATTGGGACAAGCATACCATATACATATACATTCAAATCAGCATACTGCTGAAGTTTCGTATTATGTCAATTTTGTTTCCATATCAGCTACACACAAGTCTAGAACAGAGCTTTATCTATTTTAATAGATCTAAAACTATAGAAACAAAAACGAAAAAATGCATTAAATTAATATGCATATAATAATCCATAAAATAAAAACGAATTACAATGATGAAAATGCTAAAATGCACCATTTACATCTCTTGAAAAGCGCTCGTAATAATTATAACATAACTTATACTTTGATTGAGGTTCTCAGTAGTACGAAGTTCAGTTATCATTACACATGATCTCTTTAAGTTGTTTTTTTTAGATAGAACACATTTTTTAACAAAGACATCGATTTACGAACGACAATACGACGTGTCGAGGTTTTACTGCGGAAGGCATTTTTCGCCCCAGCCGCTCGCAGTAATTTATATCCGATTTGTTTATTTCAACTCCGAGTTTAGTTGACAACAATTGCAGTACGGTGTCCGAAATATTTTTGCGTATTTTCAGCGACGCCATGAAAAAGTATGCAATTGTGATTTGCGGATGTCTGGTACATTGATGAGTCAATCTATTGATCCACTTCCCTTTTAAGATCCTGCAAACATTGTTTAAGAAGCGTACAAGTACAAAGTACAAAGTCTATTGCCTAACTTAGTAAACTCGGACATTTTGTTAGAGGTGTTATTATTCGATTTTCCACTGAATTTATCACTCAGATTAGTTCTAAGCAGAAAGATCCATTGTAAACTTGGCCACCATATCTTCGATGCGCGCACTAGGGGAATATTACTAGAGGTACTGGTGCTTTCGAGTTTTGGAGAGGCCTTACTTTGTTTATTTCTTCTAGTCATGGTCAACACTAACTGTAAACAGCTTTAGATAAATTATATATCCGATAATGAGGGGAAATTTATAAAATGTACGGGACCGACACGAAGGATGTGTTACTTCACCCATACGCACTCTCTAAACAATGATATTAAATATTTTATAGTTTAATAGAAGTATATATTTCGTAGGAGAATGTGTATATAAAGATTACAAGTAGGGAAAGTCTTTATCTCCAAGAAAACTCTCTTTCTTGGAGATAAAGACTTCCACTATTTATCTATCTTTAAATATTTTAGTTTAATACGTGTCAAAATATTGTCCACTATTTTGTAGTCATACAGCCCGTTTATAAATTCTCCTTGAGGAAGTATTTTATAAAGAACTGAGTTAAGATGTCTAGACGGAGAAATCCAAAGGGTTCAAGTCAGGTGATCACCCCAGATATCTGAAAAATTTCAAAGAACCCAATGACAAAAAATTTATGCTCGTATGCGAAGCTAAAGTAGCGTTATAAAAGTGAGATTTGGGTTAGCATTTTTTTTAGATCCATCGTTTTTAAAATTCAGTTCATCTGGTCTTGAAAAATCAGTTAAAGTAAATTTTGTATGAGAGTTATTTCAACTTAAGAACTTTCCTTCTACTACACGTTTCAAACTTCTATTCGTGCTGTTTCCCATAAAATAGGTTAAATATTTGGCAAAATTATTGCACAATATTTTTATAGTTCTTGAACCTAAAAAGTTAATATTGAATCTACAATATCGAGCCTTTATACGCGTCAATATTCTCACAGAAGCAGGACCTCTTTTAAAATACATTATAGCTCTACCTATACAGCAAATGTTTGATGATCGACTAACGAACCGCTGCAGCTCTTGTAAAAGAAGTTCTTAAGCTAAAAAAGAAAATCATATCTTTATAATACAATAGGCTTTGTTGATGTACGTCGTCTGCTTCAGGTCCAAATAGACTGGAGGTAATTTATATTTCCTTTAGATAATTTAACCTTAAAAAAAGATGATTTTTCTCTTTATGAAAAATGAGCTCTGCGAATGAGCAGTTTGGAATTTCTTAGTTAGCTTTATAATCTAAAATCAACTAATACCTATAATCTATCATAATTTACTTTCCGAACAGGTATTACCAGCCTTAAATATATGCAGTATTTATATCATCAACCCCTCCTATTTGGAAAATTCAGGGGGTTGATGATTGTTAGATTTCTTAGTAAATATTTTTGTGATTGATTATTTTTCTTCTAGTGTAGGACACGAGAATATCTTAAAAATCGAAGCCTGGAGTTAGAAAACATACACTTACAGCAGTTGGTTGAGAAACTAAGCATTCCATCTAGATAGGGATTCATTTACTATTTATAGTCTTTTTTTTACACGTTTTATATTATGTATTTATATTCATTAACATTCACTGTTAATATATAGTCAAAATTATAAATGAGGTGTTCTTAGACTAAAAGTAGAGAGTAAAATAGTATATTATTTTTATTATTATTATTATTATTATTGATATACTTTATATATACTTTTATTTATTTCACATATTATATGTTAAAAAGTATCTGAATAAAGTGACCAATTTATTGCGGCATTTATTAATGCAATTTATTTTTTAAATTTGTATGTACGTTTTTTACAATTGTATATTTTGAATGAAAGCAGATTTTCTAGATTATAACAAGAAAAAGTTAGGCAAAGTTGATAAGCTACATATTTTTTCAACTTTGCTCACAGAACACTGGCTTAGCATTTAGCTATCACAAAACTTCTTACCTAAGTATAAATCACGTCTCCAGATATTCGAGAGTTCATTTAGTTACATTAAATATCCGATGAAGGGATATTCAGATACAATAGTATTGTTTGTCAGCATCTGTGACAACTAAAAAAAGGATGATGCATTCTTCTTCCTTTATGACAATATTTTAAAGCCATTTCTGTCTTCTCAACTAAAATTTACTACAAATGTTTACATTTATTACAAACTTTTTACACACGCTACGAAACACGATTACTTGCTACTACTCGAAATATGTATTTACAACTGGTTATTTCTGATTTAAATCTTGCGCCGATATTCTTCCAACTTCACTGCACGAAAATATCTGCCAGCGGCGAAGTGATTCCTGATATATATTCAGATGACTATTCCGGAAGTTTCGCTGACCTTAGAGAGTATTATTATATATAGAGATTATTATTATTATTATTATTGATATACTTTATATATACTTTTATTTATTTCACATATTATATGTTAAAAAGTATCTGAATAAAGTCACCAATTTATTGCGGCATTTATTAATGCAATTTATTTTTTAAATTTGTATGTACGTTTTTTACAATTGTATATTTTGAATGAAAGCAGATTTTCTAGATTATAACAAGAAAAAGTTAGGCAAAGTTGATAAGCTACATATTTTTTCAACTTTGCTCACAGAACACTGGCTTAGCATTTAGCTATCATAAAACTTCTTACCTAAGTATAAATCACGTCTCCAGATATTCGAGAGTTCATTTAGTTACATTAAATATCCGATGAAGGGATATTCAGATACAATAGTATTGTTTGTCAGCATCTGTGACAACTAAAAAAAGGATGATGCACTCTTCTTCCTTTATGACAATATTTTAAAGCCATTTCTGTCTTCTCAACTAAAATTTACTACAAATGTTTACATTTATTACAAACTTTTTACACACGCTACGAAACACGATTACTTGCTACTACTCGAAATATGTATTTACAACTGGTTATTTCTGATTTAAATCTTGCGCCGATATTCTTCCAACTTCACTGCACGAAAATATCTGCCAGCGGTGAAGTGATTCCTGATATATATTCAGATGACTATTCCGGAAGTTTCGCTGACCCTAGAGAGATCGTACGGTGCGTCATTCCCGATTTATGGAGAATCAACTAGTTTCTCGGTGTTTACAATATCATTACAATACCAAAGAGATTTGTTTAGAATTTTGCATACTTCTATCATGAATTATTCCGGAACAAATTAAGCTATACTTAATTGGGTTGGGAGGGGCGGAAAGACTTCTTCACAAATAAAAATGCCAATCTTTTTTGTCAAGAGTTATGTATTGCGATGGGTTCACTCGCCATCATCAGACTCTTACACTACATGGATAAGCAATTTGATATTTGTAATATCAAATTGCTTTTTGTATAATTTGCATTAAGATTAAACAATTGACATTTAAGGATAATATACATATGTACAGGGTGTTACATAATAAGATGAAAGATTTAATAAACATATCTAGGAAGGTATTAACGATTTGTTTTTAAAAAAGGAAGTTTGAAGATTTTAACACCCTGTATTTCAAATGTTAAGGAGTTTAGAACATAGCTTTATTTGAACTGTTCTTCTTAAAATCACTTAAGGATTAACACCCTTAAGGATCAGCATCTTATTCTGTAACACCATGTATAATAGGATAACCATAAATAAAATAAATACCATAATTAGAGAACGAACGTCAAAAAAATTCAGCAGATTGAGGAAAAACAAGTGGACAAAGATATACGGATTATGTAAGGATATTTATACAGGCTGGGGAATTGATCATTACGCATAGAGAGGTACTTAAAGGCGAAATATGGCAATTTTTGTAAAATAACGGCCGCTATATCCCGCGGCAGCAACATCTGAAATTGTAATTTCGTCTATCCGCTAAAAGTTTGCGGATTAATTAATTTAATAAAAAGACCGTCAGCAAATAGCATACTTGTATTATGTAGTAAAATAATTTGGGATTGTCATTGTTATAAGATATGAAAACTGAAAATAAGTATGGAATAAAAAACGTACGTTTGTTAAAATTGCTTTTCAGAAATTTGAATTATCTTGCGTTTAGAATAGCGCGTCTGGTTGGTGCGTTTTTGTTTTGATAGATAATTTTTGAATATCTTGTTGTTTTTGTTTGTTGTTGTATTTTGCTTGCGTCTAAGTACGCAGCATATTTCAATTTTTGGCGATGAAGAAATGAACGATTTTAGCAATAGCAACAGTGCTGCAGAAGTAATCTCCCAAGAAGATGAGGACAGAAAAACAGCAAAAACCCTCTTCCTCATCCTCGTGTTCCAGGATGCAAGATTTTTTTTAGTAAGCGGCATCGTTTTCTCCAGGGCCCCCGTAACCGGGCACGCAACGCACGGGGCTTTTTGGTTTGGCCCCTTTCGGGTGGCGCCAAAACCAAAATTTTTTACCTCTACTCTACGACAACAACATTAAATTCAGGATAAAAAGACCTTTAGAATGAGGTATCGCTTGATCTCCTTCTAATTTACAAATTTGAAGGCAGCTCTCACCCTCACTCAGGGGTTGATACTGTGTAAACCTACTAAAATATGTGCGGAAAGTTTTGTAAGAATCGGTTGAGTAGAAGTAGTTCAAAAAACTATTGCAAGATTAAAAATATTCAATAAACAACTATACAGATCGAGCAATATTAAATTAAATCGTTTATTAACAATTAAACACTTATTTAAAATTTTAGTTAATATTTAAAAAAAAAATTGTAATTAAAGAATTGTATTTTTTTAATCCAAATTCGAATAATATGCAGTTTTCGTAAATCGCCAAGCTTGTTTATAAACGTAAACACTTATCGAGCTGTAATAATTGGTCCAGACTTGCATATTTTGGTTGATCACGCTGCTTCACCTGTTCCTGCCCTTGAACTTGTTGCAGTATATCAAAAAATGTTTCACCGTAATATATGTAGCGCCATCTATACATTTATATGTACATGTGCCCATGACATCACTTTTGTTGTTTGCACGGTTGTCGACCTCCTAACTTTATGTATTAAAGAAGTTGTTAGTAGTACGTATTAAAACTCTAAACCAGAAGCGTTGCTTTTATTTTGCTGTTCCCAAATCCACAAATTTCAACAGGTTATGGGCCCAGGCACCCATCGCCAAGGCACCCTGTGTAAAGGGGATTAGTCCTAGTGTGCGTTGAGGGTTTTTTAGCAAAATTCGCAGTGGTAGTTTGTGAGTTTTTTGGTGCGATAATCGAAACGTTTAGTGAACGTAATGGCGTCAGCGGCGAGCTATTTAGCCAGTGTTCCAAAACTGTCGGGTCGTGAAAATTATTACGAATGGGCTTTCGCGATCGAGAACGTTCTTATAATCGATGGTTTATCGAAGTGTTTGGAAGCAAATGGTGAGACAGATACGGAAAAGTTAAGTAAAGCGAAAGCAAAGCTTTGCCTCTCCATTGATTCATCAATTTATGTCCATATTCGAGACGCGAAAACGGCTTTAGAAGTGTGGGAAACCTTAAAAAAGCTGTACGGTGAAAAGAGCTTCACCCGAAAAATAGATCTGCTAAGAATCCTTATAAATCTCAGGTTAGATAACTGTGAGAATATGGATAGCTACATCGGGCAAATGATCGAAACAGCGCAGAAATTAACGCGTAGTGGTTTCGAAATCAACACGGAATGGGTTGGTTCTCTCCTTCTTGCTGGGTTACCAGACAGGTTCACCCCGATGATAATGGCGATCGAGCACAGCGGCATTGAAATTACAGCTGATGGTATAAAGTCTAAGCTGATCGACATGCAGAAAGATGGCGCTGGCAGGCACAACGATAGTGAGAAATCTACAGGAAGTGCTTTTGCGGGTAAAGGCAGTTTTTCGAAAAAACCCAGAGAGGGCGCTGCAGGTTTTAAAAAGGGAAACTTCAGTACGAAAGGTAAAGAAGTAATTTGTTTCGAATGTAAACAAAGTGGCCATTATAAAAACAAGTGTCCTATTTTGAAGAGAGATTTTGATGTTTTTCGAAAATCACAGAAAAAGCCGGACGATAGAAGTGCTTTTAGTGCAGTGTTCTTGAATGGCAAGTTTAACAGTTCGGATTGGTATATCGACTCAGGAGCCAGTGTTCATTTAACGTCAAGAAATGACTGGTTAAAAAATGTAAATAAAGGAATGGAGCTAGAGGAAATTTTAGTGGCCAATAATCAGAAGGTTTCTGTGTTGTCTGCTGGTGAGATTGAGTTAACCACAGTGGTAAGTGGCAATTTAAATCATGGTATTTTAGTAAAAAATGTACACTATGTGCCTGAACTTACTACTAATTTACTGTCTGTTAGCCAGTTAATAAAGAACGGCAATAAAGTTGTTTTTAATAAAAAGGGCTGTGAAATTTTTAATGTAAAAGGTATATGTGTGGCTACAGCTGATTTAATAAATCATGTATACAGGCTTAATTTTTTAAAGGAAAATGCTGTATGTCCAGCATTTGCAGTATATTCACAGAATGGTTGTGAGTTGTGGCATAGACGTTTTGGACATATAAACTATAGGGATTTAGGTGTGATGAAAAATGGGGCAGTTAAAGGCTTAGATTTCAAGGGGCAATCTGGGTCAGGTGATCTATGTCAAGTTTGTTGTGAGGGGAAGCAGGCCCGGTTACCATTTAAAATTAGAGGAAACAGTGCTACAGAGTTGTTAGAGATTGTGCATGGAGATTTATGTGGTCCCATGGAGGTACCGTCAATAGGCGGCTCTAAATATTTTTTGGTTCTAGAGGACGACTTTAGCAAAATGGTGTTTGTTTATTTTTTGAATGCTAAAAGTGAGGCTTTGGATAGATTTAAGCAATTTAAGTCGTTTGCAGAGACCCAAAAAGCACAGAAAATAAAAATCTTCAGGTCTGACAATGGAGGAGAATTTTGTAGTTCTGATTTTGAATCGTTTTTAGGGAAACATGGTATTGTTCATCAAAAAACTAATCCCTATACCCCACAGCAAAATGGTACGTCAGAGAGGATGAACCGGACACTAGTAGAAAAGGCGAGGTGTTTGTTATTTGACGCTGATTTTCCCAAGCAGTTCTGGGCGGAGGCAATAAACACAGCTGCTTACTTAAGAAACAGGTCTGTGGTATCAGGACTAGATAAAAAGACTCCATATGAAGTCTTTTATGGTAAAAAACCTGATGTTAGTCATGTTCGTATCTTTGGTAGTGAGGTTATGATGCACATACCCAAAGAAAAAAGGTTGAAATTTGACAAAAAGGCTGTTAAAATGTTCCTGGTTGGATATGGTCAAGATATTAAAGGCTATAGGCTCTATGATCCAACTAAAAGGAGCGTAATAACTAGTAGAGATGTAGTCATTAATGAAAAGCCTAAATTGTTAAAAAACTTTAAGTTTTTAGATTCTTCGAGCACTGATTTTGAAGAGGATTCAGTGTTTACAGAGGAGTTACCTCAAGTGGGGGACACAAATATATTTCCAAACCCAAGTGTGCAGTCTGACGAAGAATATCTTGATGTACAAGACAATATTGATTTAAGTGACCCGGAATATTTGCCTGAAAATGTTAACTTACCTGAAACTTCAAGGCAGTCAAGTAGAGTCAGAAAACCAAAAGTGTATGAAGATTATGTATCATTTCATTGTAAAAAGCAGTCAGAAGTTAATCTTGAAGATATCCCATCCAGTGTGATTGAGGCTCTTTCCAGACCAGACGGGGATAGATGGAAAAAGGCCATGGATGAGGAAATGAGGTCTTTTGAGCAAAATGAGGCATGGGACTTGGTTAACCTTCCTAAAAGTGGTACTTTAGTGGAGTGTAAGTGGGTCTTTAAAACCAAAATCGATTCTGAGAATAAAGTGTGTTATAGAGCGCGATTAGTTGCAAAGGGTTATACTCAGCGTGAGGGTATAGACTATGATGAAACCTTTTCTCCCGTTATAAGGTATTCAAGTTTGCGTTTGTTGTTAGCATTATCTGTTAAATTGGATTTAGAAGTTATTCACTTGGACGTGAAGACAGCCTTTTTAAATGGTGACTTGAAAGAAACAGTATTCATGCGTCAACCAGAAGGTTTTGTTAGTAAAGGCAATGAAAATAAAGTGTGTTATTTGAAAAAGGCCATATATGGGTTAAAGCAGTCTTCTCGTGCCTGGTATCATAAAGTGAATGAAATCTTAGTCGGATTGGGTTTTAATAAATCAGATTATGAGTCTTGTGTGTTTATAAAAAGAGTTGATAAAAGTTTAATCATTGTAGCACTCTACGTGGATGATTTCGTGGTTTTTAGCAATGACAGTAAGCAAACTGATTTATTGAAAACCGAATTGAATTCTAATTTTAAGATTAAGGACTTAGGCCAGTTAAAATTGTGTTTAGGTATGAATATTCATAGAAATAAGGATAGCCTAACATTAAACCAGAGTAGTTATATTGATCAGTTACTGAGAAAGTTTAATATGTCGGAATGCAATGTTGTCAATACACCAATCGATGATTTTGATTTTAGTGAGAGCTGTGACTCAGAAAAAGTTCATAATCCTATGTATCAGAAATTAATTGGTAGTTTGATGTTTCTGGCAGTTTTGACAAGACCTGACATAGCATACAGTGTAAGTTTTCTAAGTCAGTTTAACAATAATCATAGTGAGTATCACTGGAAATGTGCAAAAAAGATTTTGAGATATTTAAAGGGCACAAAAGATCTTTGTTTGACTTATAAGAGAGATAATTCGGATTTGACAGGTTTTGTTGATGCTGACTGGGGGTCAAATAAGATAGATAGAAAATCATATACTGGCTTTGTTTTTAAACTCTCAGGCGGAGCAATTTCTTGGAAGAGTATAAAACAAAAAACAGTAGCACTTTCGAGCACGGAAGCCGAATATATGGCTTTAGGTGAAGCCACAAAAGAGGCTAAATATCTAAGAAATTTGTTGTCAGAAGTTCAAGGAAGAGTGGATTCTGTTGTTTTGTATAATGACAATCAGGGAGCTCAGAAGTTGTGTAACAATCCAGTCTTCCATGAAAAGACAAAACACATAGACATAAGACACCATTTCATAAGAGAAGCTGTACAAGATAAAATTGTTAATTTAAGGTATTTAAGTACAGATGAAATGTTAGCCGATATTCTTACCAAAGGGCTAAAAAATGTTAAAAATTCTAAATTTCGACAAGGTTTAGGTCTGTATGTTTAGATATTATTTTGATAAGTGGGGGTGTTGCAGTATATCAAAAAATGTTTCACCGTAATATATGTAGCGCCATCTATACATTTATATGTACATGTGCCCATGACATCACTTTTGTTGTTTGCACGGTTGTCGACCTCCTAACTTTATGTATTAAAGAAGTTGTTAGTAGTACGTATTAAAACTCTAAACCAGAAGCGTTGCTTTTATTTTGCTGTTCCCAAATCCACAAATTTCAACAGAACTTGCACTTTTCTACGAGTACATTAACTCTCAGTGAAGACGTAGAATCCGTCGAACCTTCTGACTCAACAATAGAGGCTACAAGTGAAGATGAAACTGAAATGGGCCCTGAGATGACATGTACAATTCTTCTATCAGAGGATCCTCGTATGTGGCCTAGAACCATTAACAACGAGGAAGTCAGAAGGTTGGTTAAGCGAGACCTCCTTTGATAGGACGCAATTATCAACTTCCTACAAATCAAGATAAAAGAAAATTTTCAAGTATGTACTTTGTCAGAAAACTGGAGAATGGTGAAGCAACAGAGAGAATTTGGCTTGTTTATTCAGTTCGAAAAAACTCTATATTTTGCTTTTGTTGTAAGGTTTTCGGTAAAACTATCAATAATTTTTCTGATTCAAATGGTTTTCTGATTGGCAACACTTATCGTTGGCTATAAAAAGACATGAAACATCAATTGTACATAATGTTCATATGAATACATGGATGAGTTTGAAAAATATGTTAAAATTATCTATTACTGTAAACGATCATCATTTACGGGTTTTAGAAACCGAAAAAAATATTGGCATGATATTCTGGAAAGAATTCTTGTAGTCGTAAAATTTTTGTCCCGACAATGTCTAGCATTTCAGGGTTCTTCTAAAGTACTTTTTCAACCTGATAACGGAAATTTTCTTAAGGCTTTCGAGACGAGTTCCTCATTTGACCCTGTGATGAGAGAACATCTTAGTAGAGTGCAGAACTCCGAGGAAAATTCTCTAAAAAACTTATTATTAAGGCTATCAAATTTAAAACGAAATTGTAGAATTAATGTCTTCTAAAGTAAACAATAATATTTTAAATATGGACGCAATTCCAAATATGATTTAATAATCATGGACTGTACCTCAGATACAAGTCACACAGAACAAATAAGCCTTGTTTTGCGTGAACATTGCATGTGCTTAGAACATTGAAAGGCTTTCAATGTCCTAAGGTTATGTGGTGTTAAATCAAGATTGTAAAAAAGTTTAGAACAGATTCAAGATAGTTTTTTAGCTTTTAGCCCAATATTCGATTCTACAGGAAAAGGACTATTCATTTAAAAAATTGATTAAAACTTCTGTAAATATCCTTTATGCATGAGTATGTTTATTTTAGATGGTTCTCATAAACACAGTAATGAAATAATTTTCAATTTCTTTCAGTGTCCATTACAAGAAAAACATGTAGAGAGATATAATAATAATAATAATAATAGGCCTTTATTTTTAATTAAGCAAAGTTCAGCATATCTGTTATTAACCGAGCATATATACAAAATACATAACATTAAATTTACGTATTGGCAACTTAAGGTGCTAGGCAATGATACTTTTGTAATTATAAAGGACAAGCATAGGAATGACATTTTATGAATTCACTAAAAAATGTTGACATTCTATGGCGTAAGTACATTGCATTTACCAACTAACAATTTAAACTTGGCTAAGTCAATATTTTTTCTTAAATGTCAAAAATAATAGGTCCTACAGTTTGCGAAAAATATCAGTGTTGGCTAACTTAGGTAACAAATGGGAAAACGAACGTTGGAAAAGTTCTGTTTTATACCTAGGAACATCAAATAAATTATTAAAGCGCGTGTCTCTGTTATAAAAAGTATTTCTTTTATTAAGTTTATCAAACAGATTACCTGGACAGGAACTATCAAGTAACCGTTTTGCTAGGCAGCTCAGGTGAAGCCCCTGACGATCGCATATTTTCAACCAATCAAGTTCACTCCAATATTTTGTATTTTTTGAAGCCGGTATTTTGAATTTGTATTGGGAAAAGGCCAATAAACTGAGACACCACCATAATTGCAGTCTGATAAAAGAAGCGACTCCGTTAACTTTATTTTTAACTTTGTGATAATAATTTGCCTACTCTTGTACACATTTTTCAATGCACAGAAAGATTTTTGGACCACCTTGACAACCTGACTTTCAAACTTTAGGCTGTCATCAACAATAATACCCAAATTTTTGTATTTATCTACATTTGGCAATGGTATATTATTTAAAGTTATTATAACAATATCATTAACCCAGTCCTTGTTATGACTCTGTTAATGATAATGATAGTTTTCTTTTTGCATTTCGTTTATTATTTAGGTATGATTAAAAAGTACAATTTTTTTTTTAAACAAAGCTAAGTAAATAAATTGGTAAATGCGCTGGGAGATAGATATGCCCGGCGCATTCTCCATTTTTTTAATAGTTAGTTTCAATCTTTTTTTGCCTTGTAATGTGTAAATAAATAAATATTCATAAGAAAACGACATTTTAAAGAACTGTCGTAGCACCCCTCGTATTTATCTTTTAAAAAAAAAAGCTAAGTAAATGAATTGGTGAATGCCCTGGGAGATAAAAATGCCCGCCGCATTCACCAGTTTTTTTTAAGGTTTTTTTAATATTTTTTTTTTGCCCTGTAATGTGTAAAAAAAATTGTCTTAAGAAAACGACATTTTAAAGAACTGTCGCAGCTCACCTCGTATTTATCTTTTTAAACAAAGTTAAATAAATGAATTAGTGAATGCGCTGGGAGATAGAAATGCCCGCCGCATTCACCAGTTTTTTTTTTATTATTTTTTATCTTTTTTTGACTTTTAACTAATATAAAAGAAAAGATAACACAACTTTTTTAATTTTCTGTGCATCAACGTATAGATTGGGTCGAACGACAAATAATAAATTATAAAATTAAAATGTCATTTTAAAAGTGAGATTGTATCATGAACTTGCCTTTAAACAAAAAAAGTAGTTTTCTGGTCTCTGACTGCACTGCATCACACACAATACAAATTAATTGTTTGTCATTATACCAAAATGTATAGTTTCCCAATAATTATTACAAAAAAACACAATCACATATAAACAAAGAAGAAGACAAGATCAAATAATCGTTAAAAATTAGACGCTGTGCCCTGAAATCGACAAATTAGTATGTTATGCACATACATAGGGTCATGCTAAATCGTATACTAATTTCTCAAAAATTTAGGTAACAACCATTTTTAAATAAAATATGTACAATTTTAATGAAAGGCTAGGCAGGCATTTTTGCTCTCATAAAAAAATATAAGATGCTTAGATTTAGATATTATTGCGTAAAGAAAAATTGTTATTGAGAATTCCGTCTATTTCGGACAATTTTTCAAAAAAGAAAAATATTATGTCTGGCAACTTAGCAGAATATCGGGGATTCTAGGCATATACCGATGAGGCGTATACCCAACGGGCTTTATACTTATGGGCTTTTTTACGTCATGAAAGGAAATAACCAACGTATGTTTTACATGTCGACTCTCAGATACGTAGTATTCCGCACTCCGCAGACATTTTTACGGCGTTAAAGGCATCACGTCAGTTAATAATTATGATCTAAGGTGTATACGCGGCTTTAATATATCACATGGCGGCGTTCAATGTATTGTCAAACTCTCAAGGAAATAACATTTTGGCAGCCACTGATTTTTCAATTTGATTCATATTACGTGATGACCTTTGACCCGCACGACAAGAGCGAAGGCGACTGAATTGAAACTTTATCTTATTTTAGGTTAGGACTACTTCCTTTTATAAATTTTGAACAACAACGAAATTCTTAAACAAGTACAAGAAAAATCTCAGATCTAACGCAACTATCTTAAATTATTAATTAAATGTAACTTTCTATTTTGTTTTTGTACATAACATCCCAAAAACTTTAATTGTTTTGTTTCCCTATTATTGGCACAACTGAAATTTCTTAGGGTTACCAACATCGAAAGTACACAATCATGCAAAATGGCGGCTACCTGGTAGTGGTCATTTACTTTTCACCTAATTGGCAGTGCAGATATATTTATTAAGTTCGTGACTGTGGATCACGAGCATAAAAAAAAAGTCGAGTATATACATGTTTTTGATGAAAAAATGTAATAATATATAAAGTGGCCTATTTAAATAGAAGATGACATCTACTTCCGCTGCAAATTATCAAAATGTTTTAGTTGTAGGACATGCACTGAAATTTGTTATTATTTCATTATAATTTTAATATATTTCTTTTAATTTGCAATTTTTGAATTGAATTATTATTTTCCAATGGATAGTGGTGGTTAAACGACATTTTTTTTATTTTAAAGAAATAATATAGGCATATATTTAAATAAAAAAACACGAAAGCGAAAAAAATTAACAAAATAAATGGAAATTCTTAGTGTTTACTGCACAGAACACAAATATAGTTTTACTGTTTACACGAACTTAAAAATATACCTGGACTGCTAATGCATATGGCCACGATACCCAAAAATGACCACTACATGGTGGCCGCCATTTTTATAGTGGTTGTGTCCTTTTGATGTTGGTCACTCTGAAAATTTTTAGTGTTGCCAACAAAAAATATATTAAATAACGGTAATGAAGTTGATATTTGACGTGTGAGTATAGCGGATTGCCTAGTTTTTGACGATATGTAAACGACGCCGACGGTTGGGTATATCGTCTGGAACAGGCGATGTATCTTTCTCCTTATTTAATACGTGAATAATGTATCACCATCTTTATTTAAAGGTATTTGGTTCAGTTTCTCAAAACCAAATTATTGTGAATTGTCCATCTGTGTTGTTTATAATAGAATAATATATTGAGTTGTTGACAGAATAATATATTTTTTCTATATAAACCCTTTATAATTACAAACCCTCATAAAATCATCTATATTTTGATTCTTATATATGGTTGTACCTATTAATGTGGAAACACTGTACATGGAAGGAAAGTACCTAAAACTCGTAATAGTAAAAATAGAAAGAAAATAAGTGTTTTTAACTGAATTTGTTAAGTAAATACAAGCAAAAATTTAAGGCGGCCCCCTAGTAGTGGTCATTTACTTTTCATTGAATTGGCAGTCCAGGTATATTTATAAGTTCGTGACTGTTTATCAATAGAAAAGACAATTGACGTTTCCATCTGTCAAATATTAGGGAAAATAACTCTATAATAAGATCGTGTCGTGATTTTAGAATCCCAGCCCTAATCCCACACATAAAAGATATGACAATATATGACATATGTAAAGAGAAATGAGAAGATAAGAAGTAAACTCCAAATGTTTTTTTATAGATTAAAAATACATTTTTAAATTCAAAACAACCGGCTTATCAAGAAAATGTTAAAAGTTTCGATAAATGTCCCTAATTAATTTTTTAATTAGCCTCGGTGATAAAAACTTTAAGACATGACAAGCGTTCTAATAAAGAATGTTCTTAAAAAGCATGCGTCGGGCTTTTTTAGAGTAGTGAAGCAATATCAGTTTGACCCATTTGACCATTCCTTTCACAAAAGTACTTTTCTTTCCAATCACTATCGTAATATAACCTTGAACGCAGGCAAGACCAAAAGCAGAATGGTAAGTTGTTTAATATTTGTAATAATTTTTTCTTGATACCTGCTACAACTTTTTGGTATTGATTTTTCTGGTGAGTAAGATTGAATTTCATTTAGTGTGAGAGTTGTTTTAGCTGGGCATTATTTGCAAGAATATGGTAATATTTATAAACATTTTTGATATTTCTAAATTGTATGTAATGATTAAGTCAAACCATCAATTTTTAGTCAGACAAACTAACCCAAGAAGAACGTAGTACTCAGCTTGAGGAACTTTTGAGCAAAGGCTGGACTGTACAAAATGATCGAGATGCTATTTACAAGGAATTCCTATTTAAAAATTTTAATGAGGCAAGTAAATATTTAATGAATCACCTATTGATCAGTATGGGTTAGATAAGAAATAAGTAATAATGTCACATCTCTTTTATTTTTTAAATAATTTATGTAGATAAATACATGTGTTAAATAAAAAGAAGCAATGTGACATATATCTAACAAAAAATAAAAGTTTTATTTCTACATAATGTATATGCTATGTATAGATTAAACAATGTTATGTAGGAAAATACATATTACTCGTATATACAACTATCACAAAATTGGTTTGTGTTTTGGGCTTCAATGACTTGTCTTTATCATCACAATTCTCATCATCATCACTATTTTATCAGAACTTTCTGCAGAAGTCTATGAAATCTGCAATACCCTGTTTATTGGTTATCACATTTTATCCATCCCTTCCATGTTTACCAAACCATTTGGCTATAAATGCTTTTTTTCTGATCGATAGCTCACATTTATTTAATTTATTTATTATCATCTTACATGTTCTATCTATTAAACTAATTATTTAAATGAAAATTTTTAATTTTTCACTTTCATAAAGCATGAGCTACAGCATAAATTTCCACTTTCAAATTTAGATGTTTTCAAAATCCCTCAATGTCACATTCTTCCAATAGTTGAAGTTTTTTCTTTAAAGCCTCCTTATGGTATCTATAACACCTTGGTCCATTGGCTTGACAATAGATTGGAGGAAAATATGCTATGAATATCTTTCCATCTGCTGACTTTAATTGCTCTACATCAGGATATAATGGAGCATTGTTCAGTAACAGTACAGCCTTTGGTGCAAGATTATTTTTTTTAGATAAGCTCTATTTTGCATTATAAATTTTTGGAAAAAAAACTTTTTAAAGATGACTTGATCCATCCAAGCTGCCTTTTGAATATAACAATCAATGGGCTGTGTTTTTATATTTCTAAAAGCCCTTGGATTTTTGGATTTTCCAATAACAGGTAACCTAAGCTTATGGGTTTCAGAGGCATTAGCACAACATAAAACAGTCTGTCTACTTCCAAACTTAAAAGAAGCTGTATGTACAGTTAAGTTGGAGCACTAGTTTCTGAGCCTACAGCAAGGGTTCTTCTTGGCATTGCTTTCCAATAAAGTCATATTTCCTCTCCATTATACATATGCTCAGGTTTTAGGTTATCCTCTGTTATAAGATTTTCAATATCATAGCAAAATTTTTCCACAGGTACATCATCAGCACTTAATTTCTCGCCCATGAGAAATAGGGGGTTCTACTTACATAATTTCAGGATTGCTTTTGTTATCTGGAGAATTTTCTGATAATAATATTAAAAAGATACACCAATGGCCCCAACAAGTGATAATGGCAACCCTTCAATACATAAGCTGAAATGCCATCTGGACCAAAACCTTTGTTTCCTTTAATTTTGTTAATGGGCTTTAAAATTTCATCCCTATCAAATAACCCCAAAAATTGAAATGAGTTTAAATGACAAGCAAGTTAAATTGTTATCATTAATATACATATATGGACATAAAAAAAAATTGTGTACCCACTTACAGTTTTGTCAAAATCTAAATAAATTCTGTTCGGAAATGTCATTTCCTCCATGATATCTGTTGAATATCAAAGATTTTTTAAAGGATTAAAATATTTTTGTCACAAGCAATTCCAAAGAGCTCACCACCTTTAGCATTTGGAGAACATTTAAAAATGCATAATGTACTACCAATGTTTAGTAACATTATCAATTCTAAAAAACAGAAATTTCAAAAACTACTAACTAAAATCAACATACAATTCTTAGGCCACCTACTTGATTCAGCTGAAGAATTGATGTCATAATACCCAGGGTGTCTGAAAAGTCAACAATAATATTGAAGGGGCTGATGGATCAACTCATAAGCACCCAGAAAAACATAAGATGACCTTAGTAAAAGTCGATGGTTTTCGAGGTACAGCAACCTGGATAATACCTTATAAAGTTGGCTCATTTAATCTAGTTTTAAAATTACCCAATATGTTTTAAAAAACGATTTACTATTATTGTGATAGAGTGAAAGATAAATCTACATTATGAAGAAAATAAAGCAAATTTATAATTATGTTACGTTCAAAAAATATTTTCATTTAACTTAGAAAAATTTTAAAAAATCAAATAATATGTTCGAGCTGTCTATTGATCCATCTTGCATTCCTGACAGTTTTAAGATCTTGGGCTGCATCATTTATTCACTGCCATAATTCAGACATATAATTTATTGGCCTTGACCTTTTTTTTTATGCAGCCTACTTTCCTAAACCTTTTCTTTTATGCAACCGTAGTAAACAAAATCGAGGGGGTTTAGGTCTGGAGACCTGGGTCCATAAAATTGGACCTAGTCGGCCGATCCATCTGTTCGGGTAAGTTTTTGAATGTACTCTTATCCAACCACAGTATATTATCTAAAAAATTCGGGTCCTCTTCTTATTTTTTTATAACATTCTGCGGCAAAATTGTAGGCGTGGTTTCGTAGTCTCGAGGCAGTTGGCTTTTCACCCATTGAACATGATATGGGTGATCTTGAAATCCCCTAGTTTTCTACCGATTTCGGTATCCCTGTTCTTTCCATTGCTCATGCCGAAGTCATGAGATCATTTTCAATTTTGTCTAAAACTTGCTCAACATAATCAATACGAGAGTCTTACTTCTCGAACAGGAGCATCCTGCCTTCGGAATATGATCGGTGAACATTAATAATTCACGATAGTATAGATGCTGCTAGAGAATTTCCTCTGCATTCACCATAAATGAGATGCATATTTGCATATTCTTGGGCGGTATACGCCAAGGGCAGAATAAATGATTGGCCAATAAAACAAACAGCTCAAAAAACACAGTTCACAGGAAAATAAACTCAAAAACAAATCCAAAGCAAAAGGTAACAGAAAAGTTAGGATACAAGCAAAAAAGTAGTTAGTTCACAGAATACTATAAACAAACTAAATCCAAAAAATGTTTGTTGTTTATTGCTATGGTGATAAAAATTACCTTGGCTCTTGATTTTTTAATTTTTAAATTAAATAAAAACATTTTAAACATAACTTAAAAGTTTGTTTAGGTTTATCTTTCACTTTATCACAATAACAGTAAATCGTTTTTTAAAACATATTGGGTAATTAAAACCTGTCTATACAAAAAATGTATTTATGTAACCCAGTAAACTTCTGTGAGAATCACTCCACAAAAACAAAAAAACTATTAAAGCAAGAAAAAAGATATTGTATCAAAGAATGACCCACTGAAATCCTTGTTGTAGTGTGATAAACTTTATAAGAACAATGGATTTAAGGTTTTTTCTTCTAATTTGGTCTTAGGAGGTTGTAATTTTTGTCACCAGAAAAATGTAAAAAATGCGACGTTTACGAGATGCAGGCGACGTTTTTGGCTATTTATTTTGTTATAAGTCCTCACACCAATGGAGGTGTCTCTATGGAAGCAGGGAAAGTAGCTCTTGTTTCTACTTCCGACAGAATAAAATTAACTTTCTATTTTACAATATATGTTAATTATTATTTAATTATAACTATCAATAACAATACTTCCTTTTAAATATTGTTACCGTTGTAAACTATTACAAATTAATGGCGTAATCTCACTCAAATATCACAAAGCATTGAGTCTGTCCTGATGGAAGCGCTTCTACAATACCCGTATTTGTCCAATATCTCTTTAGTGTCCACGGGTTAATTTGTACGTGAATCGATCGACACCAGCAACTGTTGAATGAAATGGTAAATTTATTTCTTTCATGGAAGTTTTTTCTTGCGGATTTGCATATTTGTTTCTGTTTTTCAATAACTTTATTTGTTAATACATTTGTTCAAGACGTATCATATAATAAAGAAATCTGGGTCGCTGACATTCACAGATGTTAACGCATGCTGGCATGCACAGGGTGTCCCGTTTTCGTATGTTTTATGGAGTTTCTCACCTATGAAAATTTATTGATTTATTTATTAATGACAGTATCAACAGCCAAAAGCCACTTACAGATACCACCCTAAAATAATGAGACAAAGTATACTAAGGAGTATTTGTCTCATTATAGTATAATAGGGAAACAACAACTAAAAACTAAAGTAAAATGTATCAATTAAGTAATATCGGATATCTACATAACACGCATATTATAACAAAAAAACAAATAGAGAGATGCGGTTTTTGCGACACCATGCTACTTTTTAATAAAACCAAAGATGCACTAATAAAATTTGCTATAGCTATCTGTTTTTGTGCTACAGGATGACTTTGAAAAAATAGTATTTTCAGTCATCCTCTGTAACATTGTTTTTGTCGCGCATATTAAAAAAAATTAAAAAGTAAAAACTGATATTTGTAGATTTATTTGCGTAGAATTCAGTGGCGTACTCAAATTTTCTTTACGGGCCCCAGTTTTTGAGATATTATATATACATTATTATTTTAAGACAAAAAATTTTGAATATATTTGTCTACAATCAAAGATAATACTACTACGATTATTCGTATAACGTATAGTAGTAGAATTTATCGAACCGTAGTAGTATTATCTTTGCTACAATTGCTACCCGCGTAAGTCGATGTACACGCAATAACACACACGATAGAGGGCGTCAGAATCACCAAAAATTTATTTTGATGTTTTATTGTAGTGTAAATTTTATTGTTTTTTTTTTTTTTTATTTGAAATGAAAGAGATCTACAGACCTACGACAGTTTTAATATTTTTGTATTATCTGCAAGTTACAGTAAGTGAGATTTTGCGTTTTTTTATTTACGAGCTATATAGCCTAGGGAGAAATGAACTTTTAGTGTATTTGACGGTCTCTATCTTGTGCAATTTTTGATGTACAGCGACAAACCCGGGTAAACTTTTTTTGCCTTTTTTTCAATTTAAGAAATTTTTCTTTAAATTGAGTAGTTTTCCTAAGAAATAGAATCCAAAATATTTTTCAGTAAACCAAAATAGAATAACACGATTTTTGGCAAATTACATGCTCTGGGAACGCTGTGAAATAGAATAGCTTCAGTAAATTATTACGTACGCGCTGTTGTATCATGCTAACGAGAAATTGAAAAAAAATGCATACATCATTTTTGTAGGCTTTTTTCAGTTCTACACTTTGAAAATGTTTGAAACAGTGATAAATGATCATTTATGTAACAAGTGTATAAAATGATACTTTTTTTAAGAATAAAATATGTGACAATTCCCTTGATTAGAAAAGCGGATTTTACACACGTGTAACATACAAAAATTGTTTCTACTACCGAAGAAAACGACTACTACCGAAGAAAGAAAAAATCAAAAATACCAAAATACTTTACAACTTAAAAAACTTTACGGTAAAAAAACGTCAAAACATTTGTTGACAAATTATAAATTAAACGTAAAATTACTTTTTACGCACTAGTAGTACTCACGGTTTTTGCAAATATCCATTACAAAAAAAAAATGGGGTTTTCCAAAAAAATACCGGAGAAGGGATTGCCACTTTTTGTTTTTGCACTTTTCATAAGTAACACTAACTTTGGCAAAGTATCAAGATTTTGCCTATTTTTGCCAAAAAAGTTACAGATTGACTGAACTGATTAACTTATATATGATCAAATATACAGTGCTTTCATTTCAAAACGATCCACCCTTAATAACTTTCTTAAAAAAAAAAAAAAAAAAAAAAACACGTCAAATTAGATATACAGGGGGACGTTTAATTATGCATTTACTGAAGTTCTGTCAATCACCTCCTCACCTCACTTTAATATGTTAAATGGAAACCCCCATCGTGTGATACATCAGAGTAAGCAGTGTTTCTCTCTTTCAAATTCTCTCTTCAACGGTACCAAAAAAAAATGCAATCGGTAAATGTGTAAGCAAATAGTTAGCGAAAATGTCTAGAAATAATGAATATTTTATTTACGCCAAACTTTGGTATTTTAAATAAATACTTTTAGTGTGGTACCTACATCATTTTAAAATTCTTACATTTTTTATAATAGATCATCAAAAAAAAATACAAGCAATTTAGAAGTTAAAATGTGTGGTAACAAACAGTACATTTAGTTCAAGCAAATTATTTATTTTTTTAAGTAAATAATGTGTACCGTTATTTGCGAGAAAAAAGAGTGTCTTCAAATTTTTTGCAAAAATCTTTGTATGTGTATTTATTTTACTTATATTTTTTGCGAAACCTACCTAATAGGTACAAAAAAACACTGCAATACCTTACATTTTTAAGGCGTTTAAAAAGCAGGCGATTTATTATGGTTAAAACTGTCAGTTTGACGCGTGCAATTTTTCAATTTTAGTTAAAACAGTGAGTTAATAAAATGGTGTATATGCTAGCCCAAAGAATAGAAATAATTTTCCTTTATGGAGCTCAAGATCGGTGTGCTCGCAGAACCGCGAGAGCATTTAATGAAAGGTATCAAGATAAAAACGTGAGCCATAAATACGTATTAGAATTGATATGAAAATTTGATTTTTAAGAAAGTTATTAAGGGTGGATCGTTTTGAAATGAAAGCATTGTATATACCATCTATACCATCACATATATACCATCAAATTGATGTGTAAAACTAAGCATATGATTCAAATAGACTTTGAAATTCTCCACCAATTCAACCTGGTTTAAGATTTTAAATTAAAAAATTACATCCTTGGTACAAACTACCTGTACAATAGTATATGAATTTAAAACAAAGGACAAAAAGAATATACATTAACAAAAAACATAAGTAAGAAAATACTTTTAACATTTAAAATCTAAAACAATGATATTTAATTAAGAATAAAATGGTGAGTTCTGACGCAAAGGCCTTTAAAGAATATTAATTTCTTAAAAACATATACATACTTCCAGGAAGTAAATTGAAACAGTCAAAAAACTATTATCTCTACAAGTAGATCTACAAGATTCAGTTCTTTTCAACCCAAGTGATACCGCCTTTGATTTATAAGTAGCTATTAAACAAATATATTGCTTAATTACCCTCTGAGATTGGCAAGAAGAATTCATCACAACAGCCACAGTTTTGATATGTATTATTGTACCTGTTATCAATATCGCTAGGTATAGGATTTCTTACATATTGCCTCTTACGTATTTTAAAGAAAAAATGTAGAAATGGAACGCAGTAGTCAAAAAACATTTTTTTAATCTTAAATTTGTCAACATACCAACTTACAAATTTTACTATAATTTACAAAAGTTACTATAAAACTAAATTTTTTTTGTCAATGACTTACCTGGGTGCCTTGATGGACATTCCAGCTACCTTATTTGTGGAAGATTTTAATGACTTTGGGGTGACACACTTTAAAGGGGGAAAATAATGTTAATAGTATTGTGTTGTGGGTGTAGAAAAATAGGAATTGAAGTATAGATAAATACTAACTTACTCTGACTGACAAATTTTAGTAAAATGGATGTTGAAAGAGGACAATCAATAATTTGACAAGTATTATTTCAATAGTTTTTTTTTATTTAAACGTAAGGAGCGAAAATAGAGAAAACATCTCCAGGGTGTCCCACAAGTAATGATCCAATTATTTAACACTTCTCAGACTCTTGAGAACACTATAACATGGAACTCATGGAACTATAACATCACAAGTCAAATGTTTCTTTGCTATGCTTTTCACTCGCAAAATTTGTCTCAAGATCATCGAAATTCAGCCGGATTTCGAGGGCCATTAATTATATAAAATATTTAATTGTTTAATATAATAAAGTCCGGCGAAAACCACGATAAATGCAAGGAGCTTAGACAATCTTTACATAATAAGATACATACTAAATTATATTATTTTATTATTTAATTGAAGAAAGTAATAGGATTTTTTTTCGTTGGAAAAAATATTTTAAAGAAAATAAGAAATGTTGAAAATCTAATCAAAGTGTAAACAAACTGTTAAGAATGACGCATTTTTTTATAGCCTTATATATTTTCGTAACATTTCGAAAATAACAAGTTTAAAACTTATATTATATTATAAATATTTTAAAAGTTTCAAAATCAACTGACTTTTTTAGGCTTTTGGTTTTATGACTCGCACAGCCCTATTAGCAGATAAAATGGACCATCACCCAGAGTGGTTCAATGTTTACAATAAAGTTCAAGTAACCCTAAGTTCTCATGACATCAATGGGTTAAGTAAAAGAGATCTCAAGTTGGCCACTTTTATGGAGGAAGCTGCGAGTGGGCTCAAGAAGTGAGTCTATTGAATCAGATATAAATATTTACTTTATTGGACATGTTGATGTGTTAAGTTTGTTAATTTTTTTTGCCCAACAAATTGTTTTATAATCATTGTACCTAGTTCCCATAGGGTCCAATATTTTTTCTAATTAATATTAAATAAATTGTTAATAATTGTCATTATTTATAATATAAAATTATGTTTGTGATCCCTTATGTTTTTTTTTTACTTTTTCCTTTGGTTTTTTGGTTGCCCTGAAGAAGCCAAAAAGCAGAAACGCGTGTCTGCAGGTACCATCTTTACTTGTTCTGCTTCGTGTCACGGAGTATTCCGACTAACCTCTTTTGCCGTTTTACTGTCCGTGCTAGCTTTCATTCTATAAAATTATATTCTCAAAACTATTAATCGTTATTTTTCTAGTAACACATAATACCCGCAAAATATCATTTTAAATAAAATGTATTTATGAAAAATGTACAAATAAAATCAAGTGTCAGGTCATAAAACTATTTTCCTTATACATTAAAACTAACTGAAAACACGTATCACATTTTTAACATTATATCCTGAGAATCGTTTTAAAGTTTAGATTTTATAGGTAAAATTTTACAAGTTTTACCCAGTCTATCTCTCTCGGGAAAATTCTCAAATTTAAATTTCTCATACTTTGATTGCAGCAGATTATAAAGCTCAACACTATGAGAATAATCTCTTGTTTCGCAAACGACTATTACCTGAAAATATAGGTAGTTAGTAAAATATTTATTTAAATTATATAACTCTTGACTTACTTCAACACTAAATACATCAGAAGCAATCCAAGCTCGTTCATGAAGTATGTCCTTAATAGAGACTCCAATAGATCCCAAAAGTTTGCAAAGTTCATTTATTCCACCAGGTCGATCACTTACTGTTACTCGGCATTTAACTAATCTTCCATCAGCTGCCAGCCCTCTTTCTAAGCACCTTCCAAGGATAGTTGTATCTATGTTACCACCACTGAGGATTAATACCACTCTAGAATTGTAATAAATGATATTTTATATCGCATAAAACATTTCAGATGTAACATACCTTTTCCCTTTTAACTCTTCTAACTGACCAGCTAGTATGGCTGCCAACCCACACGCGCCAGCTCCTTCAACCACACTTTTTTCATTTTCTATAAATCTCAATATGGCCAGCGCTATCCATTCCTCACTCACAACTACCTAAAAATACGAAATTTTTATATGTTTGTAAGGTTATAATTTTCTACCTATAATAATCATATTTTTATATGTTTAAATGTCAGGAAAACTGCAAAATTCTTAAAAATATTGATAGGACATATGGCTACTATTTTTATAGGGCATAACACAAAGTTTACAAGGTAACTTTTAAATTCAAAACTACCTGGATGGTTTTTTAATAGAAGGAATACCTACCTAAAGTAATAAGATTTTTTAAATTTCCACAAGACCCACATAACACATAGATGAAATTGCAGCGTAATTTAAAAGAATAAATTATATGGAAGTTATGTGACTATGGTGATCTTTTCTTATACCAATGACATTTCAGAAAGTCTTCAGTCTTATCACGTCAGGTGATATGTCTTTTTGATGTTTCATCTAACCATTTTTTTAATAAAGGACAATAACGTGAAACAAGATAAACTATCTGTTTAAAATCTTCTTCTCTCTTGTCAGGTGATTCTTAAAAGAAAAAATATCCTTAATTTACCCACTGCAAAACTTCAAAGAATGGCTTGACATCCCCTTATCTCTATGCCCCTGAGTACACACTATTAGTTTATTTGTTTTGAAGATACAAGGTGCTCAACAACTGATACAACTCTATGTGGTCCCACTTTTGGTACATCTATATTATTTAAAAGATTTAGAATATACCTAGCAAAGGACTTTTCGAGTTTAATTGACATTTTAATTCCATTAACATATAATTTTTCACCTAAACGAACCAGGAAATCGCTGCCACTACAATATTATGGATCATAAAGTAATATGATCCAGAATATACAACTTTTGAAGATAACCTGTATCACTGAAGGGAGGTTAGCGGAGAGCATTGTGAGCATTTACTTGATGCGGTAAGTTTTGAAATAAAATTAAATCAATTTTTGGATATTTCCTCAAACGTTAATCTTTAAAAGCTTCATATCTCCCTCAAAAACTATGCAGCAACATATAGGTAATTAAAAGCGCTTCTTAAAAAGGGATAGTTGAACCT
This sequence comes from Anthonomus grandis grandis, assembly GCF_022605725.1. Lineage (NCBI taxonomy): Eukaryota > Metazoa > Arthropoda > Insecta > Coleoptera > Curculionidae > Anthonomus > Anthonomus grandis. The sequence goes on from NC_065550.1 coordinate 14,270,319, forward strand.
ATTTTTTGGTGCGTCAAAACTTGTCCCCCTCATAAACAAACTTTGTTCGAAAATAAAAGGTGTTTGAATCTTGCCGAAAAGCTCTTTCCCATGCTGTAGTGCCTTGCAGTACGCTTCGATGAGCAACCCTGAATAGGAGCATCTAAATATACTAAAATTTGTTCATTCATAGGATCAAAATCATGATTTGCTTACCATTTTATCATAAAGGTTTTTACAGGTCTCCCACGCGTTATAACCAACTTGTGGAACCGCTAAACCATCAGCTAAGGTGCCTTCTATTATTGTAGACTGAGGACCTCCGTTTGCTATAGCTTTTGAGAAACTTGCACATCTGTCAGATTCTACTCCCTAAAATATAGCTTCATTGTAAAAGTTTGGTTAAAAGAAAACCATTATACAGGGTGTTTCAAAAGTCATGGTCCAAACTGAAAGGGGGGGTAGGGGAGGCTATTTGGAATCACAATAACCCCCTATGTTGTTATCCGATTTTTGATGGTTTAGAAGTTATAGCTGTTTTTCAGTTTTTTTCTATAATTTACTTCTGGCTTAAAAAATATTTTTGTCTATGTCTGGGGCTTTTTTAAATATATTTTTTTATTTTTATTCCAACAAATGTCGAGTCTTTTTAATAAAAGTGTAGTGTAAATTTTTTTTTTGTTTCGCTGCAGAAAATCTTGTTTAATTTGTTTTTGGAATCTTCAAAAATGAATTTTAACAATTTAATGAAGCACTACACAGTACACAAAGACCTACAGGAATTTAAACCAATGTTTAAAAACTTTCTACTATTTTTAGTCTTTCAATAAAAACATTTACCTTATAGTGTTTATTATTTGATCAATGTATGTTAAGAAAATTTTTAGAAAAATTAAACGTAAAAGAAATAAAATCATACCACATTTTTTGCTTGCATACCACAAATTTGGTACTATTTAAGTGCGCTTGACCTTCAAATTGGAATTCAGAATGCTATCAAGAGCCACAAATAAAAATGGTATTCTCACATGGACCATTTTAAATAGCCAAACCGACTATTGTTGACATTTTCTGTATTGTTTTCTGTTTGTCTTTAGCTAACGTGTTAATCGATTTTTTTTTCTGTTTTCTGAACTATTATACCATTAAAGTAATAATTAATCTGCATCGAGATGCCGGATCGGTATACCCCACGGAAATATGCTGAAATGCATTACATTTATGGATTGTGCGGTGGGAACGCTCACCTTGCTGCAAGAGAGTATCGTGATCGTTATCCGGATCGTGAACGCTTTCCCGATCACGGAGAGTTCATACGAGTACATAACTCATATTTGCGGGGAGAAATACCTGGTACATAGACCGCGGTTGGATGATGAAGAGGTGCTTGCTTTGATAGAGGCGGGCCCTTCTACAAGTATTCGTAGAATTTCTAGAGCTACTGGATTAGCTATAGCTACGATACATCGCATGTTGCGAAGGAACAACCAGCATCCATACCATGTGCAACGTGTTCAAGCCCTCTTACCCCGTGACTACGCGCCTAGAGTAGCATTTTGCAGAGAAATGCTTCGACGCTGTCAAGTGTGCAAGACCCGGACTTTTTTGACTGCATTTTGTGGTCCGATGAGCCTTCATTTCAAAGACTTGGTATATTTAATATTCACAATCTTCACTATTGGGCTGTAGAAAATCCGAGAATAATAAGGCAAGATCGCTTCCAGTACCAATTTGGTGTAAATTTGTGGGCAGGAATTCTCGGTGGTAGGCTGATTGGCCCTTTCGAGTTACCGGTCAGATCAAATGGAGAGAGCTACCTAGATTTTTTAGAACACCAACTTTATGACCTTTTGGAAGATGTGCCTCTGGAATTACGGGCAAGAATCTGGCTGCAACACGACGGAGCGCCAGCGCATAGTGCACAAATAGTCAGAGACTATCTAAATGGTGCTTACCCAGATCGTTGGATAGACAGAGGAGTGGTATCATGGCCGCCGCGCTCACCTGACCTTAATTCTCTTGACTATTTTTGATGGGGATACTTTAAAGAACTTGTATACCAAACGGAAAATATTACTGAAAATCAGCTTTGTCAAAAACTGCGAGATGCAGCAACAAGTTTACGAAACAATGCTCGAGCATTTAGAAACTTAAAAAGAAATTTTATAAGACGATGTCGTTTGTGTATAAGAGCCGGCGGCGGCCATTTTGAACATCTTTAAATAAATGCCAATTAAATATTCGAATATTTTAGCTTTTATTTCTTTTACGTTCCATTTTTCTAAAAATTTACTTAACTTATATTAAACAGATAAAGGCCTTTAAGTTAAATGTTTCTATTGAAAGGCTATAAGTTATAAGAATTTTTAAAACATTGGTTTAAATTCTTGCAGCGCCTTTCTGTACTGTGGTGCCTCATTAAAATGGTAAAATTTGTTTTTAAAGAAACCACAAAAAAATTAAACATGATTTTCTGCGGCGATAATACAAATTTTTTTAATAATATACTTTTATTAAAAAGACTTGACATTTTTTAAATAAAATACTAAAAAAATATATTTAAAAAATAAATCCCCAGATATTAAAAAAAAAAAAAAAAATTTAAGCCAGAAGTAAATTATAGCAAAAAAGTGAAAAACAGCTATAACTTCTAAACCATCAAAAATCAGATAATAACATAGGGGGTTATTTTGATTCCAAATAGGCTCCCCTACACCTCCTTTCAGTTTGGACCATGACTTTTGAAACACCCTGTACACATGACATACTATAACTTTGATTTTGGGATTTAACATTTTTACTGCCACCGAAACACCTGCTAATAAGCCTCCTCCTCCTGTCGGAACTAGAATAGCATCTATATCTTGCACTTGCTCCAATATTTCTAAAGCAATTGTACCTTGTCCTAAAGTAAAATAATATTTAGCTTAAAAGAAAATTGGCATCCTGAATGTTCACTTTACCAGCAATAATGTGAGGATGATCATAACCATTGATGTATGTAAGACCTTGCTCTTTTGAGATTCTTGAGGCAACCTTTTTGGCTTCGTTCATATCCTATTATAAAATGATAACAAAAATACCTGACTATGTATAAAAATACCTGTCTATAGAAATATTTCAAGTGATTTTAAGAATAAAAATTCAAATAAACGTATCCTTAAACCCGTTAACTTTTTAGATATAGAAAGAATAAGAAAAAAGTAATTTTTTAATATATCTTCCCAGAAAAAAACTATGTACGCCACTGGATTTTTTTACAGTTTATTATTTTAAGAATCTTCACTTATGATACCTTTTCTTTTTTTTATAGAACACAGTTTAAAGTGAAAAAAATTATAAGAATTTTTATGCTTAATTAAATTACATTATAGTAAATATTTCATATTTACCTTATTTTCATTAAGATTGTTTTGAATATTTTGTTATCCACCAGGCAGAGATTCTGTTTCTATAAGAACTATTTTTTTCATTCATGTTTGAGGTGGTACCTATAATAGTGGTACCACATGCATTTTTAAAATATATTTTATTTTGAAAATTACGATTCATTGTTTAATAAATATGATTCTCTCATTTTTTACTTTATTCGTATATTTCCCGTAAATAATTTTAATTTTATGAAAAAGCAGTGACTTACACATATTTTTTTTTAAATATCTAGTAGGCATCCACAAACGCCGCCATTGATGAAAATTTTTAAAAATCTTCTGCATATAAAAATTATAGTTATTGCTGCTTAAAGGACGTGTGGGCCCAACTATAATTATATTATCTGGAAAGATATTGCGGTTATACACGGTGTTACAAAATTCGGTGCAAATATTTTAAGAGCTTATAGTTGGAGTTAAAATATGACTTTTTTCCTATAAACATGTATGCTAAAATGTACCCGCTCAGAGCTACTGCCCGCCCAAATTGCTTAAAGACAATTGATTATTTGAAACCGTGACTACAGTTATGCGTCAAACGTCCTGAAAATTTGCAAATCTCGGTTTTTTGAGTGCTCTTTCCATTTTCCGCTACAAATATGATCCAAATCCAATTTTAGAGCAGCAGGATTCAAAGGGCTTACCCTTCTGATGGCTCCTATCTTATGTTCGCAATAAGAAATTTAAAATTCTCGCCACACCATCTCGTTAGCCATAAAAAGTCTTAAATTTTTGTATTTTCCATTTTTTGATACAATTAAGCGTTTTTCAGAAAACTGCTGACAAACGAAAGGCGAGCTTTTTGAAATTAATCTATTAAACCTGACCAACTATCAAATTAGAAAAAAAACGAAGAAGGCCGTGACTGCTTTCATTTTTCTCAAATCAAATTAATTGTATCAAAAAAATGCCTTTACATAACGACAACTTTACATTTTTGCATAGCTAACTAGATGGTGCTCTAGATTTTCACGAAAATGTATTCTTATCGGAAACTGAAGATAAAGCCATCATAAGGGCAAGCCCCCCAGAATCTAGGCTTAAAAGATTTTTGGGACGAAAAATGTCAAGACAACCCAAAAAAACTAGACTAATTAGATTAGTGGCCCAAATAATCTATTTTCTTCTAGCAATTTGCGCGGTCTATAGCTTTGAGGATGATGAGAAGGTGCATTTTAGGACACATGCTTAAGGAAAAAGTCTTATGTTGACTTCAACAATACGCTCTCAAAATATTTTCACAGATTTTTGTGGCATTCTGGATAAAAAATAAATATATAGTTTTTTAATTTTTAGTTCAAGTGTGATTTAGGACAAATGATTTTTTTATTTTTAAAGTCACCTAATAATTCACCTTATCAAGAATTAGCATCTTATTTTAATACAAACTATATACTGACCTTGCCCTCGATCACAACCTGTGCACAATATTCTCGACATTTTTCTATTTTCATGATTGGTGCTATTAAAGGCATGACCACGGTTACTGGTATACCCAGTAGGTAACCGTGGTAAGAGACAGCTTGAGCATGATTACCCAAGGATGCAGCTATTACACCTTTTTTTCTTTCTTGATCGTTTAGCATAAGCATAGCATATCTTGCGCCGCGCTCCTTAAAACTTCAGAAGAAAACAGTGAATACAATAATCCTTTAAAAATATATTTAGTAAAATATATATATAGTTATACCTGCCCGTATGTTGCAGGGAGTCTTTTTTCATCCAGAGGTCTACCCCGGTAATGTCCGACAAATGTGATCTCTAAAAATATGTCATTAACATTTTTTTTGAATATGATTTTTGTTTTAAATTGTACCTCGCATGGGGTAATTTTTATCCCACTTCTAATCTTGTAGGCTGCAGAAGTGATATCTTCGAAAGTGACTGCAACAGGTCTCTTTGGATCGCAAAATGGGTCGTCAGGTATTTGCAGCATGTTCTCAGATTTCTACAGGAATGGGAAATGGGTATCACGCGATATACTTCTAAGTATGTACACAGTGTGTTCAAAATTGAGGATGCATGTGTTATGATCTCAGAAACAGATAGAAATAGAGAAACGGACTTAGGGTTTGTAACTGATCTTGTTTAGGCTGCGTTTTAATCTCTTGGTTTTTGAGATAATTTGAAAGACTACCATTATCAAAAACACTATGTAATATCTAGGCGTTAGATCTCCTCAGTTGGTTTTAGTTTTTAGGATAATTCATTTTTTAATTTTTGAATGAATTATCAGATCAGACAAAAAAATGATTCAGTTTTTTGGATTAGAACATTGAAAAACTGGAATTAGCATTAGCGTGGAACTATGGGCTGTTTGTTTGCTTGCAATATCTCTGAGGCAATGTTGCCACATGCTTATGTAGAAATGGCAAAAAAAAAACACTTTATAATATCATACAAATTTTCGCTTATTTTGACAGGCACAAAATATTACTACTGTTCGCCTTTAACAAAATATGAAGCATTTTTTAGTAAAATGTGTAAGATGCTCGATGAAATCAATATTCAAAGTTAAATAAATGTCAATAACGTAATTAGAGAAAAGGACAACAACATCGCAACGCAGCTCGATCACATTGTTGATGCTACCAACACAAGAAATCTACCAGTGACGTCTTCAAAAAATATTTACTTGATAAATATTTATTAATAATAGATTATGCTTTATATATAAACAATATGACCGTTTCTGAACTCTATGCGTTTTTCTAACGTACTTCATTAGAGTAAATGTACCTAATCTAATAAAAGGCATTTTTATGGAAATTCAATAATTTAGTTATTATAGATTTGTTAATAATTCATGTTTTAAGATATGAATTTTTTACATTACGTCAGAAATTAGAGCATACCTAATTAGTTTTATATTATCGCATATAATGAGAGTTTAGTATTTCCTTTTGTTATTCAAAGCATTTAAGCAAATTTTTAGAAACCTGTGCATTATATTTCCAGTACATGTTTAAGTTAAAAAGATATACGTATAGGGTAGTTCATTAAAAAGATATAACTTCTTCGGCCGAGTTTCTTTAACGGTTAGTAGTACGCTAGTAGTAAGCAGTATAGTAAAGAATTAAATGATTTTATTGTTTTGGCTTGATTTAATCTGAAGCGTTAAAATAAACACATATATACATACAGGGTGTTTATTTGAAAACTTCCCACCACGGATTTATCGAAAACCACTGTTATTTATTAACGGAAATTTAAATGGAGAGATTTATTTGGATATGTTGGAAAATAAAAATACCATCAATCCACTTATCACTGAATCCATTGAAAACCAAATCGATGATGATGGAAACCCTATCTTTGATGAGGCTGAAATATATTTCTAGCAAGACGGCGCTCCTCCTCACTATGTTCTTTCCGTTCGGCAATGGCTAGACGACGAGTTTCAAGATAAATGGATAGGGCGAAGGGGGTCTATAGAATGGCCTGCTAGATCTCCTGATATAACGCCGTTGGACTTTTTTCTATGGGGTCATTTGAAATCTATTGTGTTTACTCCCCAACCTGAAAGTTTGGATGAACTTCGTCAACGCATTATCGACAGCTGCCATGATATCCCACAACATGTTTTTGAAAGTGTTTGTCAGGAATTTGAACATCGCTTATATCATTGTTTGGCCAAAAACGGGCAACATTTTGAACACTTATTGAAATAAAAACTGATATTTTCATGTTTTTGTTTTCTATCTGAACAAATTAAGATAAACAAAGATTTTTCTAATTTTCTCGAAAACGAATCGACCGATTTAAAAAAATCAAACGTCAAAATAAAATACTTCGAAAGACCTTTTAAACAAGCTACTACTCGATACCCCTTGCCATTTAAAATTTTTAAGGGGATGACCCTGGGGGGCAGAGGGTGAAGTAATTTTAGGTCAGAAAGTTGTCCCCCTTGACAAACCGTTTGACGTATTTCGGCGGTTTTTTTAAACAGTGGTTTTCGATAAATTTGTGGTAGGAAGTTTTCAAATGAACACACTGTATATATATATACATACTACTACATACTCTAAATTATATAAATGCGGATTTGCTTTTTTTCAAGAAGTTTAAATTTTAAACACATTTTACCTTTGAATCTACAAAACACTATAAAAAAATACAAGTTAATACAGCGGACCGTCTCACACGTATAATGAAGTGAATATCACAGTTCTCAGAAAATATATATTTTTTTTTAATTTTTAAACGGATTATTAACCAACCATTATCTTTAATGGTTTCTTAGATCCTCGTAATGAATCGAATGTAGGAAAACCTGTACATCTTTTAGTCACATTCGCGCGGTTTAATAGCCACATATATCTTAAATACAGAGTAGCCCAGCCAAAACAAAGATGAATTTTATTTTTAAAGAAGAAAATTATTAATTAAAAAGTCACCCTCTCACTGTTTTTAATTTGGTAAATAGACGTTAAATGACAAAACATGCTGTTCTGGGTCAATTTATGCTGAAGAACAATGAGTGTCAGAAAAAAGTAGTGTTTTGATCTGATTCATTTTGATCCTTATTTAAAATTCATCTGCCATGTTAAACACAGTCATTTATTATCATATGCATTTAACGAATTTTATAAAATACTTTTTAAGAAATTAAAAAAAAATAAAACGTCAATTCACTCAATCTGCAATTCCTAAAAAAATACGCAGTTAAAATCTGGCAATATTTATTATTTTGATCTTCCTGAATAAGTCCTATCAAAAATTAATATGCAAATAAATGTCAACGTTCAAAATTAAACAAGATAAATTGGTAAATTAAAAAATAACAATACTATTTAAATAATATCATAATTAATATTTTGTCAATATTGTTTGCTAAGTAATATAACGATGTCCCTAGCAGACAATAGTATTTATAATTAGTATCTAATTAAGACTAACCTAACTTCTTATCACTGCAAATAACACTGTTAACTTCACCAACGTCAGATAATATGATTTTCTTGTAGAACGGCCTAAAACCCTATATTCTAGAACAATTCATTTCCAAACCAATGTTTAATGATTTTTAATTAAAATTAGTTCGCAACCACGCTCTTATATAAATTGTTCCACCTCAATAAGAAAATACCCTTATGTAAAACTTTCAATTTTACACTACAATATAGTTCTAAATTGTCAAATTTAGTTCAACAAAAGATTTAAACTGCAGAATTATCTTACTTTACATACTAAATCATAGTAAATAATTTGTTTAAAAAGTTCAGCTACAATTTTAAAATATTCTACTTACTCTTGAACTATTCTATATAATGTTTTTTTTTCAGTATAACAGGTAAAAACAATCATAAAATACCTAGGATATTTCCAAAAAAGGCATTTATGAAAGAATGAATGGTTTAAATCTTTTCCTGTTCAAACGTTTTCCACCTCTAACAGTTTCTTAGTAAAGACTCGTCACCAATTTTTGACACAACGTATTTTGGTATGGGTACGTTAATTTGATTATATTATGTTATATATATATATTTATATTATATATTATTTTTTATAATTTATCAATAGCAGTTCGCTAAATAAATATATCCAAAATGAACTTACATTATTTGATTGGGCAGACATCTTTAATCGTATTAATTCACAGAAAGAACTTCAAAGTTAACTAATTTACAATTATATTTTTGGCACAATTTGCTAGTAACCGATTTATTGTACTGACTGACTGCTCTTCCAGATAAACCAGTAAACGTTAAATTATTTCTTAGTTTCAAATTAATGATAAACGGTTAAATACATATATATATTGAATTATCTTTTACAAGTAAATTATTATTATTGATAGTAAGGATGAATATGGACTAATGAACTAGTGATCTATTTTATATCTTTTTAAAATTGTAAGTATTAAATATTAATTTGCAGGGTTAATCTGTATTTATTTATGTTACCAGCATGTCCATTCTAAGTGATAGCACAACTGCTATCGCGGAAAAGGTATAATTAGGAGGTCGGTAAAATGAAAGAATGGCAATAAATGTGTTTACAGAGTTATCGAAAATTTTCCTTTTACCACAATCTTGGTTAAATTTCAAAAACTTATATTATAAATATTAAAAGAAAAATCGGAGATTCTCCTGATTAAAGATAATTAGGAGTGGCAGCCTGATTTATTTTTCGCACATATAATTATAGCCACTACTCTAGTAATTTTTTTGTACTTAAAAAATTAAACACAGTACCAGATTTAATAACTTAAAATATATCCTAAACTAATAACTTATTTGGTTGAACGTAATTTTAATTTCAAAGTATACTGCATTGATGGATCTCAAGGCCTGAAACTATTGGATTTTTCCAGATCATGTGGTTACAAAAAGGAAAGAATAGCTGTATATCACTAGTCCCATAGATAAAAGGGGTTTAACTAGTCCCTTAGATCCGTATGATACATTTGGTAAAATATAACTAAATAAAAATGGTCGCTTTATTATTCTTTTCCATATTTATGGTGTTGATGCGCAGTACATCAAATAAAAAAACTATGCTCAGAATAAATAAAAAAAAAATTATAAAAACTGAATGAATTGGTTGAAATAATACTATTTATTTAACACCTACCTGCTACCTGTTTTCCTTTAAAATACTATAAGATACATTAAACAAAATTGGTTGTTTTCGAGCGAATATCATGTCAATTGGTAACTGCCTTATCATCAGCTCGACCCAACACATGTAGTACTTGGCACGTTTTATATTTTTAAACTTGATAAACTCGTTTATCATAAATCAACTTGATGGCGAAATGTGGATTCCATTTTTAATCTTTAAGATTCATAATAATTGTTCGTAGCAAAGGAGTAATCTGATTTGTCTTGGGCATATTGTTATACATGTGACAATTTTGATATATGTATATTTTGTGTATATAACTTTTTTCTTTCTAATTATTATAATAAATAAAACTATATTTTTTTAAGGATGTGGTTCGTTAAGGAAAGGTTGACAACAAAGAAAAAATAGTGTAGTCCGATGCTGTGTTTATTGTGCAAAGTTGAGTTTATTAAGTTATCAAATTTAGATTAACAGATATCTTTTGTTTCCTTGAAAAGTGAACACATAAAAAAATAATAAATTATAAATTTCTCATCGAAATCTTAGTTTCAATTTATATTAATAATAATATTAATAAAGTTTTCAGAGGCATCTCTCCTAAGAGACTCACAGAAGTTTCTAAATTTGTCTCTTACTTTGGTTTGCCTCTGCTGCTAGACAGACAAGAAAATATGTTGACTACGACTCTAAACGAGCCTTACCAGAACTGAAACAATATCATCGCAGAAGAATATCAGATTCAAAATTCTCATGTATCATGACTGTCCTTTAGAGAGGGTAGCGGATAGTTAGGCTTGATGAGTTTGTTTGATACTTTAAATTGTGTAATGAATATCAATAATAACTTAGAAAAAAATTAATCTGCTTCGTTCACATTTCTTCGTGACCTTATTAAGGAACTTAAGTTATTGAGAGACGCTGATTTATAAACATAAATAACGTGTACTGCTGCTTGCTATTTGTGGAAAAGAAAACTCGCTTAATGAAGCGTACGTAAATAAATGTCTAATCAAATAAATAATCGACGCGTAGCCTTTGACGCGGCTCTATTTTCCGACATCCAAGTATGCAGTGCAAAAGCCTTGAAGGTAAATAGAATCTCTCTCGTTCTCTCTTGTTTATGGGCTCTGTTTTTTGTAACTTATTGAGTATCTAGCTTTGATTTAGGACATACTAATCGAGTTTATACTGCGCTCTTCCAAATTGGATTAACTTCCTCATGACTCTTTCCTTTTCCTATTTTTCCATCAGCTCAATCTGGAATGCTGGGCGATCTTCTGGTATTTAGCCTTACCCAAGTGAACTGCTCTGCTTGCATGGATTGCTACTTCCGAACTACTGGTGTGACCAAATTAGAAAACAAGATTTATCTAAGCCTAATCCCTTCCCGACCCTCCAATAACTCTAAGAGAATGTGTCTGTCGGATCACAGGCACTTTCTCTCTCAGCTCGTCGTGACAATTAAATCTACAAGAACACGGGGAACACTGATGGGGACCCCTTTCGGGAGCCACTCGTTTGTGGCCTTTCGGACATGCAGGCAAGATACATCCTTCCGGCTTCCGGCAGACACTGAGATTCGGATTGGCAAGCTGACTGGCAAGCGTGATAATTGAGGCATTCAAGGATAGCTGTCTACTTAGCCGGAGAACTTCGAACGCAAAAAAAGCCTTTCGGAACAACAACAGGGAAAAACACCAACAGTCCACCCGCCGGCTCCTTCACAAAGCCAAGCGCTCCAGCTCGCCACCGACTGGGATGGCCGTATGGCACTTTAGGGCTTTCAAAGACAGTGCTGAAATGATTCTGCGATAATGTTCACAGTAGATCCTCTGTGGCACGCCGCTGCAAAGTACGATCCAAGGACCCTGGTGCTAAAATGAAGTCGCTGACACTAGTCGGAGACCATAAAAAAGTATTAGTCTGTGGTATCTAGTGATCGATGCCCTAATCAGTTATCTAAACAGGGCAGACCTGTACACGCAGGTACATTGCCCTGGAAAGGACGACGCTACAATGCACTTCATTTAAAATATTGACCGGTGATGCCTTTCGGAAGAGTTAAGGATTAATCCCAAAAAAACAGAGCTCTGACTTTTCACAAGGAGACGTAACTTTGGCACACCATCCATTGTATATTTAAGACGGGTGCAGCTAAAATACTTGACGACCATTTGATTTAAGGAATGATAATAAATTTTATGGCTAAAAAGGTAAGCTTGAGGCTTGTACTGCAATGTATAAAGGCCCGAGAGAAACTGGATGCAGGGTTCAGCTCGTTCTGATGCTTAATCATTCAGGCAATGCTGGTACTCTCTTGCTAGATTGGGATCCGTACAACTTCCGGTAGGCTCGAAACCTATAATTGGTATAGCGAAATATGTACGCCCCGCTTCAGAGAAGAGTCTGCATGATAGAGACCCTCCGGAGATGGAACACAGACCTGGCATGAGATAAGCTAAGGCACATATAGATGGGTCCTTTGGCTGTTTTACCAATTACTGCGCATAAAGAGACCCGAAATCCGGCTATTGACGGGTCTTTTAACTAAACACAGGCTTTAGTGACTTAAGACGCCAGGAAAAATAAAAGTAGATTTATATATTGCGCAAATAAACATCGGAAGACTGTTGGTGTAAGGGGAGGCAGAAACTGCTGACCATGCCATTTGTGAACAGCGCGCTAAGTTTAAGTATCTGGGTTTATATATATCTAGCAAGACTTATAGTTTGCCTAGCGACATAACAAACATTATTATTGGTTAAGCCTCTGGTAACCTTCGTTGGGGCACGAACGGTGCATCAGGAGATCTATATTTGTGTTCTGTGACCTATATGCAGAACAGACCTCTAGCTATATTCACTGTAGCAATTTTGCCCACTGCACAGTGTTGCCATCTCAACGGATTTTTTGGTTGTTCTACCGATTTAGCCTTAACATTATTCCAATCAAAATTTTTTTTGTTAATTTTGATGTACTGCCATCTCTTGAGCTTTGCGATACTCAGCCGTATTAAAGATTGCACTGAAATGATTGCACAAAAAACATGATTTTTCGTTGTGTATTTGATAGTTAAGATATTTTGTTAAGGGCCAAATTATAAACCGGCTGATAAAGTGTCCGGAAAAGTTATCCTTCTGCTACCATTAAGTCTTACCAGCGGGATAATTCTTGCTTACCAGTAGAATAAGTTAACAACAGGAAAAAGCAGCGTATAAAAGGTTTACCAGGAAAATTATAACATCATATTTTTCAAAGAGCATAGTTTTGTAAGAAGTTTGTGTATAATATTTTAAATTTTGGTCTTCATCTGTATGAGTATTTTGTTATTTTTCATCTGGTTAAATCTCTCTTTATTTAATATGATAATGCCCGACTTAAGGTTACACCCTTCTCTCAGCTGCCCCTGTTTGCTGGGTATGTTACTGTTATGTGACTGAGAATTGAAAAGAAAACATACATTTAACAAATCCCATATAAGAACGTCAAATTTGAGCCACCATATTTAAATACCAGTCACAAGTTTTAAATATTTTCTGTTTGTTCTTTTTTTCTTAGATTTTTTTTTATACCCCCATGCTTTGTTCGAAGATTATTCAGGGTTCGAACCACCCCCGACACAGAGTTTTTTACATTAAACTCGTCTGTCAATTTTTTCCCTGTCAATTTTTTGATTCAATTGCACTCGCATATTTTACTCTTTTTTTATTAGGTTATTAAGACATCCTAATGTAAAAAAAAAAATTATTAAAACTCCACCAAACTACCAAATTTACTGCAGAGTATACAGTTTCTAAAAAGCTGTGTACAGTGAATCACTGGCAAATGTCTGGTGGGATTTACAAGTAATTAGCAAAAATACAAATACGCATTAATACTAGTACTAACAGAAAGAATATCGGATTTGGCACAAAACAAGTATACAAGTACCTATAACTATTATCACAAAATAAAAACCAAACACTTCCATGATTTTTGTTTATTTTATTTATTTTTGTCAGGACAAGATATTCATAACCTTAATCTTTCTTTTTTCTTAACATTATCGTACCGGCCACAACAATTATGTTGTTGCCAAATTGTAAACCTTCTGCTACTTAACAACAGGTTAAAATTTGGTATATAATTCCTCATACAGCTATTGGTAGGTTTACCGAGAGGATAGAATTTATCTGCCTGATAACACACAGGAACTTTACCAGCTAGTCCGTAATTTGGCCCTAAATGGTATAAAAGTGTTAGAACTCTTAGTACTCTTTGGCGTTGTTTATTTGGTTTTAATCTTACATACTTGTTTTTGTTTTATAATGTTATAAGTTTAGGTCGTGTTTTGAAAGCTAAACTTGAGCTTCAGCTAAACTTGCCACAGATTGCAATACTAAAGAAGATAAGGTAGAGAGTTAAGAAGGTTAAATATATTTTTTTATTTTTCAAGGTAAATACTAAATAATTTTTGTTTAGCTGAAATCAGATTATCTACATTTGTGGCTGATTGATTTCCAATAATGGTTATAGATCATTTGCCTCAATTGTGTCTTGCAGCATTTCCTGATTCTAAAAAAAAATGTTTAGTTTGTGCACGAGCCAAACCTATCGCTATAATCAATAATGTTATCGGTGTTGAGCGATTTAATTTCGATAATTATCAGAAATTTTCTGTAGACGAAACTACAGATTTATTCACACAAACCATCTTTGCGAGTTTGCGTTGCGTTTTGGTTAAAGATAATTTTTTTTTAATTAAAGATGAAAAAATAGAATAATGTACCACAAATGCTTCTTTAGTGTAGCAGCCAACATAAAGGGACTCGACGAAACTCCAAAAGTGACTCGTTTCATACGGTAAGTAACGAGGTCTGGCAATTTGGACATATCGGTAAGATAAGGCTCGATTTTGTCTCTAAACCATAAAAACAAATGAGAGTCTCGGTCTCTAGCTGACAAGGAAATCTGAAGAAATGCCTTTTCGATATCGGCTACAAGGCCTACATTACCAATCCTAAAATTCAAAAGAATTTTGAGCACGTCGGGCAATAAATTATCGCCTATAAATAAGTGGTCGTTTAACGACAAACACCCTGGCGCATGCGCAGACGCGTCGAACACCACGCGCACCTTGGTCGTGTCC
The DNA here is from genome assembly GCF_022605725.1 of Anthonomus grandis grandis. Taxonomy (NCBI): domain Eukaryota; kingdom Metazoa; phylum Arthropoda; class Insecta; order Coleoptera; family Curculionidae; genus Anthonomus; species Anthonomus grandis. The sequence continues at coordinate 14,285,427 of NC_065550.1, forward strand.
TTATCGTCTCGATAAACAGCCCGATGAGGCATAAAATACGATCGTAACTCGTCAGTCTTAGAAGACACTAATTCGGCACAGTCATTATTTATATACTCGCGCACTGCCTTATCGTACTCGTTAATTTTTCCCTGTCTGTAAAGACGCGATATCAAGTTCTTTACACGCGCTAAAGCCCCGTTGTAGTTATTGTCCAATTTTTCTTTCGATTTCCACGGCAATGAAATCTCGTAGCGACCGTTTTTAAAGTCAATATTCTCGTTAATAAAGTTGCTTGTAAAATTGTTCAAAGTTGTTTCGTTGGCCTTGATACCTAAACTTTCCAAGTTCCAAAATCTTTTTAAATTTAAATTTTCATTTTCGTTCAAGGATAGAATTTATCTGCCTGATAACACACAGGAACTTTACCAGCTGGTCCGTAATTTGGCCCTAAATGGTATAAAAGTGTTAGAACTCTTAGTACTCTTTGGCGTTGTTTATTTGGTTTTAATCTTACATACTTGTTTTTGTTTTATAATGTTATAAGTTTAGGTCGTGTTTTGAAAGCTAAACTTGAGCTTCAGCTAAACTTGCCACAGATTGCAATACTAAAGAAGATAAGGTAGAGAGTTAAGAAGGTTAAATATATTTTTTTATTTTTCAAGGTAAATACTAAATAATTTTTGTTTAGCTGAAATCAGATTATCTACATTTGTGGCTGATTGATTTCCAATAATGGTTATAGATCATTTGCCTCAATTGTGTCTTGCAGCATTTCCTGATTCTAAAAAAAAATGTTTAGTTTGTGCACGAGCCAAACCTATCGCTATAATCAATAATGTTATCGGTGTTGAGCGATTTAATTTCGATAATTATCAGAAATTTTCTGTAGACGAAACTACAGATTTATTCACACAAACCATCTTTGCGAGTTTGCGTTGCGTTTTGGTTAAAGATAATTTTTTTTTAATTAAAGATGAAAAAATAGAATAATGTACCACAAGAGGTATTTACAAATTTCTAATAAAAATTTTTAAAAACAACATTCAAAATTTAATTGGATTTGCTTTAGATGGAGCGAATGTTATTTTTGATGCCTATAACTCTGTGATAGCGTTTTTACAAATTGATATTCCAGGGTTATTTACTATGAAGTGCATATATAAAATTTGAAATCAAAGAATTTCAAAGTCTAAAGTGTTCAAAATCATAAGTTACTTCACCCATCTTAGACTCATTGATTATCCCTCGAAGGTCTGAAAAGAATCTTAGAGCTGTATGATTCATTAAAATGTTATTTTATTGATGTTGTCAGCAATAAAATCATATTTTATTAGAAGATAATATTTGACAGAAATTACAATATTTTTAATTTCTGGACTATATTTTGCCTTATTATAGTCAACTAAGTCGTGAAATGTAGTCAGAATCTCCTAAACTACATTTTATATAAAAAATCAACTAATATGATTCAAACGTTTTTTGATTCTGTAATGATCCAGGATAAATAAAAACACCCAAGTTCGTAAACAAGTGCTCTATATATTGGTTGATAAATAAAAGGTTACAAAAAATAACTAGCTCAAATAACAGATGAACGTACTACTTCATTATACTCGAGTTACACGTTACTAATTCTCTTTCATAACTAAAGACCGAAGCAAAAACCAATACCTAATAAAAATTATATTTTTCCTCCGTTTCGGCGAAGTCTATATTTAGAATTTGATTGGTATTTTTTCGCGATGCTTATATATTATGTTTTGGATTTAAGTTGGCTTCTTCATTATTTCATTCTATATAGGCCGTTTACCACCTGTCCGCGCACTATTTTCTACATCTTCCCGGGGGGGCGAATGTGAAACTTCTAAAGGAAAGAGAAGTTGCACCGGTCGTCTCAATTTCGTTCCGTCACTGGTTATTATTTCACACGCACGCACGCGGCCGTCTCTTCCTTTAAACGTCTCTACAACTCGAACCATTTTCCATCTCAATCTCGGCACATACTGCTCATACAATAAAGCAAGGTCATCCTTTTTTAAAGTGCGGGATTTAGAATTCACTGCAAAATGTGCTGTACGCAACTGCTGTAGATAATCTATGTTCCACTTATTCCAGAACTTCGTCATAAGTTGCTCCCTAAGTTTCCACTGCTTTAAAATGTCGTTTCTTTTAATCTCTGGAATTCTTAAATCCATCAACAGACCAGAACTTTTATTTCCCAAGAGAAAATGTGAGGGAGATAAATAAACTAAATTAGAAGCGTCATCGTCAAGGTAAGTCAAAGGTCTCGAATTTACCGTTGCTTCAACCTCTGTCAAAATAGTTTGCAATTCTTCATAACCAATCGACGCCTTCCCAAGCGTAATTTTTAATGCATCCTTGACAGTCCTTACCATCCTTTCCCAGAAGCCACCCCACCAAGCAGCCCTTTCAACAATAAAATGCCATTTTATCCTGTACCTCTGCGCCCAGTCCTGAATAGGATCGCTTCGTAGCAAATTAAACAGCTGTTTTAGCTCTTGAGCCACACGACGAAAAGTTTTTGCGTTGTCCGAATACACAACTTCTGGTACTCCTCTGCGAGCTATAAATCTTCGTAGGCCTCTAACACAACTTTCCGTGCTCAAATTTGGTACAAGTTCTAAATGTACAGCACGTACTACTGCACACGTAAGCAACATAATATATACTTTTACTTTCTGTCCATCTTCAAAAACATAAAGTGGCCCAGCAAAGTCCACACCCGTGACTTTGAAAGGGGTTGCTTCGTTTATCCGATTACCCGGCAATGGCGCAAAACATTCAGATCCAGCTTTGCCCTTTAAGCGGCGGCACTTAAAACACTGGCCCAGTATTGTCTTGATTCGTTGACGACTTTGTACTATCCAATACTTTCTCCTCGTCTGCGCCAATGTAGCATTAACTCCACTATGGAGGACCTCTTCATGAGCCTGCCAAATTATCTTCTCCGTAAGAAGAGACTTCTTTGGTATAATTATTGGATACTTGGTTTCGTAGGGAAGCGAGGCTTCTTCTAGCCTACTTCCAAGCCTTAAAAATCCATTTTTATCTAAAAATGGACGTAATGAAAAAATTGGAGACTTGCAGCTTACAGGAACGTTATTGTGAAGACACTTTATTTCTTCTTTAAATTCTTCAGTTTGAACACTTTTGATCCAATGACCTTCAGCTGCTTTAAGTTCATCCACCGACAAGTGTCCCTTTTGATTTCCATTACCTTTTAAATTATTTACAAATCTATAAACATAGGCGGTAATCCTAATCACCTTTTCCAATTTGCTGTACCTGTCCAATGCAAATATTGGCCTAACCTCTAGAATATTGTTCTCAGTGTTAACTAACAAATTCTGCACCTCTGACACATCATCAGCTTTATCTTGGTACTCATCAGGGGGCCAATTCTTGGATTCTTGTTTCAGCCATTCTGGTCCTTCTTTCCAAAAAGTTGACTCTAAGAGAAATTTCGCTGAAACACCTCTAGTAAGTAAGTCTGCCGGATTTTCTTTACCAGGGCAGTATCTCCATTGTCCTTTGCTATTACGTTGAATTTCATTTACTCTATTTTGAACATAAGGCTTCCATTTTGAAACTTTATCACGAATCCAGTACAGTGCTATTTTTGAATCCGACCACAACGTTACGGAAACTATATTTAGGTCACAATTATCCAAAATATAACACTGAAGTCTAGTGGCACACAAGGCAGCGGTCAATTCCAGTCGTGGCAAAGTAAGCTCCTTGTTTCCCTTTTCGTTCATAGGAGCTACTCGATTTTTCGACATTAAGTATTTCACTTGTCCTGAATTCGCAGATTTAACGTACACCACCGTACCATATGCCTGAGAACTAGCATCTGCAAATAGATGAAGCTCGACGCCGTTAATTTTATCCCCTAAGACACACCTATCTATCTCGAAATTAGTTAGCATCGGAACTTCTGTATACCACTTAAGCCATGATTGCTTTAACTCTAAAGATAACTCTACGTCCCATTCTAAATTCGCCTTCCAAATACGCTGCAGTAGGATCTTGCCTCGTATTGTGAACGGTCCTAAAATACCTAATGGATCAAAAACTCTCGCAGTCGTTTGCAAAACAGTTCGTTTTGTTGGCACAGTGGTCGATAAGTTAGTTAGTGATGATAAATCTATAGTTAATTGATCAGAATATGAATGCCATAGAACACCTAGTACCTTTCTTGTCTGACCCACATCTGATACTTTATCTTCTTTCCTAAAACATTCGTTTATTTCACTATAATTGGATAGCCACTTCCTTAAATTCATACCCGCGGCTGACATAATTTCCTTTAACTACTCGTAAACTTTAACAGCCTTGTCAAAGGAATCCACAGACATAACAGCATCATCAACGTAAAAGGAACGAGCCAACAACACAGCTGTGTCCTTAAGTTCATCTGATTGACTGTCTAAATGCTTCTTTAGTGTAGCAGCCAACATAAAGGGACTCGACGAAACTCCAAAAGTGACTCGTTTCATACGGTAAGTAACGAGGTCTGGCAATTTGGACATATCGGTAAGATAAGGCTCGATTTTGTCTCTAAACCATAAAAACAAATGAGAGTCTCGGTCTCTAGCTGACAAGGAAATCTGAAGAAATGCCTTTTCGATATCGGCTACAAGGCCTACATTACCAATCCTAAAATTCAAAAGAATTTTGAGCACGTCGGGCAATAAATTATCGCCTATAAATAAGTGGTCGTTTAACGACAAACACCCTGGCGCATGCGCAGACGCGTCGAACACCACGCGCACCTTGGTCGTGTCCTTATCGTCTCGATAAACAGCCCGATGAGGCATAAAATACGATCGTAACTCGTCAGTCTTAGAAGACACTAATTCGGCACAGTCATTATTTATATACTCGCGCACTGCCTTATCGTACTCGTTAATTTTTCCCTGTCTGTAAAGACGCGATATCAAGTTCTTTACACGCGCTAAAGCCCCGTTGTAGTTATTGTCCAATTTTTCTTTCGATTTCCACGGCAATGAAATCTCGTAGCGACCGTTTTTAAAGTCAATATTCTCGTTAATAAAGTTGCTTGTAAAATTGTTCAAAGTTGTTTCGTTGGCCTTGATACCTAAACTTTCCAAGTTCCAAAATCTTTTTAAATTTAAATTTTCATTTTCGTTCAAGTCCGTTGCACAATCGCTTTCGACGATTTGCGAATGCAAGATGGTCGCCACGTTAAAATTTACAGAAAAATCTGGAACCGCCTCGTTAGATTCCCGAGCTCCGTGAATTGTCCAACCTACTTCTGTATCAATAGCCCTCAATTTATCCGTCAGATGGCGTGTTTCGCCCGTAACCAACAACCAATAATTTTCGCTACCAATAAGCAAAGATATTCCGGTAGAATTCAATGGCTTTGTTTGAATATCTGCTAATCGATTTTGCCTTGCGAATTTTTCGATAACTGGGTCGGTAAGGCAAGGGGGTTTTATCGAGTCAAAACATATTTCAGGAGCTTCAATTGCATGTATCGTAATTAACTTATCTGAGTACTGACTCTTTAAAACCACTTCGACTTTATTGCACAATTTTGCAACACCGCGTTGGGAATTACCAAAAAACACAAATCGATATTTTGTGCTTTCCAATAATTGGTAAATTAAGCTCACGCGATACATCTTGCTTAATATAAGTTAATTGGCTCCCTGCATCAAAAACTGCTCGTAAAAATATCTCGTTATTATTTTCTTTTGATCTCACAAAAACGCATGCAGTTTGCAAATACACATTTTCGAGACGCCCTGTAGAAAACGCGGTCACAGTCAATTGTTCGTTAGAAGTGTCATTTCGTTCGTTCTCATTCCGATTTTTCGGTTTGAATGATGGATCGCACAAGGCAGTCACATGTCTACCCTTACACTTTTTACAAGCAATGTCTTTCGCTTTACAAAATTTAGACTTATGATTTTGTCCGGTACACCGAAAACATCTGTAACTGTCTTGCAAAATTTTCTTCTTATCGTTCAAACTAATACAAGCACTCAAACAGTCTCTAGTCAGATGATTTTTATTTTTACAAAATAGACACTGATCATTAGCTACATTCAATAAACCCTGAGCAGTAAACAATTCGTTATTAGACGATTTAGAACTGTTCCGAAATTCGTTACGAGTCGAATGTCCAAAATCTCGCGCACGCGTAGGATATTTACTGTCCTTATTGTCGTTATTCTGAGCTTGCTCAAGCGCGTCCACTTCAATCTTTATAAAGTTCAATAAATCGGCAATCTGTTTTTTATAATTCACTCCCGATGAATCTCGACCCGAGATTGTCTCCGCGATAACTGAATTTGTGTCCGATTCGTTAAAGATTCAGTTTCATTTACTTTCTCGTTCGTGACATTCTGTATTTTAAATTTATTAAATTGAACTCGTAAACTATAGGGTAAAACTTTAAAAATCATAGATTTAACCATTAAGCCATACTGATCAGCTGATATGCCTAACGATTCCAACGAGCACGTTATCGATGAAGCCGTGTTAAAAAGTCGTCGCAGACCACTGGTGTCTTTATCATATTTTACCGATGGAATACTACAAAGTTTTTGCACGTAACAGTCAATAATTCTTTCCGATTGTCCATATTCCGATTTTATTAAATTAATCGCGTCATTATACGAATTTTGGCTAGACGTTAAGCCTGAAATCGTTAGAGCCGCTTTACCCGTTAAAAGCGACTTTAAATATGTAAATTTACAGTTCATAGTTAGCTCAGGATTATTATGTATGGCTTGACTATATTGTTCCCAAAAAGCTGGCCATGCTTCTAGGTCGCCGTTAAATTTTAATAAATCAAGTTTAGGTAGTCTTACCGATTTTTGGTTTATTTGGGTTTGTACGTTACCAACACCAGCGTCAACATACGGCTCTGCACCACCCTGTATATTCTGGAGCTCTCCCAAATTCCCAACTTCCACGTTCTGCAGTTGATCACCATTAATTTTCCGTTTTTTGGCCACTTCTAAACTTGCTAAAGCATCCATCGCTTTAATGTCATATTCCGCCACCTTATCACACTCCGTTTCAAGTAAATCCTCCGATACGCTAGGGAGAATTTTCTCGTTTAATTCGTTCAACTTTACCCTTATAAGCTTAATTTTTTCACACAAAACTGAGAGTTCGTCCGGTACACGTTCCGTTAATTTTACCGCGTCGTCAACAGTCTTGCATAATTTCGTTAATTGTCCACGATAATTTGTACGCAAAAACACATCTGCCTTTGAGTCCGCCATTATTTTTTTTTAAATGTTAATTCGTTCCACGTTCCACGATAATTTTATTTTCAACCAAGCACTTCCCGGGTTTCGGCACCAAAATGTAATGATCCGGGATAAATAAAAACACCCAAGTTCGTAAACAAGTGCTCTATATATTGGTTGATAAATAAAAGGTTACAAAAAATAACTAGCTCAAATAACAGATGAACGTACTACTTCATTATACTCGAGTTACACGTTACTAATTCTCTTTCATAACTAAAGACCGAAGCAAAAACCAATACCTAATAAAAATTATATTTTTCCTCCGTTTCGGCGAAGTCTATATTTAGAATTTGATTGGTATTTTTTCGCGATGCTTATATATTATGTTTTGGATTTAAGTTGGCTTCTTCATTATTTCATTCTATATAGGCCGTTCACCACCTGTCCGCGCACTATTTTCTACAGATTCTTCGCTTAAAAGTGAATATACAATTAAAACGCAAATAGAAGATATCGGTTTTAAAGATCCAAGAAAATTTCAACCTCTAGACAATATCTAGGTACTTTGGACCCGTAGTGACAGCAACTATATTAAATTCTAATTAATTTAACACCCATTCAAACTAAAAATTTTAGACTAGGTTGCTTGGATTTTTTTGTAGAAGCGTGAGAAATTTAAGAAACAACATTTTTAAACCACTTTAAATTCTTGACCCTGAAAAAGTAAAGCAAGATACCACACCATGAATTGGAGTATAAGTAGTAGTACCATGTATCGAAGTATAACGCACCTTTTAAAGCAACTATAAATCTGAAATAAGACCAATTGGAACTGCGGAGAGTGACCTGCTTAACAAGCTTGCATAGTTTTTGGGTAAATCTAGTAGTTAAATCTAGAAGATTGCCCAAGTCAATGCCCCAAGCCTTGAGCAAATCCGAGGAACCTGGAAAATTTCTACTTTATGTGACGCAGGCTGGCCGCTATTTTCAAACCCAACGTATAAGATTCAACCAACTGCGATAACTACGCCCTGGACAGAGCCTAATAGAATCGAGAATAGTTCGGATTTATAGGTTCTAGAATAGGATATGTTACAATAACAATCAAGCTGCACATAATTCAAAGATGGTGGTTAATCCTACTACTGGAAGAAAAGATGGAGAAACTGTTTTGGTAACTATATATTGTCAACAAATCGTTCCAGGAAAGACGCTAACTCTCCAGAAAGAATCTATTGCTCTGGTTCGAATTGTAAACTTGAAAGGGTAGAGTCAAGATCTGAATCAAGAAGAGAATGTGGGCTTTGCTTTGAAATAATCGCAGTCATGAAGGATGCAGATAGAATTTAGCATTTAAATAGAAACGTTCCTTTACCTGTATATTTCTAAAAACTTTTTGAAAAATCTTCTGAAGTATTTTTCTTAGACGATGGCCTGGGAACTATTTATTTAATGCGTAATGAACACTGAAGATAATGTTCTAATAAAATAGGTTCCTCAAAGAATTTCAATAGCTTAAGAAGGTGAGGTTTCTCTTATGCTCCAAGAAACGAATGCATACGGAGTTATAAAACTCTCCCAGAGACCTTGGACATTTCCAGTTTTATTCCAAAGAAAGAATCTATATTACAAAGAAAGGCAGCTATCCACTACTAAGAATTGACGACACTCACCTTCCTAATAAACGTTCCTTTACCTGTATATTTCTAAAAACTTTTTGAAAAATCTTCTGAAGTATTTTTCTTAGACGATGGCCTGGGAACTATTTATTTAATGCGTAATGAACACTGAAGATAATGTTCTAATAAAATAGGTTCCTCAAAGAATTTCAATAGCTTAAGAAGGTGAAGTTTCTCTTAGGCTCCAAGAAACGAATGCATACGGAGTTATAAAACTCTCCCAGAGACCTTGGACATTTCCAGTTTTATTCCAAAGAAAGAATCTATATTACAAAGAAAGGCAGCTATCCACTACTAAGAATTGACGACACTCTGGATAGCACGCTGGAATCCGGTACACGGTCGTTTTTAATCCTAAATCTGAAAAGTAAAAGTAGATAATACAATGATTATAACTTTTCTGAATTAAAAATAATTTATACATTAAAATATAGAGCAAATAATTTTTTATGTGATATACTGCGATCCAAATTCATGGAGAAATAAATTTCCTACTATAAAATTATACGTTCTCTGTTACATTTATAAAATCTAGGGAGTTTTTACAAAGCCTTATACCGAATTAATTAGGGCCGAGGGTCGCAACTCCCAACACTGAATTCTTTCAAGCATCCTGCATTTGACGCGCGTACTTTATCAACACGAGACTCTAGGCACTCCCGATATTTACATACGGCTTTTCCTTGTTTTTAGAATTCAAATTAAAAATCACATAATTTAGTCAAAACAATCTTTGGAAATCTGATCATTTAGATCTTGCTCTAGATAGTGGAGTTTTTAAGCTTTAAAATAAAACTTGAAAACGTATTGTATTCTAGAAATGTAGAAAATCAGTGATTAAAGGAATTATACGGCGAATTCAACAGAAGTGAAAAAACAAAACAAAATTGTATTAATTGTTTAAAACTAAACTAGGGCATACCAACTTTTTTTACCATGTATAAGCAGGAAAGGTATTTATATATTTGTTTTATTTTATGTTTACTTACACTAAACAGGTAGTATTACATAAAACAATTAATAACATATACAGGTACATGGTTTATGTTAACAAGAACGAAGATTCTCTAGTGAATTTAGAACTACGGTAAACTCTATAATTATAATAAATTTGGACAAATTTATTATGTGAGATCATGATTTGTCACACATTATCAGAGACCAGGTAGTATATGAATTGTTTAAATGACATTAATATATTTCATATAAATGTGTAATTATCAATCATGACATACAAAATAATATTGACATATTTATTGTATTCCTCCTTTCATTAAATGTATATTTTAATAATATAATTCTTATTGAAATATTTTATCTTTGATCTATTTATCCAGATTAATAGTTATTAATAAAATAAAATATAGTAATTTATTGATGGAATTTTTTACAGGTAAAACTGAAAATAAGATGTACCAAAAATTCAAAAATATTAAAAAAAATTTTGTTATAATTTTTTGTTATACATTTGGAATTCTCACTAACTATGGGCCACTATAACCAACACATATATATTGTTGGCTTGCTGCAAAAACTCATTAAGTCAAAAATGATAGTTTCTGGAAAAATCAATTGTTTACTAATGCCGATGGTTTAGGTGGTTTTGGGAAAAAATCATTTTGTAGTTTTTAGCTTCCCGCAATGAAATATGGTTTTGTGTGTTATTTCAAAACTAACACTAAAATAATAATGAAAAAGTAGTATTTTGTTAATCAATAATTGGAAAGAAAAATATAAAATGTGACTTGTGAGTGAGTTTTCATTTTATGTGAAATATTGTCAAATTACTGATTTAATGAGTTAAATTTTTATAAATAAACTTGATGTTGAAAAACTAGTAAACTTTTTTTGGTAATATACCTTTTTTTATTAAAAAAGAATACAAAACCTAATAATAAATTTTGTTAAACATAATGTAACTAAGAACTGAAATGTCTCCCCGTCTGAGTCAGAATATCCAGGTTCAGGAATCACATCCTACAATGTTGTGCTTATTGGCAGCGATTTATACCAACCATGGTACTCATTAGGTATCACTCCTTCTTCGCATAACTTTAAAAGGTCTTCTTTTTTTTTAACGGATATTGGCAGCATAGTTTTGTACAACTTGCTTATTTTCAAGGTACTATAGTCAATTTTTTGAGTGGCTCTCGATTTTCTTTCAATATGAATGCTTTTATATTCACCAAAATAATCATAGCGGTATTCAAGAATACCAGGCTGTATTTTCTGAAATCTGAAGCACTTTACTTTCAACCAGTTTACTTTATCATTATTACAATCAGTTGTCTTATTTCTAAATAAAGTCTTGGATAAATCCAGTAAATTAAGAAATTCATTAAACTTAAACTCTTTGGTGATGAATGGATTTCCAAATTTATTTCGGTTACATTTGGATCTAGCTCTTTTAAAAATACTTATCCAGTCATGGACTACATAAACTGGTTGCTATTTTTTCTCTTTTTCAATGGCACTGTGCATGAAATCAACCTCCATGTAGCTGTGGCCACTTTCTAAGAATTTATGCTCTATGATATCAACCGCAGTTGTTTGAACAATATAAAGAAATAGAGCAGCAATATTCTGGTTTCGGTTTTGTCCACCGCATGTATCCGAATATATGGTTACGTGTTTTACTTCCGGCTTTAAGCCTATAAACCAATTATACAGTGATGTTCCAATTTCACAGCTAACTCGCTTTCCATGTAGTTCAGTCCATGCAAAGCAGTATGCTCTGTGTGGTTCTGGAGCTTCATAAATAGTTAAGTTATACATATTAATTTTTCGGCTGTAATACATCGGTGAAACATCGGAAGATGGAATCTGTAACACAGATTGTAAATCGAACGTAACCATGATAAATGCAGAATTGTCTTCCAAAGCAGCTTTATCAATTTCTTTTGATCAGGCTGCTTCATTTTTCCTAGTAATATGATTTTGGTATGTATCTTCCAGCAAGTTAAAAGTAAGTTAAAGCGGTCTTGAATGTTAGAATTTTGATACCTATTACAAGTTACGCACTGATCTTTTTTTGGCTTAAAAAAAGAAATATTATAAGATGTGCAAAAAATTTTTCTATATGCATGGGAAGAAACTGATTTAAAATTATTCTTTAAACAGTAGGCCCAGTATAGGTCGTACATCTTTGAGATTGATAGCTTACGATCTAAATAGAGTCGTTTTGAAGATTTTCGATTGTAATGACTTTCCATTGTTGGAAAACTTTCAATGTGGGCCTTTACAATATCTATGTCAGAATTGGAAGTTTTATTAACAGAAGTTTTTTGTTCCTCTTCCATCTTTACCTTCGAATACACCCAAAGAATTTCTGTTTTTAAAAGCTGTCAAAATAGGACCATTATTTATATTAAGCGTTTTCATATAAAATGATTGACAAATTCTTATCTTGTTAGTACCTTTATAAAAATGGTATTTTTTTGCATTTGATCTTATCTTGCTATTTTGACCTTTCCTTGGTCTTCGACTTTGAGGCTCCTCTACATCAACATTTCTTAAAATAAAATCCATTTTGCGCTCATAAGCTTTAAGTCCCCAGTATTCTTTACAAATTTGTTTTCTATCGTCTTCATCAAATATGGTGGTGCACTTGAATCTACATAAATTCCCACAGGAGCTATTCTGAGGAGTTTTTGCCGGTCATACTCTCCCTTTGGTTGTTGAGTATTCTAGACATTTACTCATGTTTCTTTTATATTCGTTTCTATTCCATTTAGCTGGATCACTTTTCCTCCATCTTGTTATTACTTTCTTGCACCGATCATTATCGTAAGTTTTTGTCGCTCTCTTCCTTAGAAGACGATGCCTTAAAGAAAAAAGATCAAGTGAAGAGTCATCTGTTTCTTCGTCTGATGAGGAATAAGGTAGATTCAATAGATTTTTTCCTATATTTTGATTTTGATTATTTGTTATAGTAGCTTCGATCAAAAATCCGCTATTTTCATCTACAATGTATTCTGTAACTTTTTGATCACGTTGTGGAATTGCTACAAATAAATTCACTGTTTTAATATTTGATATTCTTTTAAATATTGAAAAAATTACCTAAGGTAGTTGGTTCTAAACATTTAACATTTCTGACAGTGTCATGCTCAAAAGTGTTTAACAATGAAGTGTGGTCATTTTGATTTTGCAATTCATTATTATTCTCGAGTTCAGACACATCAAAAACTAAAAAAAATACAATATAAGTAGAAATCTAGCACCAAAAAACAAAAACTGTACATATAAAATAAGTACCATTACAATAGAAAAATGCCAGCATTAATAATTAAAGCTTCAAATTCCTCGGGAACAAAGATTTCAACATTTTCGTCCATAAGTTTAATGGCAGATAATGGCACGAGTTCATTTTATTGATTTACATTTTCGAATTCATTATTGTCCGCTGGCGCTGGTGGGATATTTTCTTAAAAATACAGAAAGATTATAGTAAAGACCTAATATATATTTCTAAAGAGAAAATAGTATTTAAAAAAAAACAGTTTTATGAATGATTGTTAATTAAAGAGATTTCCTAAAATAAACATAAAAATAAAAGCTAAATTTTACCAATATTATCTGCAAATAACTCTTGTGCGCTACTGTCAGTTATATCTCTATTTAAAATATTATTTAAAATATTTTCATTTCCAATGCTCGGCTCATCATTTGTGATAATATTTTGACATCCATTATCTTAATAAATAAAACAATTATTATCAAAATGTGTGTTTGTAAAATATTGTACTATTGCAAAAAAATTAGTAGGTACATTACCTTCTTGGTTTTTGCCCCGTAATTCCAGTTGGAGTAACTTATTTGTGCGGTTTGAGTACATTTTCTAAACAAATAATCACTGAGAAAAGTCAAATTATATTCACACTACGGTACACTTTACCCGCCACAACAAAAATAATAAATTTTATTAAACTAAGAATTTGTAGGTTAGAAAACAGAATTTTATTTTGACGTTTAAAACTCACTAAGTCCCAGTGATGGCTTCACATTTATTATATAAAACTCATTAAGTCACTTAGTGAGCTTTTGCATGAACTCAAAACAGGCTTAATGACTTTTTTCGTGTAATTTTTATGGACTTCTTTTTTGGTACTTAGTGAGTTTTTAAGTGTTTAATATTTGGTTCAGTGATAGAACAACATTAGACTTAGTGATATTTATCAAAATCTGAAAATATTGAAATATTGACTTAGTGAGTTTTTGCTGCAAGTCGACGATATATATCCAATTATAACCGTATATTCAGAATTTAAGTGACTACTAGTGACTTGATAGATGTGCTTCTGAGACACTAATTCCAAAATGATGCAAACATTTTGAAAAGTAGTATTTCTGGTCATTATCTGATTTTACATAATGTAGGACTATATCCTGCTACAAACATAGTCAAACTTCATCAAATGCATATTTTAAAATGTACATGTACAATAATTGCAGTATAATTAAATTTTACTATATTAAGCCCCTAAAGGCTTCATATATCTTCCTAAAGGCCTTATATATCTATGTATTATCAATATAGCAAAGACTGCATGTGCAGAGGTTTTGTAGGTTAAACCTAGATGCTTTAAATAATTTCAGAGAATATTGTAAAACACTTCCAAAATTAATTTAAAAAACAAGACTTGATTGATCTTTGATGATCCATAATCAAGGGCATGCTTTAAATCCTATGGCTTCTAAGGCTTTTAATTATTTTTTTTCGGTTTGCTGTTTCTTAGTTTCTGTTATAATACACTAGGACAATCACAGGAGATCATACTTATTTATTTTGCTGATATGGTGCTTTTGGTTAGAGATCAGATCTGGCAGGATGCCTTTCACAGGGCCGGGAGGGAGAAACACGTCTACAATCAAACTGTGCCTGGCCTCCAATTTGCTAGGATTAAACATAAATAAAATAGACCTTTTAACTTTCATTAAGACATACAATTTTTAGGCATAGAACTAAATAATATACTCAACAATTTTTATGAACACAGGGAAGTCATTTCACCAGAAACTGTAATTGCTGTATAAAAACCTTGGTTGAATCAGTCTTATAGTATGGCAAGCGCCGTGTGCCACTCTGCCACTACTACTATAAAAAAAAATGGAATTTCGAAAGACAGAATGAACTTTGCCAAGTGCTCTACATAGATTTTTCAGAAATATAAACAACGTCGGTTAAATATTAACATTTAAGTGAATCATTGATTTTCGTGCAAATGTCATTAAATTGTTAAAAACTAGAGAACGTCGCATTTTAGGGTTAAAGAGATAGTCAAATGAGACGCCCATTTCAGGAAAAAAATATAGGTGGTTTCATTTTAAAAAAAATCAAATTATGTACTACGCTTTTTTGGGACACCCTGTATCAATCAAACTAATTTCAAAAAGTAGCCCCTTTAAGTTAATTAGCATTCTCTTTATTAAAGTTTTTTTTCCGTTTCAAGATGTATATACAGGATGCCGCATCGAAAACGAAACATTTACGAAAACAAGGCATTTACTGGCAGTTTATTTTTTTTTTGAAAAACGCTCAGACCCCTGTTTAAGGGGGAAACAAGTTTGGTAAAAAATCACGTGCAGCCCCGTGGGCGAGGGTGACATCACCCCTAAAATCTTAAATGGGAAGGAGGTTCGAGTGATTCCTTATTTTAAAGGACTTTCAACTCCCTTTAGAATTAGGTAAAATTCAAGTACTTCAATTCATTAGTTTTGGATATTTATTGATTTAAAGCTTAAAGTAGACTCTAATAGGAACATCAGTTTGTACTATCTTCAGAAAAAAATTTAGTAAAAGGATTTACTTAATAAGTAGGTGCTTTTCTTCACTACGCCCATGATTTGTTTATCCGTTTGTTGTTGAAAATAGCGATTGGAGCGTTTTTTGTGGCAAAAAAAGGGTATGTCTTGTACTTATTTTAAATAGGAATTTTGTACATATAGTATTGGCCAAAAGTAAATGAACTAATCAAAAATTAAAACAAAACTGGAATTTTAATATTTTTTTGTTTGCCATAACAAATTTCTCTCAGTGTAACTAAATATTCTAAATCGTGGAATAATAAACATAAAGCAAATATTTAGTTTTTGCAAAGGACAATAACATAAGATGGCAAACACATTTTTTGGTCTTTTTTTGACTGGTTAGAAGTAGATGAACAACACAGATATACTGAGATAATTTTATTTGTGTGTTGCTTTCAGTATCAGTTTAGCCACTAAATAGTTGTTTAGCTTCTGCCATTATGCCACGCGGTATTAAGTTTTCTGAAGACCTGCAGCAGCGTATAATTGACGCCTACCAAAGAGGAGTCCTGCAATCTGAGATTTCAAGACAATTGCAAATGGGAAGATCAGTCGTCCATTACATTTTAAAAAAATTTCATGACAAATGAAATGTTATAGCCAAACCCAAATCTGGTCGCCCCAAAAAAGTTTATTAAAAATTAAAAAAAGCCATTAAAAGAATTTCTAAAGAAAATCTGTTTTTGTCATCCAGCAAAATATATGGCAAAATTGAGGAAATGGGATATCAGCCAGTAAGTGCATGGACCATAGGACGGAAACTAGTGGAAATGCAGCTGTTTTCAAGAAAACCGCCAAAGAAACCGCTGCTTTAAAAAAAATGTAAAGGCCAGATGATCAGAATGGAAACGAGTGTGTTAGTGAGAATCTAAATAACAATTTGTTTTCTTCGCATGGGATTTGTCATGTAAGGCGTCCCCATAATAGGTACCCATTTGTTACCGAAACAAACCCGGCCAACAGTAAAGCATGGTGGAGGGTGAGTTATAGTCTGGGGATGTTTCTCGGGATTTGGAATGGGCCCTCTATACAAAATAAATGGCATAATGGATAGGCTTATGTATAAAGATATATTACAAAATATTTTGCCAGCTTATCTGGGAGAAAAGATGCCATGATTACATCATTTTCAGCATTATAATGACCCAAAACACGCCTGGGAAAACATGGAGGCTGCAATAATCAAAAGACTGCTTAAGTCTAGGCCAAAAAGATGCCAGGAAGTGATTCGCAATGAGAATTATTATACAAAGTATTAGTTTAGGTTATTTTAAAAGATATTTTTAAGAGTTTTTTTTCTAATAAAAATTAAAAAAAAGAAAAGAATGCTTTATTTACTTAATTGTGTATAAATGTCATAATCAAGTAGATATTTATACATAA
This sequence comes from Anthonomus grandis grandis, assembly GCF_022605725.1. NCBI lineage: Eukaryota > Metazoa > Arthropoda > Insecta > Coleoptera > Curculionidae > Anthonomus > Anthonomus grandis. The sequence continues at coordinate 14,302,537 of NC_065550.1, forward strand.
ATTAACCATGATATATTCCACGGCAGAAAGAGTTGAAATTCTTGAAATTTTTATGGAAATAATCAGTGAGCTAATAGAACAGCACAAATATTTAATTAATGATATGAGACCAGTAACGCGTATCAAAAATATGTTGAAATTGTAGATAAATTTCGGAAAACTGGATCACTGGCCAATAAAAAACGCAACATTGAAAATCCCATAAGGAACGAAGCAATAGAAGAGGGAGTTTTAGGGCAAGTTCATGTAAATCGACAAATACTGTGTGTAGTGTACGTAGTATCCAACGGATTCTAAAGGCTCATTGTTTTCAACCGTATAAAATTCACCTTATACAAGAACTTAATGAAGAGGATTTAGGTCGGCAATTAAAATTTTGTGAAGATATGAGTGAATGAATTATAAATGATCAACAATTTCTATTTAACACTTGCTTTTCCGACGAATGTTTCCTTTTTCTTAACTGGTGTAGTAAATCGTAAAATCTTTAACGATACCTTTCGTCGTTACATTTAATTTAAGTTCAATAAGTTTTAAATAATATAATTTACTTGAGGTATAATAGATTTTTTATATACCTAGGAGCTGAGGTTTAATCTATTAATCCCTGAGCTCGTTTCTTCTTTTCAATATCTTACCTAACTTTATTATGAATATTAAAATTGAAAACGATAAGAACAACGAGAAGACCTACTTATTTAATAAAAATACCTAAATTGAACCAACACCAACGTTTTGATAGTTATATGTACTGCCGTTATCAAGGTAAATAAAGTTAAATTAAATTAAAAATATGAACAAAATATCCTTATCTTTTCAATCTCTCGTCTATAATCCCTTCAAAACTACCTAATTCGACAATAGTTAACATACTTTTTTTATAATTTCACGGTTGATTAATAGCTTGACAAACTGTTTTGAAAGATACTAAAAAATTCAAAAGTAACTTTTAAAATTAAAGGGGTGTGATTCTAATGTAATTTAATGATAGAAGATACAATCAATATCATATGAATCTGAACGATAATAATTATTGTATATGAATATCATACCGGGTGGTGCGTCGCCGAGCGGAACATAGGAAATCCCATGTAAATTTTAAGGGGGTCAATTATTGGCTTCCCTGTACATTTTACAGAAAAAATGTGAGATAACTTTTTGAAGAGACCAATCTGGCAAACCCTCGTGCAAAGTTTCAAAAAGTTTTAATAAGCGAATCTTGAATTATTCAATTAAATGTAATTGCAAAATTACCAAATTTTCGGTTCAGGTAAAACCAGACACCAGCAAACAATTTGTTATAAGTCTTTGTCAAATCTGACGTACAGCAAAATACAAGAAATGATTTTATTTCGTTTTATCAATCTCACAAACATACATTCAAAGTAAGATACGTTAACATTACTTTTTTATTGAAATTGAAAAGTTAGTAGGCGAAGTCTTTTCTCCACAAATAAAACGCTAATCCTCTAATTTAAGGAGTGATGCATTTCGGCAAGTGTTCTTGCCATTATCAGACTAGGGTTACTTAACACATAATTCTTGAGAATTTGTTATTGTCTGATGCTCTAGTCGAGTGAAACATGTAACCTTTGTCATTTTATTAAATGTTTTCGTGATGCTGTAAATTTTGTGTTCTTAACTTTTATAAAAGTAAACACGGCTTCTAATGTTCTACTGTGCATAAAGTATTAAAAAAAGCAAAGTTTCACCCTTATAAAATATTCTTACTTCAAGCGCTATCTGAATATGATTTTGATGGCCGAAATGAGTTTTGTGAGCAAATGCAGCAATTATGTAATGATAACAATAATTTTGTAAAACGGATAGTTTTTTCCGACGAGGCAACGTTTGCTCTAAACGGCCATGTAAACAGACAGAATTGTCGATACCGGGCGACCGAAAACCCTTATTGGTTCACAGAATGCCATACACCACACCCTCAAAAAGTCAATGTGTGGTGGCGGTAAAGTGGAAGGAAGAATTTTAGGACCTTACTTTCTTGATGACACTCTCACTGGTAAGAGGTATTTGAACTTTCTTTAAAATAATCCGATGATGAATAAATGAACCCGACGTGGTTGGATAGCTAGACGAGGGTTCATTGAATGTCTCCCAAGTTCGCCAGATTTAACTGCCCTCGATTACTTTTTATGGGGATACTTCAAAAGTAAAGTGTATGTCACTAAACCAGCGTGTTTAGAAGATTTAAAAGAACAAATATGCCAGGAAATTAGAATATTACTCCAGATGTCATCGACAATGTTCAAAAAGAATTTTTAAAACGTCCTGGTTATTGTCGGATTGTTTACAGTCCTCAATTCGAACATTTAATTTAGATAGGTATTTCTTTAATTTAACATTTTATCATAATTTTTCGTTCAAAATTGCTTATCTAACCACCATTCGTTTGTACCATATTCTTTGTTAAAAAAACGTTCTTTCTGATTCTGCATTAAAAAATGGTGGTTTCCATTTAAAAAACATATTCATGACGTCATATCTTTTTTTTGAGTCATCCTGTATATTTAATTTTTACGTAGAAAACCCCTAAACCAAATATTAAAATCGACGGGTTCGGGTTTTTTTTTTGCAGAAACATTTTTCTATTTCATTTTTAATGAATTTATTCGCTACTTTACGGATGCACTGTATTTTAAATTATTAATTAATTTTAGGATGCCCTGTTCTATCTCTCTTTTTAGTAAAGAAATCCATGTATTAATTAAATCAACCGAACAAGTAGCTACGCATTTATCTTCATTTAACATTATAAATGCACTTTCCTTTAATTTAAGTAATTATGAAATTGGTTCCTTTGCTAAAATTGAGGAAGCATTCCAGTTTATTGTCGAATACATGTTGTGTAATTTTTGATTTTTGAACCTCATTGGTTTTTTGTTCAAGATTTATGTTCATTAATTCTTTTTGGTGATGGTCTACATGTTTAACACAAGTGCAAGGCATTTTATATATTATATTTTTATTAAATTAATTTTCATTGAAAGGCTTAGTTTTTGTTAACAAATATCGTAATGTATTTTGCGATTTTAAAATAGTTCTTATGTTAAATTGTTTAGCAATTTTTTTTATCTTATCAAAAAAACATGGAATAAATGATGAAATAAGATTTGTCGTAAAAATTGGTTGATTCAATTTTATACGTGAATTATCAAACAATTTTCCAAAAATTCTTTGGGATAATTATTTTGTATTAAGATATTTTTAATAAAATCTTTTTCAGTTTAACTATTGTCGAGTTAAGAAGGAGTTTTGAAGCGGGTGTAGACCAGCTCAATATTTTGCAGTATAAATACTCTCTTCAGATCTGTTATAGCATTTTCTACCAGCCTACATGTGATGACGTCAAGACAATTTTTATTTTAGCCCAGAGGCCTTAGTTCTTAAGGAGGTGTTAGTCCGGGTCATTGAGCAACTGAGAACAAAAATAGACCTATAAAGGTCATATGCAAATCCACTGATCTCACTAACGCAATGCTAAACAACTCAGAAACAACACGAGTTTAAAAAACCATTTGATTAGTCAGGATAGAATGCAGAAACAGCTGCAGAAGTATAAGCAAGTTAAACAAGCTATGAATGTAGTAAGAGGAGGAGGAGTACTGCTTGGTGTTAGGAGTTATATACAAGCCACGGCATTGATCTTCGGGACATTGAAAATTTGATACCTCGGATAGATATATTGGGATGTAAGCTGCTAATCTCTTATAAACCTGTATATATTTTTGTTAATTATATTTAACCACAAACGCCACTCAATATCAACTTTTTCTTGATTATTTTTCTGTGTATGAGCCCATACAAAACAATAAGGTCATCTGCATTAGAAACTTTAATATTACATCTATTCCCCAACTTAGAAAGTTAAATGATCTTATGGCATTATGCAGTTTCAAACAATTTAATATATGTAAAAATCCCTACAATAATATATTGGATCTTGTAATAAGTAATTTTAAGTGTGAACACTTGTTCTTGGAGATAAATCGCATCCCACCATAAATGTCTCCCTGGTATTGGAGAATAAATTATTATGTGGCTCCTTTCAACCTAATCCCAATAGTAAATGCTACAACTTTAAAAAGGTTAATTACCTTCTTCTTTAGAAACTCCTCTCGGAGACCAATTGGCAGTTTATGCGTCTGATGTCAATCTGGCACCTTCCTGTTAGACAATGTTTGGTAAAATAAATAAATGAAATAAACTATGACGCGAAGATTATTAATAAATGCCTGAGTTCTCCATAAATAACTAGATGTATAATAGGGTTATTACGGAATAAGTATTTCCGTTTTACTATGAATCACCCTAAAATACCAAAAAAAATCATCATCCAAAAATAAAGACATATTTTATTATTGTTATTTTTTTAAGTGACATGATAAGTTCATTTTAAGTATTATTATTTTGTGAATACAGATAAATATATAATTTAGTAAAAAGACCAACTTGAATGGGCATTTAATGTTTAAAAATAAATATATACAGAGTGTACTTATTTTAGAGTTACTTATTTCAACCCAACACATTTCTCTAAGGACATCGAATATTATATGAAGCGATGAAGAGCGGCAAAATTAAAATAAACCAACCTCTTTTATTTATAACGTATTTCAATCTAGTTGAAAATTTGGCTGTTCGATACGTCAATTCAGTGTCCATTGGAATCTTATTCTCTAAATAGAAAAACAGACTTTTACTTTTTCAAAGCTCATTATATCTAGTCACTTTTTATAATAAAATTTATTAATATTTTATTTTAAATAATGTGCTTTATTTTGATGTTAAGACCTTTTTATATAAGTATGATATACAAATTAAAAAAGAAAACAAAACTTTTTTTATTCGGTTCTTACTAAAATAGTATGTATAGTAAGAATATGCATTTTCTAAATGAAACATTTTTTTTTGAGATATTTTAATATTTACACTTTATGCTTCATTTTCTCCAATTAAATCATTTCCCATGTTTAGTTTTTCGGGTAGGGGTGGAGCTGATGATGGTTGATCTGATATATCAGTCGTTTCTGAAACTAAAGTAAAGAGTTTTTTAACTTCTGCCAGATGGGTTTACATGTAATACCTGTTGACTTACAATTAGTATTATCAAAATCTGAATAGTTTTTGCTGGTCTTCTGCTCTGTAAATAATACTTGAAAATCATTGCTAAATAATGGAGGTAACGCTTGCAAATAATGTGGAGTTAGAGATACTTGACTAGGTCTGTTTGATGGCTGACCCATTATAGAGATAGTATCACTTAGCTTCCTTCTAAAAACCATTGTATAAAATGTGTAGATGATTAAAATGATTAAAATCCTAATACCTTTTTGTACTTAATTTGCCAACAAATCTCTTGGCAATAAGTATAATAGCCACCAAAGCCACAATAATGCAACTAGTCACAATAATTCTGTAAGTAAGAATATGTGTAACGTCAGGAACACTATATACATTTAATCCTGCTTCTTGCACATAAGTCTCTGCATAAGTTTGCCATAAGATGCTTAAATGTTTCCTACTTAACATATAACCTTTCCACAAATCTTGTTCGTCTTCATAATGAGTCAGCTTGACAATTGGAAGGGCAAAAGTGAGCGTGACACATTTAGCTGAATTAGGCCATGCTATTGGACAGGGTTCTAGGTTTTCTATTTTAACATTGGCTGCTCTAAAAATAGTAGCATAAAAAACAAGTGTATCAAAACATGTATGAGTTACTTACGTTATAGTTCCATTTATAGGGCATTTTTGCACTCGACAATACTCTTTTCCCATATCACATATAGCCTGTTTTAGGACGATCAGTGCAGAATTAACAAACTCATTGGAAGATTTCCCTAGTAAGTAAACGGTTAAGGTGTCTTCCTCCTCTGGAGCAGCAGTTGGCATTAGCTCTGTTGTTGTTGTAGAACTAGGTTCTTTAGTAGTTGTAGCTGCTTCTCCTATTTTAAATGAAAGTCAATTATTTAAAGTAAGAATCAGTTAAAATTATATCCTTAACTTACCAACGCGGGTAAATTTCAGCGAAAAGGTATTAGAGCTATTAGATCCAGAATATTCCACCTGCAACTTATTACTATTGTATAAATAGCTTGGTTTACCACTCACAGTATAGCTAAATATTAGTGCGTCGTCGTTTTCCACATCATCGGCGGCTGATAGCAAAACGTTTATTATTAAAACTAGTACATATTTAATCAATTCATTTTACCATTTTTGACAGTAACATAATCTCCACTTTCTCCGTCTATATCCAATTGAGTAGCCTCTACTTGTATCTGATACCCTTCGTCTGCTTTAATAATGAGTGGACTATCACTTTTTGGTGTCCATGTTAAAGTTTGTACCTCATTTGTCAGTAGTTCTTCATTTATGTTGTCAGTGCTGAGAGCTTAAAATATTCAATTAAGTACCAAAAATGTAAATCAAGGAGTATTTAAAAAAAATCACTTACCACTGCTCAGCAATAAAAGTACAGAATAGATTACTAAACTGCGCCGCATATTAAACAAATTTGGTAAAAAAAATGACACATAATATAAATATTTAATGGTTTGTTTCGAATTATAATTTATTTGTTCTATCACTGTTCATTCAATCATTGCCACTGCTAATCTTATCTTAAGTTATCGACATCGACTTTAGATTATACTTACCTAGTATCAATATATCGATAAGAATCTAGGATTAATATTACTGTTGTAGTCAATATTTATATGAAATCAATTATATTGTTAAAATAATATACTGCTGCTTTTTTTATATTGTATAGATAAGAAGATGTATATATTTTTTCTTTTCCTGTATTTTTTAACCTTTTTTGCAGTTTGTTAAATTGTAAAATTCTCTCTCTTTTGTTTTGTTGTGTATTTATTTTTTTCTTGATCGTGTGATTTAGACACCAGAAATAGTCACAAAAGCTAATAAAATTTGATTTTTTGAAAAAAGTGAAAAGGTATATTTGAGATTATCCATTTACAGGGTTTCCATTTAATATCGCGGTGCTCGATTGCGTCTATATCTTAGAACGGAAAAAAACATTAAGAGGGGGAATCTTACTTAAGTTAAAGGGACTACTTTTTAAAATTAGTTTGATTGATACAGGGTGTCGCAAAAAAGCGTGGTACATAATTTGATTTTTTTTAATGGAACCACCTATATTTTTTTTTTGAAATGGGAGTCTCATTTGACTTTCTCTTTAACCCTAAAACATTTTTACCCTAAAATGCGACGTTGCCTTTTAATATTTACCACCGACGTTTTTTATCTTGTTGAAAAATCTATGTAGAATCTTTGGCTAAGTTCATTTTATCTTTCGAAATTCCAAAATTCATTTTTTTTTATACAGGGTGAACAAAATCGTTACTCAACTAATATTTTCAATTCAATTTTGCGCTATTTTTTAAATGGAACACTCTGTATCTAGTAACGCGTTTTGATAGAACACTGTTTTACCTTCAATTTGATACCAACCAAAGTTTGATTTTTTTCTAACCGTTTTCTCAAAATTTATTTTTAAAGAAAGAATTACATATTTTTTTTGGTAAGACAAATAAGGACCTATAAATACAGAAATCCTCCGTAGGAAAATGCCACAAGAAAAATAAGTATCACTCCCATCAAGTTCAGTTACATCAAGAATTCACCAAAAACATTAACAATCATCATATCTTTTCTATTTGTTGGTGCAATACGATAAACTTCGGATTTAACACTTCCGCACAAGAAGAAATCCAGAGGCGTTAATTCTGGTGACCAAGGAGGCCATTCAGTGGGACCTATCTAGTATAAATTTTAATAAATATGGATACAAAAGTTAATTTTAATAACTAACCTAGCCTTCCAATCCATCTATTACCAAATTGGTGTGTAATATGTTCCCTGACTTTTGCACTGAAATTACCTGGTGCACCGTTCAACTGTAGCCACATCTTACAAAGTCAGCAAGATCTTGAGTCAAGGGTGGAAAATCCACTTTTAAGAAATTTAGAAAAACTTCTCCTATTACACGATTTTCTGTGGCCAATTGGTTCAGTGCTGATGGCCAATTGGTTTCTTCATTTAAAAGTGATTCCGTTCTAATTTGCTTTTTGTACTCTACGCTTCCAGTACCTTCGAATTTATGTTTTTTTAATGAAATTTTTTCCTAATAAACTCTTGAAGCCAAAAAAGTTCCCAAGGCATTCAACGATAACGTAAATCATATTTACTAAGTCTCGCTGAGAGTAATTCATTTTGACACAAATTTACTTAAACATGTTTGCTTAACATGAATGATAAATAAACATTATAATTGGCATACGTCACACAACAAAGAATAAATTAATCATAGCCAACTTTTTACTTGTAAGAAAAAATTTCTTATTTTTAAATGAGATAAGCTTCACGGTTATTATAACTATTGACTTTTTTTCTTAGTAAAAACTGTTCGAAATAGCGAAATAGAATTGAACAGAGTGACAAAGTGCTTGTCACTCTTAATTGTTTTCCGTCGTAAGTGTGCTAATGCCTATGAAAAAAATGTAATTTTTTTTTAAGAACAAATTTTGAGAAAACGGTTAGAGAGAAAGGTAAACTTGTTGGTATCAAACTGAAGATAAAAGAATGCTCTATCAAAACTCGTTACTAGATACAGGATGTTCTATTTAAAAAAATTGCGCAAAATTGAATTGAAAATATTATTATTTGAGTAACGCTTTTGATTACCCTGTATAAAAAATAATAATTTTGGAATTTCGAAAGATAAAACGAACTTAGTCAAAGACTACATAGATTTTTCAAAAAGATAAAAAACGTCGGTGGTAAATATTAAAATTTGAGTGAACATTAACTTTCGTGAAAATTTCTTAAAATGGTTAATAACTAGGTAACGTCGCGTTTTAGGGAAAAACTGTTTTAGGGTTAAAGAGAGGGTCAAATGAGACTCACAATAGGTGGTTCCATTTAAAAATAAACTCAAATTATGTACCACGCTTTTTTGGGACACCCTGTATCAACCAAACTAATTTTAAAAAGTAGCCCTTTTAAAATAATTAACATTCCCTCTATTTAAGGTTTTTTTCCGTTTCAAGGTTTAGCCGCAATCAAGATATTAAATAGACACCCTGTACAGAGAAAAACAAACCACCAAAAGTGGTTTGTTTGTGGTTTGTTTTTCTCTGCCCTGTATAAGAACTTAGCCTACGTTATTTTTCTAGTATTGTAGCTTCTGAAATAGGCTGTGCACAAGTTTACGGGGCGGGGAAAAAATTTTTTCGCGGAAAGTGTAAAAATAATATAAAAAAAGCCACGAGAAAGAACGATATTGCACCATGATATATCGCGACAAGACTAATAGAGCGGAAAATACAAACATGGCCGAACAAAACTAAACTATATAATTGACTATAAGGGATTGGACCTTTATCCCTGTTAAGAATATTTTTTTGATTTTGTGAATATTGCTAAACTTTCGTATGCATCTAATTTTCTTATGTTATTACTTAACTGCTTTAACTGCTTCTTCGTCACGAATTTATTGCATTGCATTTACAAAGTTTTTTTGATCTTTTTTAGTTTTGACCGGCTCAGTATTAGTCATCTGAAGTTTCTTAAAAATTATTTCAACATGCGTAGCATGATTTTAATAAGCAATGTTAACCAAAATATGAAATCTCTATCCTTCAATCTAAATTTATATGCCGGCTTGCTCAATGGTTGAATTAAAATTAAATATTTGTGTTATTCTCTAAAATACCCATAACTCGCATCAGCGCTCATTTCGGTATTCTTAAACTGTATTAACTTCGTATGCGCTACCTCATTCAAAACTTTTGTTCTTTGAGGTGATGTGCTAAAAAGGAACAAATCTCAGATAAATAAACAAAAAAAAATCCGCACAGAGACCTTATTAACTGAAGCCGCATTGCTCAATATAAGTTTCATTGTGGATGTGCATAGCAATGTACAAAGTAGTTTGAAAATAAATATTTATCGATAATTATTACCCCATTTACACTGACGCTCATCATAACTTTGCGCTTTTTATCTATTTGGCGTGTCATTTAAAATACAATTTGTCATTAAAATGGCGCTGTGTCCAGAAGGATTTCCAAAATTTCAGAATATTTCCACTGGCTTATTGAATTTAATATATCATAAAACAATAACTAATTGAAAGTTTTGTCATTTCTTTAGCCACTTCTTCATAGTAAACACCAAACATATAACTTTACAGTTCATTTTGAATAGGCTTAGAAGTCCTTTTAACACTGTTGCTTTTTCAAAATGATCTTTTAAATCTCTATCTAATAATGGAGAAGTAAAATTGATTAATTCTCGAAAAACTGCTTTATTTGTGGATTCTTCAGACTCACCTTTACCTCGCAACGCTAATTCTAATGCGCTACAAAATCTAACTAATATATATATACATATATATATATATATGTATATATAAATCAGTATTTATTAACCTGTTTGTTGTGCATAATAATATTTTGTCTAAGCCGAATTTAACGAAGTCATTATATTTTATTTTCCGAGCATAGAGTAACTAAAAATATTATTTATATGTACCTTGCTATTTTAATTTTTTATAAATACTAAATTAGTGACACCATGTTTTTTTCACATCCCAACCCAACCCCGAAACAAAACACATACGAAACCAAAAATACATAAATTTTTAATTATATCCACAAATCCAGCTATTCCTAAAATATAAATTACGCTATTTTCTTGTACGGCGTTTAAAGCTAAATGTTGCCTTTTGTGTTTTTACAATTTCTAAATTGGAAAGAGGCCGTCCAAGTATTTTGATTTTCGTCCAACGAGTGCGTAGAAAAAAGCTCTGCTTGTGCTCGGTACCAACGTATTTAATCGTATTAAAAACGCATCGGCGGCGTGACTCCAAGTAACCGTTTCCAATGCATTAGCACCAGAGCCAGGATAATGCATTGTAGTAATAATTCAAATTAAAACAAATTTTTAAAATAATGAAAATTTTAAAAATGATTAAAACATTTTACAACCAGTGCCATGCCCCCTTGACTCCTTAAAACGAGCACTACTACATTGATGCTCCTACAAGTTTAACAATTATTCATAATTTTAGAATTAACTTTATCTTCTTTCTCGATCGCTATTAGTGTTTTTATTGGTCACATTTGCATTCAGTTTCTTTCAACTTACGGACCACATGAAAACCTTGTTAAAAGTTTTCAGCCTCCTACCGGCAGCCGATCCTGTATATTATGTAGGCTAGCTAGCTAGTAAATTATATTATTTAAGTTAATACGTACAGGGTGTCCCATTTTGGGTACTTTTGCGGGATATCGCCATTATTTTTAAGAGATAGAGAGTTGAGATTTTCGCGACACTGCTCTACTTTTTCGTAAAACTAAAGACGCTGTTAACAAAATTTTCATTGCATTATTTTTTAAGATACAGGTCATTTTTAAAATTTTTGCTTTTTGGAATCCTTCTCGTATCTCCGTTGTTTTTAAAATTTTTGTAAAAGTAAAAACTCATTCTTATAGATTTTTTTTCGTAGAATCTAGTGTTATAGATATTTTTTTTTGATTAATACTTTTTGAGTTGTAACCAAAACTTGTTTTTTTAAACCGAACACCCTATATATTTCTAGTTCATAAAATTGACCTTTTTTTAACCTTTTCAAAAATATATAACAGTGTGGACTTATTTTCAAAAATACGCAAATAACTAACAATTTTCTAAATTAAATGCATAATTTAATAGGCCATGTCAATAACAATAATAGACAAATAAAAAGTTACAAATTAATATAACGACGAATGGGGAATTGCATCATTCATTCATCATTCTTATTTTTGTTGCAATAAAAGAACATAAAAAACAAATATATAAATTTAATAAACACTATAAGAAAACAACCATATAACAAAACAACATTTTTACAAGAGATGTTCAAAATGACCAGCATCTTCTCTGATACAAAATTGGCACATCTTTGTAACCCTTTGAACATTCAAAATAATAATTTGTTTCCTTCTCAGATTTTTAAATGCTAAATGAATTGCGTCTTGAAGTTCTATTAGGATATTGCATTGTCTTTTATACAATTGATCTTGTATATACCCGCTATATTGGGCTAGAGGGATATTTTTCAGAAGTTGTGGAATAACTTCCTCAAGTATGTCTAGGTACCTACGTGCTGTAAGACCCCCTTTAAAAATTCGAGATACTATTTGTTTTCCCAAAATAAAACAAGACACTCCAACTCCAAAGCGTCCTTGTTGTATATATTAAATGTCTATTTTCTGCATGCCAATTTCGAATATTATGTCGGTAAAAAATGCCCGCACTTGAAAAAAAGGATTCATGAGACAAATAAGTTGTTGGCATCAATTTGCTGCATATACCATTGGCAAAATAGCGTCCGGCGCTCGGCAGCGCCAAGATGTAAATGTTGAACTATGTTAAATTTGTATAGATAATACTTATATTTTTTATATCCTTTGTGGGTCAGTGTTTGGCACTCCAATTTCTTTTTCGATTTTTCTGCATGAGCTCGAGGGTGTCGCTTCTATATAACCTAAAACATATATTTCTTTTTCTTCCCTATTTTCTTTATTGTATGCTTTAGGACGCGGCTGAACAAAAGACCGTGCTTAAGTAAATTGTCCTTTAAACGAGCAAATATGCCAAAAAAACGGTTGCCTTCTCTCTGCATATCTAATAAGCATAAAATTAAAAATTGGTAGGTAGTCATATAACGGCTTCTAACTTACCTATGGAAATATAGTTCTGAAGCTTCTTCTGCATGCTTTGTATATTGCCTACCATTAAATTATGAATTTGATCATTTAAAAAGGTAAAAAAAGGCCAATATTATGAACTATAAATATACAGGGTGTTCCGTTTAAAAAAACATAAGTTTGGGTTATAACTCAAAAACTATTACTTTTTTATTTTACTTATACAAATACCTTAAAAATAACGGAGATATCCCGCAAAAGTACTCAAAATGGGACATTCTGTACATCTATAGCAGTATTGCCCACACATGAATTTTATTATAGGTAAATCGATTACTTAAGATCGCGGGACAGCCCTTTTTGTCTAGTATATTTTTCTAAATTTTGGATATAATTTCTCGGCAATTTTCACACACTTAAATGACAAATAACGTACATTATTTTTGAATTTGAACGTTTGAATGCAGAGTTTACATTTAGTCAGATCATATGACACGACTTCTTCAATAATAAAACTTTCACCAACATATTCAATTTCCTCGATTCCTTTAATTAGAAAGCAAGTGATTATAAAGTTTCCTACTCATAAATAATCGATCTGTGAACAAGTGCCAAACCTGGAACTGGGATGTATGTATGTTAGCGACTAGCGTTATGCCTTAGCGAATAGAACAAGCATATTCTACCACTGACAAGCAATGGCTATGTTTGTACATCATACAGGCAGTTTCCAGAATAAATAAGGATGTTTGTGTAAGCATTCTTTTGGCCTTAAATATAGATCTGCACGTTTCTTTAGGTTTCAAGCCATATAAAGCCTCAAAACAAATAAAGGCTGTCGCCAACACTAGTGGATGTTTCCCCCGGAAGCAATGTCTGAAATTCTACAAGAGAATAATGTACCGTTTTTGACCGATCATAACAGATCTCAAGAGCAACCGTTTTTTCTATATTACAACAAGTTTCCACCCGTTTATAGAGAATCTAAATATGGTGGTTAAACTTTATTTGGGAATCGATGATTATTCCCAGGGTCTTCAAAACGAAATATGTAGGTTTTTTTCTCTTTTCGAAAGTGAGAGTTAACTTTTTCCTATAGCTATTTCTTTTTTTGAAACTAAAATATTTCCTAGAACTATTTTAGTTTCAAGTACTGAAGAGCTGCTTGAAAAAGTGCGAAAAAAATTGGATTTGCTTACAGAATCTAAAAACTCTTTAGGTATGTTTTAAAAGGTTTTTTAAATATCCATTATAAAAGAATATATCTAGTATTCTCTTGTCTTTTTTCTGTAATTTAAGGCAATAATGGTTTTAGCTATTACTCAAAAATTGGCCGATTTATATATTAATTATTCAAAATGTTTTAATGCAATAACAAAAATAAACGAGTCGAAAAATAACGAATTTATGTACAATTATCCGAAAGTCGCCTCAGGCGGGAGTCCGTTGTGATACGAAATAAAAAAATAACTGTTCTGAACAATGCAATGTGTTTGTTCCCAATGTCTTTATGTGATATATTAGACTGGACATCGGCTCGCCGTGTCTCATTTTGAACTTTCGTCTCACAGTCTACGCTTTTGATAGCCCAGCTATTATTTTTGGAAAATTAATAAAAATAATCTATAGATTAAGGTAAAACACTACTCATGTGGCCAATCAAGTAATATTAAAGTGACATTCATAGTATAATTATTATGTTCTGATCTGAAAAATATAAAATAGTTAATAAAAGATATAGCCTCCTAGAATTGAAAAAAAATGGTAATAAACAAGAAAATTCGAAATTAAGCATATTATATTTTTCTTTTTATTTAGTTTTGAGGTCAATTCTAATTGAATGCATTAATATCAGGCATCCAAAAGTGAAACGTCGTATTATCTTTTTATAGATTTTCATTTTAACCCTCATCTTGGACATCTAATATTCTCCATAGGCCAATGATCCACTGTCTTTCCTATTGAAGTTCTTGCAGCTCAAATACAAGATGAAATTTCGAGCCTTAATAATAGAAGCTGCTTCGATGCGGGACTTTTTAAGTAAGTTTCATACAAATTTAACAAAAATCGATTTATTTCCTCTATACCTTTTTCAGACATATCTTTAAGCTTATCAAAATTTTCCAAAACATGCGTTCTAAGATTGACGACCAAAAAAATTTACTTCATTGTTTCGGAAGATGATGGTGGACCTAGAAGACCATTGGTTTGGTGTGAACTACCCGTAAGCTTCTATTTTAAAGAGTATAACATTGTAGGTGTTAGCGAACTTTATAATGAGATATTCCTGGAATTATCTACAGGTATACTATATATTTTTTCCTTTTGGTTCTATTCAGATGTAAATATAATTAAAATATTCTTTAGCATTGTTAGCGAGGTCTTGTTCAGTACTCAAACAAGACGTTAAAACCTTTAAGATTAAATTAACCAATAAGGACAGTCCTTGTCTTACATTAGAAATGGAGTTGGTAAATATGTTATTATCATTTTTACTTAATTAATTATAGCTTGCAAAATTATGTGAAGGTTTCAGGGGAACAGCAAGGTCGACAATGTGTCCACGACATTCCAGTGGAAGTAATTTCCAGAAAACATTGGTCAGACTATCAGGAACCTGGTTATGATGATTTTCATGTGAGTAAAAAGTATTTTAAGAAAAGAAAATTGTTTGGATATTTTTTTCTTTTTAGGTTTCTATTCAGATGCCTAATTTAAGATCCTTAAAAAATATTGTCGAAAAAATGAAGAATATGAGTCATAGCCTGATAGTTAAGGCTAACAAAGCTGGAAAGCTAACCCTACAAATAAAAACCAGTACTGTGAAGCTTTCAGCACATTTTCCAGGTCTGAACGTTAATAGTTTTGCAGGTACCTTAAATCCTTTTCCTTTAAAGTTTAGATGTTTATAATAAGAATTATTTTATAAGAATTATTTTAGAAGGACATGTCAGAGAGAGTGTTTATGAGGATGAAGATGATAATAGTGCAGTATCATCCACAATCGACATAAAAAAATTTATCACATTCTTGACGGGCATGCAATTGAATCACTGCCAAGCAGTATGTAACATAGTTCAAGGAAAGATGGTTAAGTTGTACATGGAACAACCTGGAGCCTTGGCTTTGCAAATATTTTTAACAGAATTAAACGTTTAGTTTTATTTATTTAATAATACTTTTTATTTAATACTAAACAAATAAATTATTAAACTAAACAAATATACATAATAACACAAGGAATAATACTAAGATATAAAAAGGTAGCCATGTTTTCAAATAACTAGTAAAGGAAACATATTTAGCATGCCAAGTTATGAGTAACGCTAGCTTAACCATATTCCATTTGTTATATCCTTCATATTGCATTAAATTTAAAGCTGTTGCTACATGAGAGTGACAGTTATCGCAGCATATATTGTGCAGTCGGGTTTTATAGATTTCAGCTGACTCTATGACTGCAGAGTCCCAACCTAAAAAAAATTAGTTAAACTAAAGTAACTTACTAATTTGATAGGTATATTCTTAAATTTGATAATTTGTGGTGATATCGTTTCACCATCTAATTAAAATTTAATGTACTACTTTTATATTTGTGTTAAACAAAAATCTTCAGACTCTGCAATTCCCATTTATAATCTCACATTACAAGTATAATGTACTTGTAATGTAGGAGAGACAAGTTGCCTCTTAATGGGTCATTAACATCACTTAATAAAATTTAAATATTTAGATGTGAGTGAACTGTTGAAATTTCAATAAATTATTATTTACGATTCGAAAGGTCGGATTTTAAATGTGAACTGGGAATGGATGCAAGAGCTTAAAAATCCAACGTCTTTCCTTTCTCGAAGTATTCCTCCATACAATTTGGTAGTGTTTTGTTGATATTGTTGTAGAAATACGTTTATTATATATCCTGCATGTCAGTGTGATAATATTTTGTATTATCATGCAGTGATTGAGATTTTTTTTAAATCATTGGTAAGTAAAATTGAAGGAGATTTAAAAACTTTTATCTATTAAGTTATCTGATATTGAAAAAATTAAATTAAAATAATTCAATCATAAATACCAGAAACATATTTTATAAGTTTTTGGCTATTATTTATTGGGGTTTCGAAATGCCTGAAGGCGAATAAACCTATAATATATAGGTTTTTGTTGCGCTTGTTGGAATGTCTTTCTCTCACATCACCAGTCTTCAAATCTCTGCGACAACCTAAAGTATTCTTGGTAGCAGAATACTACAATAATTGTACAGCTTCTGTGACGTCGCGTTCGTATTAGTTCATACCACCATGTATTAAACAAACACGTTCATAAGATCGTTACTGTGCTTGACGATCAAGATGTTGATCTTTACATATTGACTATATTGAACCCACAATTAAAACAAATTCTCACTACAGTGGCAGCAAAAATTGTACTGGATACATTATTCAGCTTACTAAATACGCCTTGAAGAATTTAAACTATTTATTTAAATCAACAAGAATAACTTAATATAATGAATGTGATAAGATATGTTCCAAGGATTGTCCAACAAAAACAATATCCCAAAATTTGAATATCTTTTAGATTTTATAGACAAAAAATGTCTTAAAATGCTCGTTTTCGCATTTGGACAATCACATTTAAGTTATGGAATCGAAGGATGTATCAGGGACTCTCATACTGTATCCGTTGATTGAATATTTGAGAAGATGCGCAACCTTACGGGTGAAAATGTCGCTTCAAATGTACCCGACAATGAGATGGTGACACCGTCCCGTCGCTTTCAGTCCCGACAAATTTGCCAAAGGCGTGCGCCAACGGGGCGCTTTGAGTTAACATCTATTAATATTTTTTCAGGTGTACTTCGAAGGGCTTTTAAAATTGTTTGTGAACATTTAACAGATAAATTCAATATAAATGAAATGTACCGTTTCTGAAAAAATGCCCCATCTTTAATATTTGGTTTAAGGTTTTTCTATGTGAAAATTAAATATACAGGGTGACTCGAAAAAAATGTGACGTCATCAATATGTTTTTTAAACGGAAACCACCATTTTTAATGCAGAATCAGAAAGAGCGCCTTTTTTACAAAGGATATGGTACAAATGAATTGTGGTTACACAAGCAATTTTGAACAAGAAATAATGATAAAATGTAAAATTAAAGAAATACATATCTAAATTAAAGGTTCGAATTGAGCACCGTTAACCACCTGACAATAACCAAGGCGATTTAAACATTCTTTTTGAACGTTGTCAATGATATCTGGAGAAAATATTTATAATTTTCTGGCGTATTTGTTCTTTTAAATCTTCTAAACTCACTAAATCTTCTAATCATACACTTTACTTTTAAAGTATCCCCATAAAAAGTAATCGAGAGGCGTGAAATCTGGCGATCTAGGTGGCCATTCAATGAACCCTCTAGATAGACGAGGGTTCATCCAACGATTTGGAAAAACTTCATTTAGAAAATTGCAAACGGATCAAGCATAGTGTGGCGGGGCTCACGTTGATCACAAGATCACGTGCATGGCGGGTTCTTCCAAATCTGAATATAAAGTTATCGGAGCGGGATAAGATCATTTTGAAGAAAGTCCAAATACCTCTCACCAGTGAGAGTGTCATCAAAAGTAAGGTCCTAAAACTCTTCCTTTCACTATACCGCACCACACATTGACTTTTTGAGTATGTTGTGTATGACATTCTGTGAACCAATGAGGGTTTTCGGTCGCCCAATATTCTGTCTATTGACATGGCCGTTTAGAGTAAACGTTGCTTCGTTAGAAAATATTATCCGTTTTACAAAATTATTGTTATCATTACATAATTGCTGCATTTGCTCACAAAAATCACTACGGCGACAGAACGTTAAGCTCATCTTCTTCAGTTATTGAACCCCGACCAGCTTTTTAAGTATTTCGAACTTGCTGAACAACTGAACCATCTCCTTTTGAATACGCGACATTCCGAAACCAATCATGCACAAGATTTCGATTCTTTCACGTAAATTTTCTTATATTTCATACAATAACAGTAGATAATAAATTGTAGTTACTAATAAAACGCAGGATAACACTGCTTTCGCCTCTCAAAAAACATAAACACCACTTACAAATGTAAAAATAGTTCAAATAGTTGCACCAAAATACATTCACTTTTTGACACTGACAATAACAACTAAAATACCAACATTTAATTTAGATAGGTATTTCCTTAATTTTACATTTTATCATCATTTTTCGTTCAAAATTGCTTATGTAACCACTATTCATTTGTACAAAGGATATGGCTTTGTAAAAAAATGCGTTTCTTCTGATTCTGCATTAAAAATGGTGGTTTTCATTTAAAAAACATTGATGACGGTATATCTTTTTTTTGAGTCACCCTGTATATTTAATTTCCACATAGAAAAACCCGAAACCCAATATTAAATTCGACGGGTTCGGGCATTTTTTCCAGAAACGGTCCATTTCATTTTTATTGCATGTATCGGCTACTTTACGGATGCATCACTGTATATAATTCCCTATATTTTTTGTTCACTAAATAGAAGTTCATTTATTATAGAATTTTCAAAAAAAAGTGATAAATACTGACTTCTATTAAACTATTAATACAAGCTTTTTTATAAATTTTTCTTTTAGATACTTTAGCCTGTACAGAGCAATGCCGTTCGTTTAATTAATTTAAAAAAAAAAGGGGGTTTGGACATCGTATTAATTAGGTATCATTTTTCATTGTTATCAATTAGGTATTATTTTTTAGGTAGCTTATTTCTGAGCTAATTTGATTTAAAAAGTATATAATTATTAAAAAATAAAGCAAATTTAAAATTATTTAAACAACTATTAGATCAATACCTCGGGAGGTAATTAATGTATTTAAGGAGTTACTAATTCATAGATTGTTTAAAGTAATTCAAATTTAAATTCTTAATTTTGTCTTGATGTGTTAATTTAAATTTGATCTTAATTATTTTAGCTCAACTGAAGTATTTGAAAATAATAAAAAAAGAAATAATATTCACTGCATTAACGGATTCATTTACGCCCTTATTTCAATTATATTTGAATATTTGACAAACTCCTTTGATTGTGAATATGTTTTAACTAATCAAGAGACTATTTTCTATTTTTTTCCCTAAGAAATTATTTTTTGTAATAAGAAATAGGTGTAGATACAATGCAGTCAAGTCAAGCGACTTCGAATCGCTTTGCAATGCATTGATATTAGATTGCAAAAATCATTGGATAGTGGAATTTGTCCAAATTTTTTTTAGAATTAGATAATAGTCAGACCAGTTTTAATTTTAGATATTGAACCCAACAAAAATTTTACTAATTATTATTCCAAAATTGCATCTACAAGATTGATCTTCAACTTCGATCAAAAATATCGAATAATTCAAACAAACCCTTAATTTTGGAAATGTGTTCTCATATTAAGTTTCTGGATATTTCGCAAGTGTGAAAACAATTGTGAATATTTTTTAAAAAAGTTTAATAAGCGATAAAAAAGAAATATTTTAAAGGAATAAAAATTACTAAATCAAATAATTTACTTCTCTAATTAACCCATCAAATTTATGTCAAAACACGATAAAATCATTTAATGAACTTTATCATACTCTAAAAGTAAGTAATAATATATCGGAGTCAATTTATAAAATATTAAATAAAATTGAAATAAATAAACCAAACCTATCTCCACGGCACATTGAGAAATATTTTACCGTTATTATTAACAGTTATAATTTATAATAACCTGAAATGGAAATCTCAAAACCTTATTAGAAAATCTAATTATAAACCTCACCAAAAATTATTTAATCTACAAAGACCTATGTTCCGCTGGGTTAAGAGATTCTTGTAAACCTCTCTTTATATTTCAAAAAATCCTAACTCTTTATCTTAGAAACAGCTACTCTTATTCATAAATGTCCTAAACCTCCCTCTAACACTGGTCATATGACTCGCCAGGTTAACGATTTTCCCTACATCCTCCCTCACGAAGAACTCAATTCAGACAAATTTTAGAAGTTAAGAGATTCAAAAAGGAATTAAAATCACTTTTATTATCCAGGGCATATTATAGCCTTGACGATTTTTTTAATGATACCTTTTAACCTGTGCTCTGACATCATTTTAGTGTTTTAGTTTTGTTTCCTGTTAAATAATGTAATTTACTTCTTCTAAATTCTGTTTTATTGACAGCTTTACTTATTTTTTAATGAAATTTATCAAAAAGATGCTTTTTTTTCTCAGTCTGTTTTGTTATGATTAATTTTGGTAAGGTGTGTAAATTTTATGGTAAAGTGTTTTAGAAGTTATGTTTGTTTGAAATTTAAAGTGAATTTGGAATTTTTTAGTTTTTAGGATGCTTGTACACAAGATTTTGTTGTCTTACGTAATATAGCACATTTTCTTTCTTTCTTTCTTTCTTTCAAAACCGAGATCTTACAACAATAATTGTCTCTTAATTTCTATGAAAACCCATTTCTGCTTTCCTTTTTCTTACTTTGTCAATTAAATCTTAAATCAATTTAATAATTCTATGATCTTTAAGTAACAACCGGTCAAAATTCTGGTAAATGATTTTCCAAGAAATTTAGGTGAACTTCAGCGTTCAAATTTTCCGACAACTTGAATGGTCCAATAAGCTTACCATTAAGTATTCCTGTCCACAGGTTTACTCTAAACTAGTATTTTGACCGGTCCTCTCAGTGTAAATGTGGATTTTTCACATACCACTCATGTATGTTGTGGAGATTTATGTATCCATCCTTCTTAAAAGACGATTCATCGGACCGTAGAATTCTTTTCAAGAATCATTATCTTTTGAATAAATTATTTAAATTTACCTACTTTACGGGGAACAATAATTCATAAAAAGTTTGGAATTAAAATTAAGAAAAAGTGTACACTAATCCAATTTAAAACGCCGTATCAGGAATGGAGGCAGACAATTTGAGCATTAGTTGCAACTTAAGTGAAGTTTTATTGTACTGTACAATTATAAACTTAGCTTAGAGTAGCAGCGTACATTTCGTCACTTCAGATCAGAACTAGCCTATGTCCAAAATTCCCAAAAATGACATTCCCCCACCACCGCATCGAGTCGGGCCGCCCGGGTTCAGTGCAGAAGTAGCGTAACTCCCGAACGATACACAAGTCCGCGCGTCAGGAAAAAATAAATAGCCTAAGTCTCAAAACAAAATATTATTTGGTGCAGAAGGAGTCTAACTACAAATTAAAGCCTATGTGAATATAATAAATTATAAATGTGGACATAGGCTACTTCTGGTAATACAATTAGGCTATTTAAGCAATAAACATAATAGTGGACTTAAGCTTCTTCTGATCTGACAAGTTCATAATTTGCAGAAAGAAAGGGAAAGGTTTTCCTTATTTTTTAAAAAGTGTTTAATAAATTTGAGCTATAATGTACAAGAAACGGACGCAAAGAATGGTCGGTGCAATGCAAAACCTCGAATCTACAAGACAAACAGGTAAGTACAACCTATAGAATTTTTGAGTGCGCATGCAAAAAAACTAATTTTTTTAAAAAATAATAACTGTACTCATTATTTCGGATTAAATAGGTAGAGCTCTTGAAAATCTTAAAGTTATTTTACAGTAGTATTTTACCTAAAATTTCACAAAAAAAAGTTTTATTTTTATACTTTTTTTTTAATGGTGACAAAAAGGCACTATAAAAACTTTATAAAAAAAATCGCCGAAACACGTCAACTGAGAAACGGATTGAAGTTTTAAAATGCGGTATTGGTTCTTTATAATAATTGGTACAGATTTTTTTTTACAAATTTTAGGGTGTGCTATTTATGTGATCACCACTGTGTGTATTTCTGCATTTTTATAAGTTATTTGGCTTTAGGTGATGCGTTTCGGATTTTTTTATTCATTTTTATAAAAGTTCTAAACCTTTGAGCCTAAGGCACATTTATAGGCTAAGTAAGTAGCATATTATCGCCACACCTTTTTGCTGTTTTTTTTTGTTCAACCATCTGCCAAACACCCTGTATATTAAAAAGGCAAACAATTTTAGTGTTATCCTATACGAATATTGAATAGTCTCTTAATAAGTCTTCATTTTGCTTTCAGATTCAAAATGTAAAGATGTATTAAGAGACCTCGGTACACGTTTGGAGACTATGGAATGTTTAGCTACTAAATGCAATAGCTCCTTGACAATGGAATCTATAATGGCCAAAAGTGCGGATTTGGTACCACCTCCCGAAGTTGATATAATCAAAACTTTCACTTATTTCAATTCGATTTTTGCTTCAGATATAAAGACAATTGAAGAAATAAGAAGACAGATGTTGCCTGATGATACTTCTCATCATCCTGCTATTAGGAGCCCTGCAAATTTGGCACAATCTCCTAAAGAGAAGGAAATGATAGTTTTGCCCTCGGTTTTGCCTTCCACAAGTAACCTTCGACCGCTTCAACAGAACACACAGCTTGAAATGGACTTAGACTTATCTTCCTCAGAGTCTGATCCTTTTAAGAGTGATAACGAATCAAATGATCCCGACTACAAGGAAAACTCTTCCGAAGTGGAAGAAAGTGAAGAAAATGAAAAAGAAAATGTCAGTGAGCAAGCAAAATCGTCACGAAAAAGAAAGCGCAATACAGAAAGCTGGAAAAGATCAATAATAAAAAAATGTCGAAACTCCGGAAAGTCATATAGAAATTGGAAAGGAAATGCTCAACCCAATCGAAGTATAAAAGTTGCTTGCCAAAATTGTCGAATGAAATGTACCGAAAAAATTACAGAGGACCAAAGAGTCGTTGTATTTGAGGAATACTGGTCTATGGGGGATATCAATAGACAAAGAGATTTTCTAGCAAAGTAAGACAACGAAAAAGAGGTACCGCTGCTGATGAAGCTGCCGATAGCAGACGATCATTTACGTTCCGTTATTTTTTACTATTTGAAAACAGCAACATTCAAGTTTGCAAAACCTTTTTCATCAACACATTAAACATAAGTCCTCAGGTAGTCAAAACAGTTTTTAAGAAACTAGGAAGTGCAGGTTTAGTTCAAGATGACAAAAGAGGCCGGGCATCCAAAAATAACATCGTAGATGAGGCAGTGAAGCAAACTATTAAGCAACATATCAATTCCTTCGAGACCATTGAAAGTCACTATTGTCGTAAAAACTCTTCAAGATTGTATTTACCAGCGTCACTTAATGTGCTAAAAATGTATAGCCTTTATGTTGAGTATTGTGAAGAAAACAATATCTCTCCGCCTGCTACAGAAAGCATGTATAGACACATATTTAATACGGAATTCAACATGTCGTTTCATCGCCCAAAGAAAGACCTGTGTGATATTTGCTACAAATATCAAAATTCTACATCCGAGGAAAAGATAGAGTTGGAGGTGCAGTATCAGAATCATATAGAGAACAAAAATATTGCAAGGGATTTAAAGAATTCTGATAAAGAAAATGCAAAAGTTAATTCTCAAATGTGTGTGGCTGTTTTCGATCTGCAACAGATATTGCCCGTTCCAAAATCAGAGGTAGGCCTTGCTTATTATAAGCTTAAGTTATCGACATTTAATTTTACTATATTTGATTTGGCTACGAAGGACTGCAACTGCTTTATGTGGTATGAATGTATTGCAAAAAGAGGGTCCTCGGAAATAGGAAGCTGTCTTCTAATGTTTATAACAGATCATATTAAAAAGGGTGTCAATGAATTCTGTTTCTATTCGGATAATTGTGCAGGGCAGAATAGAAACAAAAATTTGTATGCCCTTTATAACTACCTTTCACAAAAATATAAGATAACAATAAATCATACCTTGAACGTGGCCATACCCAATCAGAAGGAGATCATCTTCAGTATCTGTGCCAGAAAAGCGTTATTGCTAAACCATATCACGACTTCTTTCGTAATTTGCCACATTCCAATCAAGCAGACTCTGATTTAAATAAGGACTCTGACAGTGAATAGTGTTTAGATTTATTTTTTAATTTTTAAACGTTTATTTTTGTACCAAAGAGTAAAAAATTTTTCTTTAAGGTTAATTTAAGCCAAAATGTATGAATTTTGTTTCGTTAATAAATATTTTGTTTCAATAATAAATTAATAAACTGAAATTAAATATATAAAATCCCCTTTACATATTTCTTTATTTACAAGATATGTACCCATGGGTACAAAATACATTGCTCGGTAAGTATATCAATGTCACTTGTATAATTTTATGCTCAAAAAAATTGCAAATATATTTTTTTTAACCTTTTTATTTTAAGAAAATTATTTAAACTATTCTATGTCCACTGATAGACCCAATTATAGATTAGCCTATGTTTCTTAATGGACATTGAATATGTAACCAAAATGACTCGAGTAGCCTATGTCCATTATTTTAGAAATACAGTGGAACTTTATAACTATTTATAATGTATTTTGATCAAGTTTGCTTATTAATTTCGTTTCCCATATTTCAACAAAAATTAAATTAAAACATTTCAATGTATTCAAAAAAAACCTCCTCCTGAAAAATCTCTAAAATGTGACTTTTGAGGCTAGTTCTGTTCTTAGGTGACGATTTAACTATGCACTAAGAAAATATACACCCATATTGAACCAATAATCTAGCAAGTATCTTACCTTTTTGAAATTTAGATTAGATATGCTAACTTTTGAAATCACTTGCCAAACAGTGAAGTAATTTTCTTTTCCAGTTAGTTAAAGTTGGGAAATGATGGTCAAAAAACACAAGTTAAGAAAAATCTGATAATTTCTTAAAAATGTGAACAGTTGTGTTTGAATTTAGTTTTGTAATTTATCATAGTGTTATTCAGGGTTACATAAAAAAAAATTCTTAAGAAATCCAAAAATTTGTAACCATAGTAATAAAAAGCAACAGGGATGTCAATTTTTTTGGGTTTTCTATGAATGCCTATAATTTTAAAAGTACTCAAGATAGATTTTTTTAAATATATTTTTTTAATCCCTGAGCATCTGGTCTATTGCTCATTTTCGGCTTATCATTGATTTTTGGGACACCCTATATATTGTTGGTCATTTGATGTACAACTGAGCTAAAACTTAAAGCAAAAGATTATAATCTTATAATTTGATTTAGATAAGTTACATTTCTTTTGATACAGAATGAAGTTATGTAGGTAATTAGATGAAAGTTTAAATGAAGTCAATTGGAACAGCACCAGTTAACTTGGCTGGTGACTGTTTAGTAAATACACCAGTTGTCAACATGCTTTTATTTTTGATAGCAAACCAGACACCTGCCAAATATATTGGTGGTGTTCCAATTGACTTCATTTAAACTATAATTAAATATTTCAATTTTACTTTTGTTTTGCTATTTTACTTCTATTATACTACTGGGCAGTAAAATAAAATACAAGAAAAAAGAAAGAAAAGCTGTCCATCACATCACAGATTTGATCCAGCATAATTTCCCAGATACATTTTGAATTACTAGGTTTAAAATCAATTTTAATATAAAAAATAAATGCTTGGCTGGTTGCTTGGTTCTATTACCAATAAAAAATGTGAAAAAAAGCAGGGTAAAAGATAAGAGGATTGAAAAATACTTTATAAGTACAGGAATTCTAGAATGTGGAACAGCAATGATGCTTTGCAAATCAACATGGTTACCATGCATCCAATCTCAAAATAAGGAATTAAGTAGCGCAGCCATCACAGTATATTATGCTGTGCATATAGATATTTTCGAAAAATTTACCAAATGTTTTAAAAGTATAACATAACTATGGTGAGGGATTGATATCCATACACTGAGGCAGAACTCAGTAGTGTTTTATGTTATGGTTCAGTGTTTTATGGACATTTTCATAGAACAAGTTATGATATAAGTCAATTAAAGGATGCTTATTTAGCAAACTCTGACGCAACACCTAACATACAAAATTCAGGCCCTGCATTGACCATATTCATCTTCATTATTACAAAAACCAAGGCTTTTCATGGGCAATTTCCGTATTTCATATAAACCATGAAAACAAATAAAAGATAAAATTATTCTATGCATCAGTGACAATTCTTGCTCAACTAAAAAGTTTTATAATAGGCATAGTAGCTTCCATATATGTATTTTTTTTTCATTATTTATGTTATACCTGTGATACCCCCTCTAGCCAAAGCAGGGTCAAGCTGCCAATATTTAGTTGGTTGACCGAATGCCATGTTATCTTCAGATACAAAGTATGGTCCAGCAAAATCTCGTATGACTCCTGAAGACATGCAAATTCCCATATGGCCGATAATTGGAAAAAGCCAAGTTAATACAGGAAGGGGAGTCCAAACTATACAAAAGGGAAATCTGGCTCTTTCAAAATCCATATATCCTGGAGATGACATTGTTTCTGGATCTTCTTTCATATTTTATTCATAGGGTCGAGGATTAAGAGCCACAATGCATTTTTATACTCTTAAAATCAACTCAAAAGGTCAAACTTATTTGACAAAAAGTAACAGAAAAAACCATAACATTCAATATTCAATAATAATAATGATGAACACAAATTTAGAGAAGTGCCTGCTGAGTGCTGCTTAGTAAACGCATAGACGCTTGTGACACAAGCGCTCTCCATAAGCCTGAATCCACATTGGTACGTAATTACGGATCCGTTGAGACCACGTGATTGTTATCAGCCAATGAGAGACCCGAGAGGTTTCACGTACCCACGTGAAGGATTTGGTTAATTTGAATTTCATTCCGTTTTTTGCGTCCGTTGTGCTATTTATTTTTTTATGTTATAAGTTTTTACCAAAACATTTTTTTGCGGGGGATTCTGTAGTTTCTAGGTAAGTCCTTTGTTTTGAAACTAATTTTTTTTTTACTAGTTTTAATTTTGTACCATTCTCTTTAGAATGTCAAGTTTGGGTGTGACCCCGGGTTGTACCTATTTTAAATGTGGCTTTTTCATTAATAGTCAGTACCAAAATTATTTAAAACACCAATGTTTTCATGTATATAAGACATATAGAGTAGAAGGAGAACCAGGGTTTCGCCTTCGAGCTAGGTATATGTTTATTATTGTTATTATTTCATCTTTTTGTCAATTTTTTATTTAGTGTCATTCTAGTACATATTATAGCTTTTATTAGTTACACTTTCTCTTTGTTTATTTATTTTGTAATATATGGGAATAAAGAGTAGTCTGGATGAAATAAAAAGAAGCCCAAGGGAAATTGAAACGAAGGCAGAAAATGTACTAAAATATATTAATCCGGAACTAAAATTGAAGGATGTAAAATTTAAAATCCTGGCTCCGAATAAAGAAAATACTCCAATATTGGCTACATTTAGATCAGCTGAGGAAAAGGGCCAAGTCATGCAAAAAAGAAAGTAAATTGGGAAAATAGTTAGCAACAAATGTCATATGACAGGATCGCAACTTATTTACCTAAATGATGATTTACCCAAGGAAACAAGAGAACTATGTTTAGCAGCTAGATCTCTTACTGAATATGGCTACCAATTTATATGGGTGAAAGAGGGAAAAATATTTGCGAGGAAGAGGGAAAACGATCCGGTTGTAAGGATTAAGTGCATGGAGGATGTTAAAAAGATAATGCAAGATGCTTGGGTTGGTTAGATATGTTAAATATATGAGATGGTAGTATAGAAAGTAATATTACTTCTTTTATATTATGAACCTTAACTCACTATTAGATGATTATAATAGCAATAAAGGTAGTATTAAAGTATGTGATAGACTGGATAACATAGTCTGTTTAAAAGAATCAGTCCAAAATTTTAATTTATTGCATGTTAATATTAGGAGCTTAAATAAAAATTTCGATAACCTTGTTCTTTTTCTCGAATGACTGGAAAGCAATTTCGATGTTATTGTTTTATCTGAGACCAATGTCGTTCATGATCCTTTAAATTTTCGTATTAATGACTATGATTTATGTTATAATGAGAGCAAAATTAATAAATGTGATGGTAGTTTAATTTAATGTAAAAGATCATTAGTAAATGTGAGTAATATAATCGAAATTAACAATCAAAAGTTCTTAAGAGTCACACTTACTAAAAATAAAACAAGCATAGGGATCTCCCATCATAGATCCCCTTCACTTAAAGAAGAAGATTATATTTTTTCTTTGGCGGGTCTGCTAGGTCAGGCTAATTATGCTTCTTGTGATATTGAGCTTTTTGTGAGAGACATTAACATAAATTTATTGAATATTCAGTCTTCTATTCTTAATGAATATGTAAGTTGTCTTAATAGCTTTGGTTATATCTCTAAAGTTAATAGGCCTACTAGGGTTGATAGATATAGTAGACATGTAGTAGACATGTATAGACCATATCTTCATGAGAAGCAAAACAAGGTTTCAACTAACCAGCTCGGTTTCCGACCATCATTCTTTATTATTTAATATTAACTTACAAAATAACTTAAACAACGCATCCAACGAAACAAATACTATTAGATCTTTTAATGAAATTAACTCTGAACAGCTTAAAAACTAAATACAATCTCAGAAATGGGATGAAATTATATTATATCGAGTCCCGGATACCGCCTCTAAAATGTTTATGAATACCTTAAAAAAACACATACTTGCAGCAACAAATGTAAAATCAATTTTAAATAAAAAAAATCGCCTTAAACCCTGGATCACTCCGGGCCTGCTAATTTCAATTAGAAAAAGAAATGAGCTTCATAAATTATGCATTCGAAATCCTTTAAATGAAAATTTTCGTATTAGTTATAAAAGTTATAGAAATATGCTAACTAAACTTATTAGAAGTACCAAGGTTAACTACTATAAGCACCAATTAGAGGAGTGATTCGAGGAAAACCTGGGACATAATCAAATTAGCTATCAATGAATGTAAGATAAAATTTAATATTCCTTGTATTAAAAATACTAATAATCAAGAAATCACTGACCAGAAAGAGGTAGCTAATGAACTTAATATGTATTTTAGTTCTGTTGGTTCTAAGCTGGCCAATAAGATTCATAAGCCTAATAATGTTCGTGGTGTGATCCGGGAGCAACAAAGGGAATTTCCATCCATGTTTTTGTCCCCTGTCACCAAAAATGAAATTGTTAATGCTGTTGCAACTTCGAAAGCAAAATCTTCTCCAGATGACTTTGGTGTTTCCAACCAGTTTGTGAAGTCAAATATAGAATTTTTGATTGTGCCCTTGGTACATATTGTGAATTTGATATTTACCAGTGGCGTTTTTCCTACTATATTTAGAAGAGCGGTAATTGTTCCCTTGCATAAAGGTAGAGATAGGACAGAACCGGGTAATTACAGACTCATTGCACTTACTAGTCCTATCTGCAAAGTAATCGAGAAATGTATAAAAAAAACCGTTATGCAGTTTTTTAAAAGCTACTAGGCTCTTGTCAGAATCACAGTATGGATTCACTGAGGGTGTAGGTTCAGATGATGCTTTAAATGAAGTCTACACTTTTATTACAGACTCTTTTAATAACCGTTGGAAGCCTCTGGCTGTCTTTTTAGACCTTACCAAGGCGTTTGACACTGTGGATCATCGCATCCTACTAAATAAATTATATAATACCGGTATTAGGGGAATTGTACTTGACCTATTTAAGTCATATCTTACAAACAGATCTCAAAAGGTAAATCTGAAATCAGTTTCAAATTCTTATGTAAGTGTGGGTTGTGCTATTCCACAGGGTACAGTGCTTGGCCTAATACTCTTCTTAATCTACATTAACGATCTTCCACATGTAGTTCCGAAAGTAAAAGTGGTATGTTTCGCCGATGACACAGTTCTTTTATGTAAAGGGGATTGTTGGGATGAAGCTTTTTTAAAGGCTGAAAGTGCAATGTGTAGTGTTCAAACATGGATGAATGTTAACTCACTGATAGTAAATCTCAAAAAAACTAACTTTATGTGTTTTTCAATGAGTATAGTGGGATTACCAAGCAAGCATGTTCTTAGGATTCATACCCCAGATTGTAAAATGAATATTGACTATACTTGTGCTGGCAGTATCAAATCAACAAACAAAATTAAATACTTAGGTGTTTATTTTGACAATTATTTAAAATGGCAGCATCATAGTGATTATATTCAAAACAAACTAAAAAAACTAATATATAAATGTTGTGAGGTACGTAATATTCTCAGTAAAAAAATAATAATAAATGTGTACAAAGCACTAGCTGAATCATGCCTAAGGTATGGTATAATATGTTGGGGTGCTGCCTACAATGAAACTTTAAAGAATATTAATATTGTAGAGAAATATCTTTTAAAAGTTATTTTATTTAAATCTGGACTGTTTCCCTCCAACCTTTTATTTGAACAATCTGCAATTTGTAGTAACCTTTTTAAAAATTTTATTGGTCATAATGTTAATACTAGAGCAAATACACATCAACATCTAATAATACGCATCCCCAATTTTAGTGTAACTCGTAAATGTCTAACATATATAGCTCTCAAATTATTAAATATGTTGCTGGAACAATTTAAAAACAAAAAATATTATACTGTAAAAAAGAAATTAAAAAGATTAAAGAACATAAATTCCATCAAGCGCGCCATTAACTTCCATTAAATTCTAACTAATTAGTATTTAGTCAATTTAATATTTCTGAATTTGATAATATTATTTAAGCAGGTATATGTTACTATTATTAGTGTTAGGCTGAAGTTCATTATGAACTAATTGTTGATGAGCTTGATGTGCATACACACAGATACATTATGTCCATTGTATGCATATTACATCTCATAATAATTGTAAATTAATATGTAATTAATTGATTAAATAAATAAATACTTGCCCTTTTAGATTTCTTTTATATTTCTTATGTTATAAAAAATATAAAAAGAATTTGCATAAAAAGAAACCAATTTCCCATATACAAATCTATTTTAACCAAGAGAACACCAGCTGACTGTGCAATTTAATGTAGCTTTCTGAATTGGGCAAATATGTATAGAAGATAAACTGCAAATTTAAATTTTAAAATCAAAAGAATTAAAATAAAAAACCTTCGTACCATTAGACAACTTTTCTACTTCAAAAAATGTGCTCACGTCATATTGATACACATATGTTATATACAAAAAATAATATTTATTTAGTAATAATGTCTATTTAAATTACAGGTAAAAAAATAAAACACAACTGTATGATTTTATATACACAAAAATATATTATTTAATCGTCTGAAAAATGAAAATACAAGAGTTCAACTATTCTAATACAATATATAATTAACATTGTTAATTTATAATAAAAATATAAATTGTAATATAATAATAATAGTCTGGGATATGTTTTGTTTCTGTACCAAAAACTGTAATAAAAAAAAATTAGTTCAATAATAAAAAAAGTTTGTAAATAGTAAATTTGTCTAAACTTCTAAATAGAACAAAAAGTATGAAAAACCCCAAATTCTATTTAAATTATAATATCCTACATATCAATATGATAATAACTGCAATTGGAAAGCCAATTGAATAATTTTTTTTCTCTACTTTAACATAGAAAAAGTATTAAGTAAAATGTGGTTTAATAATATAAAATAAAATAATAAGCGTCGTCAACTTTATTACTGTTATTTAATATATTTTTTGTTGGCAACACTAAAATATGTTCAGAGTGACCAACATTAAAAGGACACAACTACTATAAAAATAGCGGCCACCAGCCAGTGGTGATTTTTGGGTATCGTGGCCATATGCATTAGCTGGTATATTTACGTGGGGCCGATGATGCAAAGCAGGCAGACAGCATAAAATATAAACCTACGGACAGTAGTCCGTAGGTTTTTCATACTTTTTGTTCTATTTAGAAGTTTAGACAAATTTACTATTTACAAACTTTTTTTATTATTGAACTAATTTTTTATAATTAAATTAATTTTTTAATATTAAATTTGTAATTAAATATAAGCCTACGGACTACTACCGTACTACGGACTACTGTCCGTAGGTTTATATTTTATGGCAGAGAGTGACTGTCGGCACACGCGTTTGGCAAAATTCTCGGGTTCACTTCGACCGACGCGACGGTGTCGCCATCCCATTGTAGGGAACATTTGAAAGTACATTTTCGTCCATAAAGTTGCGCATCTTCTCAAATATTCAATCAACTTCAATCCTTTATTCGTAAGCTAAAAATCACACCCATAAATATTACAACCATCTTAGCAACGACACTGTAATCACTATTAACAAGTTTTGAAAATAAAACCATATTAAGTAATACCAGTTATAGAACCTAGTTTAACATAAATTCTTAACTTGAGAAAGGATATTTCTACAAGCCTGCAAGATTTGCAATTTTTGTTTTTTTTATTTTTTAATGTGTTCATGACTTATTTCTTGATGAATCAGCCGCAGGTACGAACTCAGGGTAGATTCCGTAACTTAACCGGTTTCTCCGGTTGTGCCGTTCTATAACTATACAATTTCTGAAATTTGGTTTGGTTATGATGAGGTATGTATTTATATATTTTTTTAAAAAGGTACAAACCCCCTATTTTGATAAAATACTTACGCACAGGACCCATTTCCTCATCATCCCTAGAGCTATACATCCCTACTAGAGCTTTCGTCTTCTTTCATTTCACTGCTTAGGAGCAGGAGCTCAAATATACCAACAGCATTTGCATTTGCATTTATTATGGGTATTATAAATAATAATATGTACCTATAACGCAAAAATGGAATTTGTAACCTAATATTAACAAACAAAAACCAGACCAACGACCAACAAGAAACCAGAGCATTTCATTTCAAACCGATATTTTAGGAACCGTAAAAATACCGCTTCTAATTGACGATTCACCAAAGTTAGGTTACGAAAATTACCCTTAATAAATCTACCTGGACTGCCAATTCAATGAAAAGTAAATGACTACTACTAGGGGGCCGCCATTTTGCTTGATTGTGTCTTTTCGATGTTGGTCACTCTGACAAATTTCAGTTGTGCCAATTGTAGGGTAGGTATTTAACAAAACAATTAAAGTTTTTGCGAGGTTATGTCTACAAATACAAAAAGTTACATTTAGTTAAGAATTTAAGATAGTTGCGTTAGATCTGTGATTTTTCTTGTATTTCTTTAAGAGTTTCCTTAAAATTTACGAAATAAAGTAATCCACACCTAAAATGAGACAAAGTTAACTTGGGATAGATGCATGCACTTAAATATTTGTTTTATTATTCTGATAATCTTGAATCTTATAAATCTAAACTTAAACTTGGATCTTATAAATCCTAATACCATGAAAATGATGATCATTAAAATTCTTGCTTGTATTTACTTAACAAATTCAGTTAAAAACACTTTTATTTTCTTTCTATTTTTACAATTACTTAATGATGGCAATTACTTTTGTGTAATTACTAATTAATAATAACTTAATTTTACTTTTCTTCTATGTACAGTGTGTTTCCACATTAATAGGTACAACCATCTATAAAAATAAAAATATAGATGATTTTATGAGGGTTTGTAATTAGCAAGGGTTTATATAGTAGAAATAAATAACTCTATATATTATGCTGTCATAAACAACACAGACAGACAATTCACAATAATTCGGTTTTAAGAAACACTTAACGAAATTTGTTTAAATAAGGATGGTGATACATTATCCACGTATTAAACAAGGAGGAAGTATATGCCTGTTGCAGACGATATACCCAAGCGTCGTTTACAAATCGCCAAAAACTAGGCAATCCGCTATACTCACACGTTAAACGTCAGCGTCGTCAACTTCATTATCGTTATTTAATATATTTTTTGTTGACAACACTAAAAATGTTCAGAGTGACCAACAAGTGTCACTAAGATCACTACTGTAAAATTTTCCTAATGTCAAGTCACCCTAACACTTCCGCGTCATCTTTCACCCAGTCTACACGTGGTCGTTCTTTTCCTTTCGGATTCCTTTCCTAAACCCTTTCCTTTCCCTTGCCGTTAGATATAACGTGCTTTTAAGAATTAAATTTAGTGAAACTATCAAGCCCACTTGCGCGTCATCCTTCCTGTAGTCAACACTTGGTCGTTCTTTCATTTCCTATCCTTTTGAACACTTTCCTAGAACCTCTCCTGCCCTTTGTCAGTGGTAGCTAAACCTATTCACGCCGGTAGCCAGGCCGGATGCATCACGGGGGAACCGTCACCGTGCATTTTTGTATTAACAAATTAACAATTGTAAAAATTATCGATTCGGGGAACAGGGTACATACCCGACGGTTTTCCCGAATCTCCAAATCGTGCTGGCAGTTTGCCTCGTAGCAGAGCCATTAGCTTAGCAAGTCCAAGTCACCCTAAGATGACCGCCGTCCGAAATCCCGTTTTGGCGTATGAAGTTTCATGAGGCTGCTATCTTCTATTTATTATACTTAGTTGTTTTAATCCACTAGATTAAAACAGATATTTTCTTGTTTTTCGCTTATTCACTGACCTAGGGTGATGTTGCCATATTGACATACAAATAAGCAAAACACTTAAAGTTATTTTTATTTGGGAAAAAATGTTGAGGCTATCCAGGTTATACTTGTTTAAATTTTGTATAACTATTTTATTAAAATATAAATCCCAATGGACTTTTGCCACAATGGGATTATTGGACGCATTAGGCAATATCATAAAATATTTTCCAAATTTTCCTTTAAAAAGTTCTAATAGGGGTCTAATCTAGACTATTTGATGTTGCCATTGATAATAAACTAGTCAAACTTGGGAGGCACCCATTTGCTCGATGTTCCAACCCAACTCATCCCATCCCATCGTAACCCAACCCGTTAAGCACCCGAAGGACTTACGATAGTCTTTTACTATTGTGAGTTTCTTTTTAATTGCCTTTTTTTTTCGAACAAACGTTTTACAAAATTTTGCCGATTTTATTAGAACTTTTTGTTTTTCTACATTTTTCCAGAGTATTTGTAAAAGTCATACCTAACATTTTAGGAAAAACTTTAAAAACACTTAGTTTTTTTCCATTTAAAAAAAACTGGATTTGACTTACAAAAAAAAGGACAAAATCTTGTTTCCGCCAGCACATCTATAAACTTTATAATCAATACAAAGTGCCTAAACCAGAAATATACAGTTTATTGGTAAAAAAGCTGAAAACCGTTTTGTAAATAATTACTTTTTTTTTCTAATATTCGTTTAATTATTTTCAAGAATAGTAACAAGAAAGTATACAGTGTAAGAGTATATATTCTCTGACCCGTCGATTAGTATTTTTAGTTAAGCTTCTTTTTTTTTGAAAACAAAGTTATACAGTGTGTCGTAATTGCGTAAAACTTAATGATTATTGGATACGGAAATGGAACAAGAACTCCTTTTGGGGGTTATGGATTTATTCAGAAAGATGTATCTTGATTTACCACCGATAAGCAAAGTACTGTAAGCAAAATTGAAAATCAAAAAGTTTCTAAATCAAAAACAACTATTTTTCGTAAATCTGCGCTCAATTAGAATCCCAAAATATAAAAAAATTGTCCGTTTAAGAAAATCCACTAGAAAACAATTTCCACTAGACAAGTAGCGCGCGAATTGGAAGTGAGTCAGTAGTAAGGATTCTGAAAGCACAAAAATTTCATCTCTTTAAACTAACAACTCTCCTGGAACTCAATAGAGAGGATGCAGATAAAAGAATCGAATTTTGTGATAAATTTATGGAACTATTGCAGAATAATACTACTAAAACAAAAAGTATTCTCTTTTTTGAGGAGTCTACATTTATGCTGAACGGAGAAGTAAATCAACAAAAGCGTCGTTATTGGGCACATAAAATCGATGTTGGATAAGACAAGGCCAAACTCAACACTCACAAAAAGTAAATGTTTGGGCAGGAATTGTAAGCCAAGAAGTTATAGTCCCAATTTTCTTTGAAGAAAATCTAAATGGAGCAAGGTCTTTAAAGTTTTAACACGAAGAACTAATAGAAGAAATAGCTGTTCTGTTTCCTGATCAAACGAAAAAGCTATATAGGAATATATGGTTGTTAATATGTAGATATGCCAAATAGGAACATTTGATTTCAACAAGATGGTGCGGCTTCCCATTTTGCATGTCCTATTCAAAACTATCTGGATACTATATTTCCAGGCATATGGATTGCTAGAAAAGGACCTTTTGAATCGCCACCAGGATCTCCCATTTAAATGTTGTCAGTAAAATACGAAGTCTTAACGTACGAATATTTGGTGTCAAAGTGCATCAAGGTTAAGATCTTCACAACACAATCTTCGACCTGGCCAACAAACAGTTGAAATTAAATATTCATTCATCATTGCATTTCGACATAAAAAAATGTCACCGAATTGCATCGAAAAATATCACCGATAAGCCGCTGTCTATATTGGTTCAGTTTTCAAATGACGCGACGCATGTAGCTGTTCTTAAATCTCGAAAACTTCTTAAAAACAATTAAATTCAAATGAAAGACGATCTTACGAAGTCTCAGTTGGCATTATTAAACAGTGCGGTGAGTGAATTTACAAAAAAGAAGTGTGTGTTCTCAACGGCGATATATATGTGAAGTTTAAAGGCACCTTGGCTAGAATTAGTGATGTAAATAAACTGTCTGCAATAAAAAATCAAAATAAAAATATCCAGTTTTGAGAACTGAGAATAGGACTTTTTAGTGTTGTAAGTACATTTTTGACTTTTGGAAAAGAGAAACATAATATTTCATTTTGGTTTAGATGTGGGGCTGTTGATATCTATTTAGTTTTAAGTTCTTTCTAACAGACTAACGATGTTTCGAATTTTACAGAACATACATTTAAATCCTGATTTGATTTGAATTATATATTTAATTTTACATACATATAAGTGCTCTTTTTCTAATATGCAATATGTAACA
Organism: Anthonomus grandis grandis; assembly: GCF_022605725.1. Taxonomy (NCBI): domain Eukaryota; kingdom Metazoa; phylum Arthropoda; class Insecta; order Coleoptera; family Curculionidae; genus Anthonomus; species Anthonomus grandis. The sequence goes on from NC_065550.1 coordinate 14,340,158, forward strand.
AGTAATATTATATTACGTTTTATTTTTATTATATTATCCCAAGATAGTCAAATTAATTAAAAAGATAAATAAATTGTAATGACTTTATTTGTGCAGTCTCAAATAAGTGAGCAAGATAGAATAAAATGTATTTATTTGCATGTATTAAAGCCACTCTTAGTCAATCTGCTGTTAAAGTTGCCTAATTTTTCTACCCTCTATAACAGGATATAGACCTTTGTGAAATGAGCGGATTTGGTTTGTTTTGGTTGGTGATATTACAATTTTTGTTTTATTACTGGTATGTTTTTTTGTTATCTATTTTTTAGTTTCATTGTTTGGTTTCATGTTTATGTTGGGGAGTATTTTAGCATTTAAGTTTATTATGCGTTTATAAGTTTATTATGCATAATCTTGGATGTTGCGGGGGTGGCGATGCGATGGGGGTGCGCACCGGGGAGGGGGCCTATTTGAGGTATTTGGATCATGGCTAATAACCATTACGGTTCGCAGGTGTCGAATATCGATGAGGGTGTGGGAGTGTGCCTACAAGGTTTCTCGGAAAATGTGTCGGTGGGTCATTTGAATATCAGATCCATAAATACGGGCTTTGATGACTTTTCATGCTGTCTTTCTCAATATCCATTTGATTTCTTTTGCATTACGGAAACATGGCTTAATAAGAGCGCAAACACTAGATGCTTTGATCTGCCAGGTTATAAATTTATAAGACAAGACAGGGAGGAATGTGGTGGAATAGGGCTCTATGTAAAAAACTCTCTAAACGTTAGTATACTACCTTTAACATTTGAAAGCTTCGAGTTTTTTTTTTCTCCGAGGAAACATCATTTGCGTTAATTACTATATATCGTCCTTCATCTAGTAGTATACCAAGATTTCTAGATAACCTGGAAGACTTACTTGGTTTAACTCTAAACTTTGATCATGTTATTATGACAGGCGATTTTAATATTGATTTTTTAAAAAAGCACGCGTATTTAAATAGGCTTAAACAAATTTTTAAATATTTTAATTTATCTCAACGTATATCACAGCCAACACGAATAAATATGGCAACTGGAAACGCAAATCTTATTAACTACATAGTAAGCAGTGATACTTTGATTCCTTTCAAGTCACTATCAGTGCCCATCTCAGATATCATATGAGACCATAATATAATTTTTTCGATTTTTAAATAATTTAAAGGCGATAGGAAAACATATTTCGTTTCGAGATTATAACGCAATAAATATCGAAAACTTTTATAATGATGGGGAACTTATTCCCTGGCACGAGATGTACATTCGTGCCGAAAAAAAACTGAGACAGCAAAATCTCCTAAATCTCTTGATCTATTAAAATAATATATTTTGATGTGGTCAAAGTTAATTTAATTTTGTGACAGCCGCGTCAACAAAATCGTTCTTTCAAAATTCCTGCATTATCTCCTCAACAAAAAGCGATATTATACAATTGTCTGATGGATGAAGTTCCTATAAGAAGAATCGCAGAAGAATTGGGCATTAGTAAAATACAGTTTCCTTACCTAAGGCAAAAATTGCAGAAAATGGAGCTATTTAAGAAATCCAGGTTCTGGTCGACCAAAAATTTCAAACGACATTCAAGATAGAGAGTTAGTTGGCTTTCTAAGAAACAATCCGTTTGAAACAGCAATAAAGGCGAAAGAAGACACGCATTTTCCTGGTTCTGCTAATAGATACAGCTCGTAGCAGGATAAGAAATTCGGAAATTAAAAGTTGCTGTGCAACAAATAAAATATTTTTGACTGAAGCAAACAAACAGAGAAGATTAGAATTTGCCCATGAATATGCACACCAAAACAACATATAGGAAACGGTAATATTTTCGGCTGAAAAAACCTTTCAATCGTACAGTAATGACAAAATCCACGTTTACAGCTATATATTTGTGTTCTGTAGTTTACAGGCCTCCTAATACCAGATATGATGAAAGATATACAATAATTTTTTATTCATTATTATCAAAAAAGATATTAGTTAGTTTTGGTTTATTTATAAAATGTGTTCCAAATAAAAATAAATATCGAAAAATAAAAATGTTTTGTATCAATATTATTACTTAAATATGTAATTTTAAGACTCCAAAAATTCATAATGCGTAAATATGCATACCATGCCCAAGGAATGCGATTTACTATAATACACTAGGAGACAATTCCCTACCTAAATTTTAATGTCCCAGTTTTTTTGGTCGTAGTCATGCGGCACGATGGTACCGCATGACTGATATTAATGAAAAAGTTGACTTTTTTAACAGAGACATTTTGACAATCCTAAATAGGCATGCACCTATTAAAACTAAAAAAATCAAGGAAAAACCGTTTTGTCCTTGGATAACATAAAATATAAAAACTTTAATAAAACTTAGGGACTGTCCGCATAAAAATATTTAAAAACTAAATGTCCAGCGCATTTTGCAGTATTTTAGAGAACTAAGTAATTACACAAAACACGCAATCATTAACCTCTCATCTAAGCCTGAACCGGCAGCCGGGTCCGCGTGCAGCGAGATATATCGAAAAAAATTTTTAGTATTTCCGCAAGACTAAAAGAATGAGTGGATGTTGGTGGTGGCCACAGAACACAAATATACAGACGAAGAAAGAAAATTGTTTGGTAAGTTTACAATTATTTTATTACTTGCCTCTTATTTTTATGAACATTGAACTAAACATACGCTAAGGTTGGAAAATAGTATTTATAATAAAACAAGTCATCTAAATTTTTGACAATTGCCTACTTCAGTTAGAAAATAGTCACTTAGGACATTTCTAATATCATTAGCCGCCCTTCCACCTTGCATATTTGGTTGTGCTGGCAAATTATTCATACCCAAAACTGTCATGGTATCCTTAAAGTTATAGCCATCTTTTTCCCTCACGAAATTGTGAAGCACTACACAAGCTTTCACAATACTAACGGCAAAATCTGTATTAACATTCAAAGGTCGATGCAAAATTCTCCATTTGTTGTCAGTATACCAAAGGAGCACTCAACATATCTCCTGGCTCGGCTGAGGCGATAATTGAATATTCTTTTTTTCTGTGAAAGTTCCTTTCCTCCAAAAGGCCATAGTAAATTAGTATTTAATCCAAAAGCTTCATCTCCTATAAGAAAATAAGGTATATTTGGACCTTCAGAACTAGGTAAAGGCTTTGCAGGTGGCAATTCCAAGGTCTTTTCTTGTATACTCTTCCACAAAGTACTTTCTTTAAAAATATTTGAATCACACTCACTTCCATATGCGCCTACATCAACATAAACGAATCGATAGTTCGAGTCAGCGACTGCCATCAACACAACTGAGAAATAGGACTTATAATTAGTATAACGAACCACTAAACGTAACCACTAAACTCGGGTTTTACAATTCTAATATGTTTTCCATCTACCGCACCAATGCAGTGGAAAAAATTTGCCCATTTTTCGAATCCAGTTTCAACTGACTCGCAGAGTTCTTTCGTAAGTTTAGGAATAAATTCTTATACTAAAGATGACCAGAGAATGTTACAGACCTCCCGAACAATTTTTGTACTTGTAGAAATTCCCAATCGATAGCTGTAATACAGATCTGTGAAGCTACATTCACTAGCCAGGTACCTGAAATTGAAAAAAAAAATCAATTAAAAATTAAAAATTCGATACTATTGTGGATTTTTTGTTACAGGTCAAATGGTTGTTAAAAGGTGGAATAATATCAGAGACCAGTGGCTCAAAAGGAAGAACCGAGACAAAAACTCAAAAAAATCAGGAGCTGCTTCATCAAAACTGAGAAAGTATGTGTATCACGAACAACTAAATTTTCTCGAGAAGGGCTTATATCACCAGTCAACTGAGTCTAACATGGCCTATAAGCAGACAGATGAGGCAGGTCAGCAGGAAACAGAAGAACTCCAATCAGCAGATCGAGGGATGGAGACTCCAGATATAACCCACCAAATTTCGCAAACTCCATCTGCAAAAACCCTTACCGTAAAGACTACAGGTGTACAGCAGTCAACGAGAAAGAGGAAGCGAACTCTCGACGAATTTGAACTAAGGATGCTAAAATCGATTGAGGCAGGAGACCAAGAGGACCGTAATATAAAATTTTTTAAGGGCATTCTTCCTTCTATTCAAAAGTTCAATGACAACCAGATTGTAGATTTTCAGATAGGAGTTCTGCAGGTGATTAAAAACATTCAGAACGCTGTTTCTATTCCAACAACCCAACATCAACAGCTGCAGATTTATACTCTCCCCTACTCTTAACAACAAACACAACAATACCCCTGCAAAAATCCATTGCAGAACTCTCAGCAGTATCAGTCTTCTGGCCTTTCATACACTTCACTGCTACCCAGTGTCTCCAATCAACATCAAACCATTCCATCAAGTAACAATTCTACTAACGTAATATCTCCACCTTACCTGTCTCCTGATTCTAATGATACACAATCTACGAGTAATTATAACGATTTGTCATCCCCTTTCTCACAGAATTCAGATATTGACTTTTGATTTTTTTGAAGTGGAAATATGTGTATTCTTTTATTAAAATAGAATATTAACCTAAAATGTATACTTTGTTTTTTATTTACTTTATAGAAACTTACCTTAATGTAACAGCCAACATTTGTTCAGGTTGGATGCAGTTCCTCATATTTGTATCTTGTTTTTGTACCTCGGGCTGCACACGTTGCAACAACTCATAAAAAGAAGTAACGCTCATACGAAAATAATTAAAAAACTTAGTTTCGTCTTATTTTAATTGTTGAAAAACCACAAAGAAGGCTCCTTTCAAGTAGCGGCTTTCTAGCAACGGATGAACCCAAACTCGTCTATTACGCTGCTTTTTTCGCCGATGTATTAACAAAGCAATTATAATCTTTTTGCGCCTATTGTCCATGATAATCAGCGTCAAACTGAATTACCTAGCACCAAATGGTCCGGAGTTTCGCAAACTCCCGTGTGAAGAGCGCTCCAGGGCGCTGCCCGGCCGGGCGATCAGACGGACGGATAAATATCCTGACCGTGTGAAGGCCTTATGGATCGGCGAGTAGATCTGTGGTTGCGATGCCAACGGGCAGCGTCATGCGTTTTCTGTGGCTCAAAGTGTTTGCAACCTTTCGGGGTTCAGCATTGCCTAAATAATTTATTTTCATTGCGGGTCTTGTGTCGACGTTTCGGTTGAATTAGAAATGTCATGGTAAAAATGTAAATTATAAGTAAAGCGCAAAATTTAAAGGTTGTTACCAAAACTTTTGCTTCATCTAGCCATTTACAAACATTTTACGAATTTTCTCTCTTACCTTGTCTAAGAAAACTAGTGATTGGTTCGTAACTGAACCTACAGATGGCGCTAGCTACATCCGGCTTCGCCTGTCAATTGAATTTGGTAGTGGGAGAATTTCGCAAAGGGGAAGTCAACGTCGTCCATCCTTTCGACTTTTGTGAGTGCTGGGAAACCGAAAGTTGGAAAATGTCGCTACTTTCCGCTCGTTTAGCTGCCTCTGTGGCCCGAAACATCCCTAAAACCGTAACTCAGGTAGGACTTATTTTATTTATTGCAGTTTTATATCCATTCGCTTTTCACATTCAGTGTATTTTGTGGGTAAATGTGTTGGACTTTGCCGATAGTGTGACATAACATCATGGGCTGGAGCCTCATGATTTTTCCCTAAAATTTCCCTAACATTTGATATTTTTCTATACTACTATCACCTAGACTTCCTTATGTATGCAAAAGAGCTTGTTTATTTAACTGTTATTGTAAAATATGACCTAAAATTTTAATGGTTATGATGTTATGTAATAAGGGATCTTATGTCAAAGTTTACTCTTGCATTAAGAACCCTACATGCTCTTGGACGCAATTACTTGAAGAATTTTATAGAATACAAACGATCTTTAAGTGAGAGGATTTCTTTAGATAAAATTTTATTCTCAAATTATTCAGCAGATTGTCATCACCATACTCATTTTATTGTTAGATCATACTGTTCAAAAATCAAGACTTATTATCCACCAAATCTTTTACACCTATTACCCAAAGTCTTAAATTATTGATATATTAATACAAATGGACAAATGTTTGGCTTTTTTAATGACTTATGTGTGAGAGGAAACTATTCCCAGAGAAAATAATCAATTGGCAACTTTTTTAATTTAGAACCTTGTTTTGCAAATACAGAATTTCTCTTGATTTTCATTTATGAAACAAACTATAATATTAACTACAAACTTTTCAACTTACATAAAAATTTCAATCTAATTGTGAACTTCTGTAATTTTATGTTTTATATAAAAACAGCTGTTTTTTACTTTAAGCCATTTGTTTTTTATATATTTTTATATAATGCAATACTGGAATTTATGGAGTATAATAGATCTTTTTTTACTATATGGCTTTATCAATCAATCCCAGAGCTTGTTTTCAAGCATTTTTATTTATCTTTGAGATTGTTTTTTTCTACATTTTTAAAATTGTTTATATGCATTTATTTTCCTGTTCATATGATACTCACTATGATCCATCCAACTTAATTTTTTAAAATTGGTTTCAACAATTTAGATGATAATGTAGAAACCATGTGTTTGCACTATTACAATATTGTCAGTAAAGATTATTCTTCTGCATCTAATACTGAAATTATATCAGTAACATAGACAGTAAATAAAAATAAACCTAGAATCTGAGAGAACCTATCTATATGAAAACTAGGTTGTATCTGTACTTTTTACATACATCATAAATTCATATCTATTTATTTTCTATTTCATTTTCAACTGGTTTCGGTAACCCATAAAGACCAAATTTATCCAAGTATCTAAAATATTTTATTTGACAGTAAGCATTAAATTATTGATTATAGTTTAATTTATGTGTTATAATATTTAGCTAGTAAAACACTTATTTGGCGACTTAGTCCCAAATCAATTTTGACCTTAATTTTATTGAAACTCATTGCATATTTAATTTCTTACAGGAAAGTATTAAAAATTTTAGGCAAAATAAATGAACTATGGAAATTTAGACAAAATAAATGAACTACAGAAAAAAAGGTTTTGCGAGTTCTAACTGATAGTAAATGACATTACCATATTTGTTATTTCTAAATTAAATTATCTAAGTTAAACCCTTGTGCAAAGTTTCAAAAAATTTTAATAAGAGAATCTTGAATTATGCAATTGCAAAATTAGCAAATTTTCGGTTCAGGTAAAACCAAATGGGCACTAGTAAAATGAATATTGTCACTGATGTGAGGAAAAGTGTCAATAAATCAGTGACAGTCGATATTTGAAAACAAGGATGAATTATTATTATATAGCCATAATTAAGTGGCATTATGCGGGAAACAGTTTTAGAGCAGTATCAATGTAATAAATGTTTTCAGTTTATTTCCCCACCAAGCCCATTCCGTCCATTTCAACTATTAAATGTATTGTCAATAAGTTTGAGTCCAAAGGTACCGTAAAAAAATAATTGTAAAAGTTCAACTCAGGATATTGAAAATAGAGCCGAAGAAAAAGAGAGAGATCTTAATATTCTACTGAGTGTGGAGGAAAACAAGATGGTTAATCAATAAACATCATACAACGGTATTGCACACTTTAAAAAAACACACATATTATTCGTATAAATAATTAAAAACATCAGGAGCTGCAGAAAGGAGATAAAGAGCGAAGAATGGCATTTTGTTTTGAAATGATGGAAAGAGCAAATAATGATAGGAATTTTTTAGGAAATATTTGTTTTACCGATGCATGTACATTTACCCTCAACAATGAATCAAATGTTCAGAATTGCCGGTATTGGAGCCAAGAAAATGAACATTGCTTTGTTCATACTAGGAACATTTGATTAATTGATGTTTTTATGTAATTCTCTATTATTTTTAAAAAAGTTATTGTATTTTATTTTATTTTATTTTTCCACACTTAGTAAAATATTAAGAGTTCTGTTCTCTCTTTTTTCGGATCTTCTGAGTTATACATTTACAATTATTTATTGCAATGTCTTTAGACTCAAATTTACTAACAATAGGTTTAATGGTTGAAATGGACCAGATAGGCTTGATGGGAAAATAAATTGAAAATATTTCAGATACTGCTATTGGTTTAATTAAATTCTAAGTATAATAAAATTATTTTTTTAATAATCGATAATAATAATTGTTATTGGTTTAATTTCATCATTATATTAAATAAAAGTTTAGATAAAAAAGTAATGTTAATGTGTCTTACTTTGAATGTATGGTTGTGAGATTGATAAAGCAAAAAAAAACATTTCTTTATTCGGCTGTACGTCAGATTTGACAAAGCCTTATAACAAATAGTTTGCTGGTGTCTGGTTTTACCTGAACCGAAAATTTGGTAATTTTGCAATTACATTTAATTGAATAATTCAAGATTTGCTTAATAAAATTTTTTGAAACTTTGCACGAGGGTTTGCCAGATTGGTCTCTTCAAAAAGTTATCTTACATTTTTTCTGTAAAATGTACAGGGAAGCCAATAATTAATCCCCTTAAAATTTACATAGGATTTCCTATGTTCCGCTCGGCGACGCACTACCCGGTATAGTAGATACATTCTTATGGATTCATACCTTCTTACATACACATAGTGTTGTCTTAAAAGAGATCCAACATAATTTAAATATTCAACAGGAAAAAGGACACTACAAATTCCCTTAAAAAAAAAGCAGATTAATTTTGCTATGCATTACATTAACTGAATGGATTAAAAAGAGAATTAAAACATGTGAAATAAATAAAAGTTTTCATTCAGGTCATCATTATATTCTTTGACATCATAATATGTTGTCAAGCATCTTTTATTTTCCTCTTAAATACTTCCTCCCCAACAGCATCCATCAACTCCAAAGAAAGCAATATTTTTATTATGATTTTGTTTAAATAGTTCTGACAAAGATCTACTACTATTTTTGTAGTTTATTATACAATATTTGCATCTTTTTTGTACAATATAAACAAAGAAAGTACCTGGTTCTTTATCTCTGCCTATTGAACACAGAAATTATTTGTTTATCAAACTTTATTTATTTATCCCAATAGTACCAACAGCCAGAGGCCAATTATAGATATTAACTATAACATCTGAATTATATTAATTCCACTATCTATTTTAATCTTTCTTGCTTTTCTGCATGATCTCTTGTTGTGTATAACAATTTATAGAAAAAAATATTTTTCACAAATATATTTTTTAAGAGGTTTTACAAAGATTAATAATTTTTATATTGAACCTTTCAATTTTGTCTGTAGATTAAAATTTAAAACCATAGTTTGGCCAATTCCTTAACCATGGGTTCTAAATAAATCTACCTACAAATTAATTTATGTAGAAAACTACTGTTTTTTTGTAATGTTAGTTTTTTTTTCTGGCATAAACTATATTATGTCATCCATCATTTTCCTAAACATATGAAGAGACAAATTAAAGTAAAGCAGTTAGCTTTTAAGCAGCCAGTCCCAATTAATTACAGAGAAACTATAACATTTGAAGAGTTGCAGATAAGAATGTAAGCACAAATACAAAACTTGTGATTAGTATTTAACAGAAAGTATAAAGATCTTTATAGATGTGAGAAGTTGCTTTAAGGTTTAAAAACCACTTGACCTACATGAGCAATCTCTATCTACAAAATTCTGACCCAAGGATTGCTCTGTAGTGTCTAATAAAGTGTGTATTAAACTAAGTCAACATTCAAAACATTCGGAAGTGGAAATCATAATTTTTTTCCAGCAGCACAACCAACATTATCAACAAATTGGATAGTCTGCATGCAAAAATAAACCTGACTCCCAGGTGATTTTCATATTAAATTAAGACCTGTATATAACGTGTTTCCAGATGATAAAATTGTTCACTGAGAGCTCAGAGTATGACACTGCTATATTTAAAATGTGGTTGAATATGAATGTGGATATGTAAAGCTGAAATAAGTATAATTGAAATTTGAAATATGTATGTGTATAATTATATATTTCTATACATTTTGTATAAAATGATAAATATGTTTATATTAGTTAATGGTTTATTGATATTTTGACACTTAATAATATTTTTATAAAATGCTAAATTACAATTATTTTTTTGCACAACTTTCCTTTTCATTCCAACAAAATAATGTTAACAAATCGTAAATATATGGTTCTTCTCATACATCCTTTATGCCAATTTTGTTTAATAACTCTTATCAGTTACACTTCTGTAGTTGTTCTCCCCACTTTCTTGCTTGTTGATCGCAGCTTTCTATTGGCTGGATATTTAAGAAGTGGGGTGATCAGTGGCTGCTCTGTCAGGCGCCATTCGCCAACGTCACTTTCGGTTTTGATTTTTTCACGTTCACGTGCTGCAGATAGGAGCACATGTACATGTAAAAAATTGCCAACAATAATTTCTTAGAAGCAAAGTTTCAGTAAGCAATGGATGGACAATATAGTCTACATTGGATAATCCTTTGCCTGGTTTCCCTTGGGAACAGTTTATATTGTAATTTTGGAGCAGGATGGCCAAGATTTTTAAGGATTTATAAGTTTATAACATAACCTAGGGAGGTGAGTTTTAAAGATTTCCTTTCTTTTGTTTGGCCAGTGTGATTTCTTAAATAGTAAATTAATATTGTTGTAGGGTTCTTTCTTTTTGTTTCTTTTGATGACATCATCTTCATTCAATTTACTTCCCATGAATAAACCTATTAATTTTGCCTGTTATTGATCATAAAATTATCATATATATTTTAATATCTGATTTTTTTTTAATTTTTAATAATTAAATATTAAATCTTTAAGAGACCTTTTATTAGCTGGCAGTAGTGGGTGTATTATTTTGTATATATTTGGTGTAAAAACAGTTTAGGTTTTTTGTTGAAACTTGGCTCTTTGAATCTTCCTTGTCCAGGGTTAATTTTTTTTTACTTAATGGATGCTCATTAAGTAAAATCTATATTGGTGTGACAAATTTATAATTAGTTACCTATTCTATTTAAATAAATATGAAATATACATCCTTATACTATGTTTTAATAAATACCAAGCTTAGAAAATACTTCTACTCCTTATACCTGGATTTTCTGATAAAATTAAATGAATAACTTACAAAAAAATTAATACAAGAGCTTAATTTAAATTCATAAAAGACATGATATCTATTAAAACAAAAACCTTTTAAAGAACATGAATTAATAAAAAGTGTAATATTGTAATATTCCTTGGGCTTGTTGTAAATTTTATATAGGTAAAACCTGTACACCTTAATGGTATTTTTGTAATTTTTTTTTGTATTTTCAATTCAAATTTTTTAAGGGCTGCTTCCTTGATGTTAGCATTAAAAATTATGGAAACTGGTAGGGAGTGCATCTATAATGTTAAATGCATAGTTACATGTTTAGTTTTTAATGTCACATCCATTCTTTTGCTAAAAAGTGAGGTAGAAGTAGGTACATTTTTAAATAAATTTCTTAATAAGAATTATTTTCTTTTTCTTTTTAATAATTGAGCATATCAGATAGTATTATCTAAATTTATCTAAAAAATTATGATAGTATTAACTTATGCGAATAATCCCTAGTCTGATGAATTATCCAAGAGATGGGGCAATATTCCAGAGCTACCATCAACAAAGTCAGTGGCTAAAATATTAAATCACAAACTGTAAAGTTAACCCAAAATGTTTGAAATTTAAAACACCAGCAAGTAGGGAGTATTATCATGATTAAAAAAATGACTCCTCTATCATAAAGAAGGAAAAGAGGGCATTTTATTATACTGAAATTGAATTTGCAATAATCAAAATAAGTCAATCAACAACTTTTAAGTGAGAATTAAAAATACATTAAAACACCCTCAGAAACACCCGTTAATACAGTTGTGTAAACAAAATAAGTTATGTTTAACAATATAATATGCACAAAATTAAGAGATAATCCTTAAATTAATAAAGTGCTTTTATGGTCAAAAATCTTGAAATTGGATTAGTAGTAATTGTTGCTTTTTGAACAGTATAACCTAAAATTGGCAAGGTATTTAAATCCATTTTTTGTCCTTACTTTTGTATGTATAATTTGTTCAAAAAGTTGGGTTCTTTGCAAATATTTATTGTACCAATATAGGAAACAAAAAAATTGTTGCTCAACATATTTTCTTGAATACACCCTTTTTAAAATGCGTCTTATGTTGTTTAGAAAATAGCTTTTCACATTAAAAATGTAATTAAACATTTGTAGGCCGCAGGAGCAGCTTTCCCAGCTACTTCGGCAGCTGTAAGAAAAATTCACGCGACTCCAGCCAACAATGGAGTTGAAATTTCTTCAGTTTTGGAAGAGCGCATCTTGGGTTCTGCCCCAAAAGCTGATTTGGATGAAACTGGTCGTGTCTTGAGCATTGGTGATGGTATTGCCCGTGTATATGGTTTGAATAACATTCAGGCCGATGAGATGGTTGAATTTTCTTCCGGATTAAAGGTGAGTTTGGTTCTTAAAAAAAAATCTATAATCATGTTTAAAATTCCTTTAAGAAAAAAAAAACAATGATGAGATTTTTGTCCGTGTTTCACCTGAATCGTTGTGATTACGACCTACAAAACTGAACTAATCTAACTACACAATGTTAACTTTAAGAAAAAAAAGTATTGGATGAACTTATCACTTTTTTTACTGTTGTAGGGTATGGCTCTTAACTTGGAACCCGACAACGTCGGTGTGGTAGTATTCGGTAACGACAAACTTATCAAGGAAGGTGATATTGTCAAGAGAACTGGTGCCATTGTAGATGTACCAGTAGGTGATTCCATTTTGGGTCGTGTAGTAGATGCTTTGGGTGAGTTAAATAATCTATTAGTTTTATATTTTTCATTATATCAAATCAAAATCAAATCAATATATGCTTTATTGTCATAAAAGTAAATTTGTTGACAAAGATGTAAAAAAGAAAACAAGAAATACACAAACATGTAAAAAGGTTATTTAGCATGCTATGGTCCATCATCCTAAAGGCATTCGGCTTCCATGAATATGGTTTACCTATACCGGTAAAACCAACAACATCCCCATTCTTCAGAAATACTCCTCCAAGACTCTGAACCAAAACATACAAAGCTAATGTAATGTCAAGAGTATCAATATGTATAACACAAACAGATATTATTCACTCCCAAAATATACAATTTTATTAAATGTAAAATTGTAAAAAAAAAATTAATCACAGAAATAAATTAGGCGAAATGATATGGTGTAAAAAATATAAAGAATATACCTAAAGTCCTGCAAGAAAAAGGTAAAAATGACTAAAATCTATCCGACAAAAATTCAGTTATTTCATAATAGCCCTTTGCAACTAAGAGTTTTTTAACACATTTTCTAAAAAGTTTCCAGCTACCTATACCTTTCAAATCTGCAGGAAGATGATTAAAGAGTTTTTTACGATCAAATATAAAAGTTCTTTTGATCAGGGAACTTGTAGGCATAGGCAAGAGCACATCATTAGCTCGTCGACTGCTATATTCATGCCTATTAGTTGTGTTCACATTTCTAAATTTCTTATGAATGAGGCAAACAGATTCCAATATAAATAAGGCAGGCTGTTAGCTGTTTGCAAGACTCTCTCATACTCACATTACACAGACGTCGGATCGCTCTCTTTTGCAAAACAAAAACACTATTAAATAAGTAATGTGTGCATGCACCCCAGAAACACAAACCATACCTTAAATGGGACTCAATTAAAGAAAAATAAACATTTCTCTCCATGTCAAAAGCAACCTCTTCTGCGACCACTTTAAGAGCATAACAATTTGCTGATATTTTTCTACACAATTGCGTGATATGGCCCTCAAATTTTAGTTTATTATCAATAAATAAACCTAAAAATTAATTTTTGTCTAAGTTGTTTAGAATGTGATTCTCCAAAAACACAGTAATTAAATTGCATTTAAAATTCATAACACTAGTTTTTGAAATATTTAAACACAGTTTGTTGGAATCACACCATTTCTTGATTTCAACAATAACTCTGTTAACTGTGGTATTTAGATTCATCGCACTCATGTCATGCCATAAAATTGTGGATTCATCTGCAAACTGAATGAATTTACCTGAATGATGAATGATATAGCTCTTTTTATATTTTCTATATTGTAAGTTTTGTTTTTGATTTAAGGTAATCCCATTGATGGTAAGGGACCACTAAACACCAAACAACGTTTCCGTGTCGGTATCAAGGCTCCCGGTATCATTCCCCGTATTTCCGTAAGGGAACCTATGCAGACTGGTATTAAGGCTGTAGACTCTCTTGTACCCATTGGTAGAGGTCAACGTGAATTGATCATTGGTGATCGTCAAACTGGGTAAGGATTTAGAGTTCAATGTAAAAAAAAAAATAAATGTTAACAATAATAGTCAAAAGTCACAAATTTGAAAATGAAACTTCCCTAAGCAAACAATCAATTTATAAGTAATTTTAGTAAGTCACTACTATTCGTGTTTCACAGGCTGACAGGTGTTAACCCGCGCCTATCATGTCGCATAGATAGATATAAAACTGGAACTCCAAAAGTATCATAAACTTTATGAGTTAATTTTTTAACATTAATTAAAACTCGAAAAAAATGAGAAAATAAACAATTCTGGTTATATACATTTGATAGTGTCTCTGTGTTATAGACTTTAAATTTGGTTTTTCTTTTTAACGTTAGAGATGTCGTTTATTCTTGCAGTGGAGTTGTAAGATGAGGTAAAGAAAATACTTTAAGTTTGCCTTGATTTATAATACTTTGCCTAAATTAAAACAAAAAAAAAAAGAAAATAGGAATGTCAATTAATTGGTTTGGAGGTTGTTGGCTTCACTAATGCATTTATAAGTGAAAAAGAAAAAAAGTTATACTTAAATTTTTTTTTGTTTCTCCCTGATGCTATAAAATGGCCACCGAGATTTGAGAAGAGAAAAACGTTTAAACTCTGTCAAAAGTAATTTTTTCTGTAAACTTGTACAGTGGTTAGTAAAGGTTCCCTGAATCTTGAAAGGGTATTACTTGCTCTTCTAAAACTTATATTGAACACCAGGTTTGAGTGTCCATTAATTTCATATAGAGCTTAATATTTGCAAAGTGCACACATTTAAATACTCCAATTAAAAAATAAAGATTTCAAAAATACTGTAGCCTTTGAAAAAACAATCTAAGGGTTTAAAAATACAATTTGTAATATTACCATAAATTTAATCAATTTTATCAAACCTAGAGAATTAGTGCTTATATGAAATGAAAGTACCACAAAGCATGTAAGAGTATGATGAAGAAACCATAAAAGTATGTGAAACCAAAAAATAGACAAAAAGAAAATCTTTTAAAATGGTGGGAAAAAAGTGCAAATGACTGTTTACCAGTTAATATTTCTCCCTCTTTATATTTACTTCTTAGTTAGTCTTTTTGTTTCATTCTTTTTTATGTGTTTTAACAATGATTATTTGGTTGTGACAGTTGTGTTATATTTGACTTATTTGTTAATTTGTATTGTTAAAGGATGATGTTCATCATTGTTCTAAGAATGTGAATTTGAGTATTTTCTTCTTCTCTTCAATAATGAAGCATATGAAATTGTATCTTATATGGTAATGATCTAAAACATTTTATGGCATAATAGTAAGTACTATTGCTAGTACATAATAACTTTTTCTATATGCAGGTATATTATATGCAATGGATATTGAAACAGTTGATAACGTGCAATATTTAAAATAAAACCCATTTTTTAAACAAAAACAAGCACTTAATGATGATTTAAGATGATAAGGGCTGGTATCTCCTCTACATGAGTGCATACAGGGTGTCATTGAAATGGTGTAAAAAAATTCGGGGGGTGATAGTACTCCTAAAAATTTAAAAAAAAAGTTCCTATAACTATAGGGTGGAAAATGCATATTAAGGGAGTTAGGGGCAC
Source organism: Anthonomus grandis grandis (assembly GCF_022605725.1). Taxonomy (NCBI): domain Eukaryota; kingdom Metazoa; phylum Arthropoda; class Insecta; order Coleoptera; family Curculionidae; genus Anthonomus; species Anthonomus grandis. The sequence continues at coordinate 14,356,119 of NC_065550.1, forward strand.
TGAAAGGGTAAATTTAAAAAACGGTTTTTTGAAATTGTAGGCTTAAAAAACGAGATAAAATTTCGAAAAAAAATCCTCTGCCATAAATTTTGACCCAAAATCAAATGGTGATACTGAAAAATAATTTGGAAAATCGGAAAGGGTAGTTTTAGCAAGGGTAGGGGGTTAATTCGTGAATAACTTTTTTTAGGTTATTTTCTTCGCAACGTGGGTTCATTTTTTAAAAACTACATACTTTTTCCTACAAAAAAGGTACTCTTGTTGCACATCGCCCAGAACGATGGTTTTCGAGAAAATTGAAGGCAAAAAGTTTGCTCTGATGGGCTGCTAACTGGTTAAACAACATAAACTTATGAAAGTTATGGGGTTTCAAAAGTAAACAAGTAGTTATTAAATAATTAATTGAAAAATCTAAATTTCATGATTTGAGAGATGATTTGAGAGATGATGAGAATTCATCAGCGCCTAAGAGACACAGGTTCATTTGGACATAGAAACCAAGACCGTGGCCGTAACTTGATGGTACGTACACCTGATGTTGAGGAGCGCATTTTAGCACATGTAGAGGAAGATCCGGGGATATCTGTAAGGAGAATTGCAGCGCGGGAAAACGTCAGTCGCCATTCTGTGTGGATGACTCTTAAGACTCAACTCCTGCATCCGTATCACATCCAAAGGGTACAAGCTCTTGCTCCGGCAGACTATCCCGCTCGAGTCATCTTCTGTCATTGGTTATTAAGAAAACAGGTACAAGAACCCCTTTTTTTGGCAAATATTTTATGCACGGATGAAGCTGGGTTTACAAGAAATGGAATTTTCAATTACCATAATACACATCACTGGTCCGATGAGAACCCTCATGCTGTTGTGGAAAGTCGACACCAAATTCGATTCTCAGTTAATGTTTGGGCGGGAATTCTTGGCGATAGACTTATTGGACCATTTTTTCTACCCCCGAGGTTAATTTGACACCTTTTGAAAAGTCGCTTGTTTTTATAATAATAAACATTTTAGGCTAAATGGTCAAAGTTACCTTAATTTTCTAATACATGATCTACCAGCACTTTTGGAGGAAGTTCCCATAGCACAGAGGCAGATCACGTATTTTATGCATGATGGTGCACCAGCTCATTTTCCGCTAGCGGTGAGGAATCATTTAAACCAAGTTTTTGAGAGGCGTTGGATAGGACGTGGTGGTCCACAAGCTTGGCCAGCAAGATCACCAGATCTTAATCCATTAGATTTCTACTTCTGGGGCCACTTGAAAACTTTGGTTTACTCAGTGCCGATTAATACTGAAGAGCAACTACGTCAACGCATTATCGACTGTTCCAATCAAATTCGTACAACCCCAGGGATATTCCACAGGGTACGCAGATCATGGAGAAGAAGAGCAGATGTCTGCATTGAAATGAATGGTGGTCACTTTGAACATTTACTATGAATGAATTAAGAAATGCATTATTTTAATAAGGAATTTTGGTAATTGGTAATTGGAAAACCATCGTTCTGGGCGATGTGCAACAAGAGTACCTTTTTTGTAGGAAAAAGTATGTAGTTTTTAAAAAATGAACCCACGTTGCGAAAAAAATAACCTAAAAAAAGTTATTCACGAATTAACCCCCTACCCTTGCAAAAACTACCCTTTCCGATTTTCCAAATTATTTTTCAGTATCACCATTTGATTTTGGGTTGGGTCGGGTTGGGTTGGGTTGGGTGAAAAATTATGGCAGAGGATTTTTTTTCGAAATTTTATCTCGTTTTTTAAGCCTACAATTTCAAAAAACCGTTTTTTAAATTTACCCTTTCAGTGCCCCTAACTCCCTTAAAATGCATTTTCCGCCCTATAGTTATAGGAACTTTTTTTAAAATTTTTAGGAGTACTATCACCCCCCGAATTTTTTTACACCATTTCAATGACACCCTGTATATCCTAGGGGAGAAATAATTAATTTAATTTTTTGAACTTTTATACAACTCAGTCTGCCCCTTTTTTTAGAATTTTCTTAATAATGTCTCTTCACACAATGTCTCTCCACACAAACTAAGAAAATCACACAATATGTTGTCATATCATGACATAACATTTGAAAGGGAAAGAAATTGAATACGTCACAACAAAAAAGGGTATTTTTGCCAAGTCTTATCTTTATTTAAATCGCTCAATTTGTTTTAGCAAAACTGCTCTGGCTATCGACACCATCATCAACCAGAAACGTTTTAACGATGCCGATGATGAGAAAAAGAAGCTGTACTGCATCTACGTCGCCATCGGTCAGAAGAGATCTACCGTCGCCCAGATCTTAAAACGTCTTACTGACACCGGTGCTATTAATTATACCATTATCGTATCTGCCACCGCCTCTGATGCCGCTCCATTGCAATACCTTGCTCCATACTCTGGGTGTGCTATGGGTGAATATTTCAGAGATAACGGCAAACACGCTTTGATTATCTACGATGACTTGTCCAAACAAGCTGTTGCTTACCGTCAAGTAAGTTAGTTTATCCCGATTCCACTTATCCGGCCACATACTCGTATAGCAGGATGGCTGGGTAAGGGACATATCTATACAACGGTAAGGTATAGAAGCTTAAGAAAAAAACTTTTTGAATAAATGGTAAGAAAATTCTTGGTAATTAATTTAAAGTTTGTAATTTGACTAGGTAGCGCTAGGAAGAGTAACCGCTATGAAGGAATAGCATTTTTAAGTTATCTCGGTTAGTAGCATGATAAGCCATAAGTTTAAAAACATCATTTGATAGTACTGCCGTCCTAGGGAAAAAATTGAGAATATTGTTTTTGACAATATAAGATTTCTGCGTTAAAAAAGCTTTAAACCTTATTGAACCTTACTGCTTTAAGAATCACTAAAACCCCCACCTTTTTTTTACTAGGATTTATCAGCATTCGAAAAACCACTAATCCGTTTTTCTCATAAGCCTCGAATAAATCATATATATTTGCTAGAAGAACAAGACATAAAAGCACTTAGGTGTTTTAAATAGGTTTCTCACAGCCCTCTGACTGCTATTTAGAATCTACTTACACATAATTATGCTTCTTCTCGGTGGTAAACGTTACCGAGTTTTATCACTGCTTTGCCGAAGAGATAATTTTGTGTGCGTTTCTCTGCTTTCGGAATTGCTCGCATCTAGTTTGTCGGTATCGCGAGCGTTCTCACACAATCAGCTATTGTAAACATAAATGTATAAAACCTACTTGTGCCATCTGTAAATACAGCCATAAATTATGAATGTGCCTATTGCACAATAAATTGATCGACTATTGACTAAGTTTAGTATAAAATTCTCCAGTCTATTTTATCACAAAAAACTATTTCTTCAATTACATACATAAGTATAACTATTAAAAACCGCATGGCTATATCTTCATTAGTTCTTGATTTAGAGAAGGAAATGTAGGTACCTCAAACAGATTGTTATAGCTTATACGAGAAATAAGTTACAAATTGCATAGCTTACATGTAGCTAAAGTCTGTCTAAAGCCTACTGAAAACATCAAAGGGAACAATAAAACGATATTTCTAAAAAATTCAAATGTATTATTAGAACAAATAGTAATTAGAATACACTTGAGACGCCCAATTCCAAAACTCTTTAGATCCGTGCTAACCAATTTTACAGGAGAAGAGAAAAACTTCGGATTTCTTGTAAGAACAATTTTTTTGTGGTTTAAAATGAAAATACACATTTATGACAACTGTTTATTTAAATATTTGTTACTAAGTAGTAAATTTTTGTTTAAAAGAAGTAGTTATCGACAAAAATAATAGGGATATACCAAGTTTTGCTACCACACCATGCAACTAAAAAGTTTTGTTTCAGTATCTGTAGGATTTAGGGAGTTTTAATTAAGAAAAAGTTTATAATTTAAAAACAAATATTTTTAAAAAAATTCCTATATTCATCAGGATTAATTATAACTTCCTTTTTTTAACTCTTTTTTCAATTCGTCCGAAAACACGATCCGCCGGTAAAAAAGAGTGACCAACCACAGGAAATGTCACAATAATTTCATTCACTGTAGAGTTAGAGTGATACAGCCATTACATCAGCATACCCATCATTGTTACGTTCTTGTTCTGGCCAGGACACCCATCGCAAAAAAGTTTGATTGAGGTAACATCAGTCAAGTCTACCATAGAAAGTTTATGATTAACTAGTGAAGATATTTCATTTGAGCCCTTAGCGCACACATTCTCGGTCTAAGTGTATGAAGTGATACTTTCCTTAGTCTGTTTGTTATTGGAATTTCCTTCACATACTGTGGAATTGTATAGATAGAGCTGCCTGGAATAGTAAGCTGATTGACCCGGGACTCGGGGCAACACCATATTTTTTTGACAGTCGAAGGATAATTTTAAAGTATTTTCCTCAAGTTTTTTAAGTGCTTCATAAAATGGCTTTGCTTTTAGATTATGAACACGTAGCATGCATATTAGCTTTGCCTTATTATCCCTGTTGGTTTTGGCAGTTATTAAGCTTTTAAGTCTTATACATTCCGAGCAAGCATCGGTGGCAGGACTCTTGAAGCTAATGTTAAAATCCCTTGTAAATACTTCCCGAAAATAGTCATATTTTACAGCCAATCTGCTGTTTTCATCACAGTATATTTTCCACAACTGCCTTATGGATAGATCACTTGGCATATACTGTCATTGAGATTTATTCCTAGTTTAGTAAGACTGAACACATTTTAACTTTAAAATAAATGCTTTTACATTTTCTTCTTTCGGCATATTTTGTACTTATCCTATCCCCTCCTCTATTTTCTTTGGGTGGTATAGTGTCAATCAAATAATTTTTAGCTGTTTTGCACCCGAAACCTTGAAATGTCCAAGATAGATAAAAAGGCTTTACTGCAAATCTGGAAAGTGCCATCTTTAGTTTTAATAAAATATTTTAACGAAACGGAATTATTTCGAGTTCCTTTTATTGGACGACGCCTTTTTGGAACATTTGGTTCTGTATGTTTAAGAATAAAGTTATCTTGCGCAATTTTCGTAGTATTTTCATAGAATTTTTCATGAAATCTTCGAATATCTTGCACAGACAAGTTTTCACAGGCAAAAGTACTTTTTTTATGATGACATTTGGGGTGTCTAGGTAGAGTTTTAGGCTTATACCTGCAATAAAAATATATTTTAAGTACCTACCTACCTAACTATTACAAATTTATTTAAAATATTACCTTTGCACTTTATCTTTTGCTTTCTTCCAGTTTGATGGATTTCGCAATTTCTTTTGGCCTTTACCAGGTGTAGCAAGACAAATGAGTCTTCCAGATCACAATGTGTGTAAGACTTTTAGAGATTTTTAACAAAAACAGCACAAATTAACTTTCAAGCACTGCACAAATAAAATCAACGTACCTATTTATACCGCAGTCAAAACAAAACTAAACCATAAAACTATTATTTGTGGAACACATGCCTGTAGGATCTCGCGGAACAAAACAGTTTTGATTCCGCGTATTATTACTGTGGTATAAGTGTAAATGGAAGAAAAGAGTTTTGAAAACGTTGCAGATTAATGGATCAAAACATTTTTGAAACATTATTTACATAGGATTAAAAAAGTTTTGCTACCGTTACTACTTTTTCGAAGGCAATTTCTTTGGGATTTATCAAGTTTTGTGGCCAAATAAATTTGACATCTTATGTCAAACGTCTTAAAGAAGACAGCGCCACACATATGTCATTTTTGAATAAAAATGGATTTAAGCAGTTTTGCAACTGAACGCCCCACTTATTGGTTAACTTCACCAATCAACAAATATGTACAATATCTTTTATCATTTTTAATACATTTTTCTATTCTACTTGTAATCTATGCAACAATTGACTACTTCAATTTCCGCTCCTGAGATGCTTCTTATAATATCAATTCTATCAACGCTTTACTGGAGAGAAGTAAATTAATGATACCACATAAAAATCACTGATTTCTGATTCAAAGACCATCAGGTTCATTAAGTACTTTCTCAGTAATAATAGGACTTATTAAATGATTTCAATTTATTGAGATTGACTTAATAAACTAATCTAATAATTATATACCAATGATGTCGAGACATAACTCGAGAAGGTATTTTTTAAGGCCTTTATACTTTAATAGTACCTTTCGGCCTCAAATGAGGAATAATTCTATTTATTACATCAGAAGTATTTTTCTTTTTTGCTTTCTTTTGAGCATTTTTCTATGCCAGACTTTCCTCTAGAATCAAATTAGGATTAAATTGACCACCTAAACAAATTATTGCTTTTAATCCATTAGAAATTCCCCTAGTTAATACTATAATTCTCCTTTATTTAGGTATTACCATTTTATGATCATCAAAGAAAATAACTACAACCAAGCTATTTCAAGTCTTGCCATTATTGTTCTTTTAGGATTTTATTTTACAATTCTTTAAGGATTAAATCTCCATTTACAATTTTAGACAGAGTTTATGGCTCAACTTTCTTTGTAACAACTGGATTAAATGGTTTACACGTAATTATTGGATCAATATTACAACACACAATCTTATGTTATGGAATTTCTTCAGTCCAATACTCTATATTTTACCAATTTATACTCCCACAGCATGAAAGATTTAATTCATTAGGAATTTCTTGAATAACCAGTTATGGTGTATTTTATTATTTTGGACGATCTCATTAACGCTTGTTGAAAGTCCTAAATTGTGGAAATTTTTCTCCTGCTTAAGAAGGGGTCAAAGTTAACCAATATGCCAGTACTTGTTTCTTCATTGGCTGTCAACTCATGAGTATTCGAAGGGATTGTATATCGTTATTAGTTTCTTAGATTAGCCAAATTATAAAAGGTTTTCAGGTGTATTGACGTCTTTCCTGAAATTGGGTTGCCGTGACAGCATATAAAAGTAAATTTTTAACATTGTATCAGAATGAAAAAAAGAAGCAAACTTAACTAAAATTATGCAGAAAAGATCATAAAATATAAGCTATTTGACATCTAATGTCAAGTACTCTAAACTGATTATCGCAATACTTTTGTTTCCAGCCCTCTTATCCGCGACAAAAAAAAATTATTTGACGTTATTTGGGTTGCCTATGTTAATTACAATAATAGCTGAAACAAATATGTATGACCATTTTTTTGGTGTGCATATTGTCTAGCCTTGAAAAAAAATCATCATTATTTAAAAATCCCTTAACAAATGATTATCAGCAAAATATTGGCAGAATTCAAAAATTAATAAAAACAAGCAATTTAAGTGATATAATTTTAAAAAAATATTCTTTTAAAAACCGTAAATTGCTCAAAATCAAAAGAAATATTAAAATCGGTTGAACTCACATCCCCTTCCTCATAATGATATATTCGTATATGAGAAAATGTCATCATCATCATCAAAAGGCAAAATAATCATGTTTAAACAAGCTATCAAATTATGTTTTCATAGTCATTTTGATGGGTATTGTGTCATTGTTATAGTAAAAATCAATTTAGAAAATACTACCTCATACAATCAATTATTGAAAGGAAGAAGAAAATAATCTTATTCACGAGTTTAGAAGAAATATGAACTTAAATCTTCTTAAACTAAAACTTAAATCTAACGATACCTTTTGTTATATTTGATTTAAGTCCAATAAGTCTTAAATACAAGAATTTACTTAAGGTATTATATATTTTTTTATATACTCAAGAGCTGAGGTTTTATCTATAGATAGACCTTTGAGCTTGTTTCTTCTTTTCAATATCCTACCTAACTTTATGTTGAATATTGAAATTGAAAGGAATGAAAAGCCATAGTTTATTTTTTTTCACATTTTATACCTCATCACATAGCTTACCAAGATAAAGTATAAGTTTATATTCCTTTAAGCGGTTAGATCTTACTTCAAAATTATTACCAACAATTTTTCTTGCCTATTTTTTTTAAAGAGATTTTTTCTAAAATTTCTAAGCCTTACCATTTGCAGGATATAGCCGTTCTCTTCCCTTATCCGGACACGTAGTTATGGTTTTGTGATATTACCAAATTTTGTAGAGAAAAATATAATCGAATACACTATTTTGCTAGCATTGATAGTTTTTTATTAGCAAATTGATAGATCATTTAGCACAGGAACTCGCAATTTATTTTAATTAACTAATTTGTGTCTCAGATGTCCCTGCTGTTGCGTCGTCCCCCAGGTCGTGAAGCTTACCCCGGTGATGTATTCTACCTTCACTCTCGTCTGCTCGAGCGTGCCGCCAAAATGTCCGACGCCCATGGAGGTGGATCACTCACCGCCTTGCCCGTCATCGAAACCCAAGCCGGTGACGTATCCGCTTACATTCCCACCAACGTAATTTCCATTACTGACGGACAAATCTTCTTGGAAACTGAATTGTTCTACAAGGGTATCCGTCCCGCCATCAACGTCGGTTTGTCTGTATCCCGTGTAGGTTCCGCTGCCCAGACCAAAGCCATGAAACAGGTTTGTTTTTCTTTAACATAATGTTTTTAATTTGGCCCCTTAATCTTAGGATAAATAGAGATTGGAGCATGTCAACAAATTAACCTTTCTTTAACTGTTAAAATTCATACTCTAATTATTATAAATATATTTTCCTATTTCCTCTAAAATGGCAATTCTTTGCAAACTTTATAAAATGGTATAAAATATAGTACGGGCACTTAACAAAACAGTTTAATTAGAGTCTTAAAAAAATTTTAGACATTTATTTTAAAACATCTGGTAAAATCATAGTTATTACCTTTAAGAATATTATAACGTCCTTTTTAATCAACCAGAGATTAGGATAAGACTAAAAGGGGCCAACTTAAGCAGGTTTTAAGTCAATCTTGTGTAAGAAGTTTCAATAATCAGTTTTTTGTTAAATATCGTCCTTCTACCACATATTTGGCATACATGAAGTCAGTTTTTTTTCTTAAGTACAAAGCAATATTTATTTTACAACTACTGCGAGCGAACTCTCTAACTCGATAGAAAGAAAATTTCTTTCTATTATAGAGAAAAAGTCTAAACCCTACTCTTAATCTCAACTGGCTTCGATCGGGTAGAGTTCGGGTTGCCGTCGGCAACCTTCGGAATAGAAATATGGAAAGAGAATGTATGGTCTTGCTATTACTTTCGTCTCTTTTTAGTACATTGAAAAAAAGAAGTATTTATCTTTGTTGTGGGGATGTTTTTGTAGCAGATTTGAAAATCAACAAATTCTCATATTCTCCTATTAGACCATTAAGCCCCATTGTGCAAGGACCAACGTTTTTAAGAATGTTATACTTTTTTTTTTCTAAAGTGAAATGAAATGGTGAACCGATGAATGCCAAGTTAATCAAAAGAAAAGAAGTACTAAAAATAGTGAAAGTTTATGGCCTTAAGAGGGTCTCTAAAAGTTGTTGATGCCCGGATGAACTTAACCCCTCTTACCTGAAACGCCCAGAGAACGAATCCTTCACAATGCTGCTAGCTCAAGCCGATGTGGGTTCTAGCTTCTTTCTCAACCAAATGAACCAAAATTTCTTGGTAGTAACTACCCAAGAGTTACCCAAATAAATGTCAAAATCAGTATGGCGCCACCAAGTTTTGGATTTTATATAATCCCAAAGGACGCCCAATATTTATCAAAATTTATATAGGCAAGTTCAAAACGAAACTTGGAAAACAAAATAAAAGTCAAGTCGGTATACACTATTATTTCCAAATTACCTATGATATTCTAACCTACTCAACTCAAGTGAAAAACAAAATAACAACAGAAAATAACAATTTATTTAAGTCTTGATTATCACAGAGAATTATGTTATGTTAATTTATTTATCTTCAAGAGGAATAATTATTTAAGTTGGTAATAAGGAACCACAACATTTAAGTTTCTAATTACAAGAAAAACAAAGTTGTCAACAGATAATGTGCCATAAAATTAAATTTTCCAGAATGGTGCACTGTCATTCGTGACCATGTTTATAAGAAATATATCTATAAGAAATATATCTAAAAAAAAATACACAATCAAAAGTGTGGTTGTCAAAATAAAATAAATTTGTTACACCCAAACCTTTTGGGGAATGAATCTTTAATTCGAATTAAACTAACAATTTACATGGCACGGTATATCCCGCCACGGACATTGACCTAAGCAAAAAAAAAAATATGACAATCCTAACTGTTGAAGCTTCCCCAATCAAAATTACCCTTTATATTAGTTTACTCTAATATTTACTAGCTAATCTGAGAAAATTTGACATCTTAGGAGTAGTTTGAAAATAAATAATATAACCCAAGTATATACTCGTAGAACTACGAAGCCGGCTGCGTCTTACCTCACAGGAGTAACTTGTCACATATATATGTACTCTTATCAGTAATATTCAATAATAAAATAGCATAGATTAAATAATGTCAATAAAATTTTAAATAAACTTTTGAGACAAAGTACAGTCGAACCTGGTGGGTCTTTGGATTATCAGAATAATATAAATATATCCAGCCTTTGAATGAGAAAAATAATTACATCCCCTAACCACCACAATTCGGCTTCACCCCGCTCAGATTGTAAAGTCATATATGTATGTATCTCAACTCAAAAGATAAAAGTTGTGATAATAAAAATAAAATAAGTGAATAAAAAAATGTTATGTTGTGTCACTTAGCTCCACACACAGAAGACTCTACTTCAGATTCGAGATTCTCCCAGACATCCAATTCCCAGTCAAAGAAAAACTGCAGGCTTCCAGGCTTCACCTCTTCCACTTCACAATACGCCAAGCTCTGGTAGTGGTCTAGGTTAGACGTTAGCTCACAGTTGCTTAAAATCTCCTCTAGATTCGAGCCAGTAGAGTACATAACCCCAAAATAAAAGTACCATGTGGCATGAAGAAATCAAGTCCGTACAAAAAAAATCCGTCCAAAATCCATGTTATGTAGCTCTAGTAGCCAAAAGAAAAAAAAAACAACCCTATACTATCAGTATAAACGATAAATTCAAGAATACCAATCAGGACCGCCATTTTGCCGATGTTCGAGGGCACGTGAAAAATTATTAGGTTTTAAATCGCCATAAAGGCCAGTAAATTCAACAAAACAACAAATTATAGCATTACGCCGAAAACGTTGATTTACTATCACCACATTTAGTCAATTATATCCCCATATGGGTAAAATTCACACGAATTTCAAAAAGAACTAAAGCACTCTTCACTTCATGATGGCGGTCTGGGAAAAGGGACGACCGCAGAGGTCAAACCCGTATTTAAGCAATCACGCACAAAATGTATTGCCAATCGAAAATAACTTAACTTTTTTTTTAAGTACCATAAAACCTTTTATAAAAAAATAAATAACTAAATTTATGGCCCAAGGAAGTTGGCAATGAAAATATGTGTCACTATGACACTCAATTTCGATTTTCCCTAGACCAGCAACTTCTTGGTATCTTCCAAGAAAACTAATATTTACATAAGATAAAAAGAGACAAAAATTAGATAGGTCAGTCCGAGTAAAATCAACCAGCATATCTGGTATGGTCAAGCCAAAATCAGATATTGTACTATGAACAGTACAACATACACAATAATTGTACATGCCCAATTAATCATTATTCGTTATAAAATAATTAAATAAAGTATGGAATAATCAATATGCGATATAATTTAAATTCTAAAATATTTCTTTAGTCCAGAACTGGGTTTTATAAGAGTATAAATAAAATTTCATTAACAACCAGTACAATATGAAGCTGAAATGTACAAAACTAAATGTGTCCTTAAAAAAAAGAATACTGTAATTTGAAATGGCTAGAGAACAGAACTATGGGTTACTTGGGAGGCTATTACAGAGAGGGCATTACTAGTATCAATCATTAATATTTGTAAAATATCTATTTTGAAAATATAACTGTAATCAGTGCTTTTAATAAAGAGTATAAAATGCTAATTTTAACCTGTAACAAGAAGTGATAAAGGGAATATGGTCGGCTTGAAAGTGATTCTAAATGAAACTTACTAATTAAATAAAGAATAGGATTTTATTAGAAAATGTTAGTTAAAATTAACCATAAAAGTCCACAAAAAATAACTTACTTAAATCAGTTACAACAGATAATTAGGGTTTTATTGCGGTCAAAAGATCAACGGTATATCTTTGAGTGAACTATAATTTGTTAACTACTTTTTTCAGGTCTAAAACGATCATTAAGTTTATAAGGTCATATAGTTTATCTACGCTTATTTACGCCCCGAAATTGGGAAATTCCCAGTGATTCCACAGAAGGGAATAAAATGTATAATCCTTTTATCCCTAATTCAATCGTTTGTTCTTTCTCTTCCATTTCTAAGGCAAAATTAATAATATTATTATCTTAAATCTCTATTTTAAGACAAATTTTAAAATATAAATTTAATAGTAAATATATTTAAATTAAAAAAAAGAAAATATATTATGCTATTATAAATACACACTAGGAAAGAGATAAGATAAAATTAGGAGGATCCGTCATAAAATTCGCCGTCTTATTGATACCTAAAATTACTTCAAAAATCTATAAGAAAACTTCTCCCTTATCGGCATCCCTTATGAATATAGGATGAAAACAGAAACAATAACAAAGCATACTTATTACTTAAAAGATCGATAATGTCGAATGACATTTCAGTAATTGACATTGTGGGCTGTGAAAAATGCCATTAGCTATAAAAATACCCTAATGTTTGTAGATTGGGTAGTATAAGAATGTCTAAAGCCGAACGATGCCGAGTGACATAGAGAAAAGGTTAGCAAGTGCTAATCGCGCATAGAAAGATATTTTCTTTCTATATTTTTTCTTGTCTATTTCTATGTTTATCGAGTTAGAGAGTACGGCTGCTGATTACTAGGCATGAAAATTACTTTTAAGTTAATCATAACCCCATGTTAAGTCTCAATACAAGCTTAATAAGCTTAGCCCCATCACATGTTTGTGGTTCTTTGCTTGGTCATAAATGTTCTTACTGTATGTTAGATCATATTATAATGCTAGTAAAGAATTTAAATTTTTGCCTAAAAAGGAAAACAAAATTCCAGAAACCAAAAAGCTTGTTAAAAAATATGGATCGAGTTATCTACCTCAAGGTCTTTTAAAGGTAATAATAAACATTTCATTGTTCCAACAAATAAACCCTCTTTAAACAAAGAAAATGCGTTTAATAAATAATATTTACTCAAAAACTTTCGAACATTGACGAATTCACTGCAATATCTATAATACTGGAGAATTTTCTGCATAAAACACATTACAGAAAACAAAAGTAGTTAATCAACAGTAACAAGAATTGCTTTGAACATTTATTAAATTAATATTGAACGCTGGTAGCTTTTAATAGTTTTTTTTAAATAAATTAAATAACTAGTTTATTGAATGTATATAATTTAATATACAGATAATATGGATTAGGTATATGCAAGTAAAATCATTGCAAGCTTATAAATTTGACAGTCATGAGAAACTCTGTTTCTTTGGACTACAAAAAATAATGAAGTCTAAAATATTTTCTTAAAGAACAAAAATAAGTATCCACCACTGTATTATCAGACCCATCATGATATTATATGTGTGCGAAACTTGAACCATGACAAAGCAAAATGAAAACTGACTAACAATAGCAGAACTGAAAGATGAAAACTCCAAATAGAATACCGGGTCAAAAACAACAGTGAACTGGAAAACCTGCCGTCGACCAAATATCATCGAAACGGTTAAAGCTGAAAGACTAAGGTGACAAACGAGTGGTGAAATTAGTACGGGAGCAAAATTCAACGGACAGAAAACCACTTGGAAAACCCAAATTGCACTGGGGGGATAACCTGTTGCAGACTTCAGAACCTTAAATATCGCCAATGCTGTACAGCTTATGACGGATATGTTAGGAATTCTGCTAAAAACTGCTTAAGAATTCTTCAGAAGGGAGAAATACAAACTGGTGTATTGAAAAAAATTGTGTAATATGTTTTGAATCTCGCATTAAATATATCATTCTGTTTTGGAGTGTCTCAACTGATTGGAAGATAGCATTCAAAACTGAAAAATATGTTATTTGACTTTTAGCAGGAATACAAAGACAGTTATCTGCAAGACCCCATTTTAAGCAGTTTAAACTCTTAGCTTTATTATATATAATGGAATGTTTGTATATAAAAACAAGGACCAGTTTACATTTGCAAACTCCTCCACCAGGCAAAGACAGAATTTAATTTTATATTCTAGGCATCAATCTATCTTCTTTTAAAAAAGCTTTAAATATATGTCACCAAAACTGCTAAATAATTTACCAAACAGCTATAAAAATTTAAACATCAGAAAATTCAAAAATGTAATGAAGATAAAAAAGGCATGTTAATAGAAAAGGCATCTACCCTACAAGAACTCCTGGTGGATACATTAAATTAATGAGGCAATTTCAACTTTCTTCAATTCCCAAATTTTTGTAACATAATTACTGCAGTCATATTCTGACAGTCCTTGTTTATAGTTTTGTGTATAGTATTAGTATTATAGGTAAATGATATTTTACCTTTTTTTTTAGTTCTTAGGACTTTAGATTAATGAGAAAATTCCGTACAGCTTATGTGTTTTTTTTTAATTGTAGAAATAAATAATTTGCTGAATTTAAGAAATTGAAGACAATCATTTGCTATAAAAACCAAACCATCTCAAATATTGGCCAATATAGGTTTAGAACCTAAGTACAAAATCTTTTTAAAGGCTTTTTAAAGACAACGAAAGCTCTTGAAAAAACTATACTTTTTTACACTGTTATGAAAATCTTTGGATAATTCCTTAATAACAAAACCAAAAAGATGCTTTTTTTCCGGACTTATACATATACCGGGTCACACAGAAAAAAGGGAACACTAAATAACTTTCTTACTTTTCAAGATAAACAAATGAAATTTGGTATATTGATAGAATAGTTATAAGAGCATCTTTCGACATATTCAGTTTAACAGGAAATGACACTAATTTTCTTATTTTAAATGGGACACTTGGTATATTATTATGTATTTCGATAGAAAATAATATTCTGGAAACAATGATACTGTATTTTCTACTTTTTGTTTTATACTCATAGAAAAAAAAATTTTAAATTTTAAAATAGGGTGCCATGAATGCGTTGAAAGTTTTAATTTTTAATCAAATAATCACGGAAAAATAGTTTTTATTCCATTTTATGACTTAAATCTTTTACACCCTATTTAAACTGTCCAAACCATTAGTTTTGGCATTTATTTATTTTTTTAAATAGCACATTATTGGGAACAAACACTTTTGAAATGCGGTTTCTTTTTCTCAATAATTCGATATGATTATCTTTTAAATCGGTTGATAAAGAGAAAAAAACTAAGTCACATAAATAAACGCATTTAATTAATAAAAATAGCATAGAAGGCTTTGATTTCTTCAATCGGCTGTGTTTTGGCGCGTTCTTCATTTATTTTTCAGTTGACATAATATATGACATCTTGTTAAGCGTAATTATTATTTGTTATTTAAATAAATGTTAGTAACATTTGAAATGTTTACCAATGAAGAAAAAGTTAATATGCCGTACGCATACTCCCGCGCATACGTACTTTCATTCGACAAGAAGGTGGTTGTTTTGAGCAATACATGTAAAAAGTTTCCTATTAAATAATTTATAAACCTAATATTTTTTCTGTTTGTTTACCGTTTGTGTGTAGCTATGTTATGTTAAGTAAATGTTAAATAAAATATGTAATTTTTGAAAAATTTGTTCTTTTATTCTCGAATAGTAATATGACGTTTGACAAAATGTCGATGTGTTATGTCATTTGAAAAAAAGCGCAGGCGTGTCATTACAATGCTTCCTGTTCGTTCATTTTTGTGAATTAGCTTTTTCTTCCTATGGGCTTATTTATCAACCGATTTAAAAAATAATCATATCAAATTATTAGGCGAAAGAAACCGCATCTCAAAAGTGGTTGTTCCCAATAATGTGCTATTTAAAGAAATAATGTAAATGTCTAAATTAATGATTTGGACATTTTAAATAGGCGTGTAAAAGATTTAAGTCATAAAATGCAATGAAAACAATTTTTTTCGTGATTACTTGATTAAAAATTAAAACTTTCAACGCATTCGTGGCACCCTATTTTAAAATTAAAAAAAAAATTATTTTCTCTATAAGTATAAAACAAAAAGTAGTAAATAGAGTACCATTGTTTTTAGAATATTATTTTCTCTCGAAATACGTAATTTTATACCAAGTCTCCCATTTAAAATAAGAAAGTTAGTGTCATTTCTTGTTAAACCGGAAGTGATGGAAGTCAACAGAATATTTCAAAAGATGCTTTTATAACTATTCTATTGATCGATATACCAAATTTCATTAGTTTATCTTAAAAAGTAAAAAAGTTA
Source organism: Anthonomus grandis grandis (assembly GCF_022605725.1). Taxonomy (NCBI): domain Eukaryota; kingdom Metazoa; phylum Arthropoda; class Insecta; order Coleoptera; family Curculionidae; genus Anthonomus; species Anthonomus grandis. The sequence continues at coordinate 14,372,535 of NC_065550.1, forward strand.
TTAAGTGTTCCCTCTTTTCTGTGTCACCCGGTATATTTTTATTTGACATATATATTTGAATTATAGACATGTTTTCTAAGCAGTTCCAAAACGAACAAATTACATCACTAATAAAATAAATAAATCTTTTATAAACATAAAATAAATTATATATTTTTAGACATTGTGCCTGTTTTGAGAGATATTTTGGGTATTGAAAAGTTAGTAGGGGAAGTCTTTTCTCCACAAATAAAATGCTAATCCTCTCATTTCAGGAGTGATGCATTTTGGCAAGTGTTCTTGCCATCATCAGACTTGAGTTACTTAACACATATACAAATTCTAAACAATAACAGTAGTTAGTATTGTAGTATTTAGTATAGTAGTTATTGTTTAGAATTTGTGTATGTGTTAAGTAACTCAAGTCTGATAATGGCAAGAACACTTGCCGAAATGCACCACTCTTGAAATGAGAGGATTAGCATTTATTTGTGGAGAAAAGACTTCCCCTACTAACTTTTCAATATTATATTGACTCCACTTCAGAAAGGACTTTTTCCTTAATATAAGATATTTTGGGCTTATCAGTCCTAAACAGTTTCCTGAATAATACATTAATATTCATAGTGTGTATGTTTTGTAGGTCGCCGGTTCCATGAAACTGGAACTCGCCCAATACCGTGAGGTAGCCGCCTTTGCCCAGTTCGGTTCCGACTTGGACGCTGCCACTCAACAACTGTTGAACCGTGGTGTCAGGTTGACCGAATTGTTGAAACAGGGACAGTATGTACCAATGGCCATTGAAGAACAGGTCGCCATTATCTACTGCGGTGTCAGAGGACACTTGGACAAACTTGACCCCTCAAAGATCACTGTTTTCGAGAAGCAATTCTCTGAACACATTAAGTAAGTAATTTTTTCCTAACTAACGTTTAATAGAAAACTACTACCACTTATTAAAGAAATGGCTTTCCTTAATTTTCCTAAACTCTGTACTAATTTATTCCAGTGTTAGGGTTGGAGGTCACTTTGTCTTCTGTGTGTGTTCTGTGAGATGTTCTTGATATTTTTGCAGTTTTTATTGTTTTCAGCCATCATTACTTACTTATTAGTATAGCATCAAAAGTAATAACAATTTCTTGAAACAAAAACAAAACGAATGAAACTAAAAAGCATTAGTAAAATATCTAAACATTTTAAAAAGGTCCATCTACACTAGTCTAGTGGGGAAATTGTTTGCCAGCACCTGTCTTAACAAAATAAACCTAAGTATAATGAATGTTGCATCATACGTTTAAAGAATTGGAAACTTTTTCTGACTATATTGTTAAAAATTATTTATAAAAGGTCTCCAAGATATGACTTGACAATATTGGTTAGTTGTTTAACTGTTTATTAGAAAAGTTTAATGTGATCTTTTGTTTGAAGGAATATAGAGAAAATAGACATTCTGGGCGGTTTAGCACTTTTTCCAGCGCATTTTCCAATACCTGAAGCGTGTCTGATATGTTTTTAGTATAACCGGAAGTTCTTCTAGCGAAACGGCCTTTATCTATTCAAGTAGTAGCAAAACGCCGTCCTTTTGTGCTTCGTGTTAGTTTTGGACAGTGTGGCAGGGAGCCAAGTCTGGTAAATGCGTCGGCTCAGGCATGATTACGCTGTTGATATCGGTAAAAAATTATGAACACGTAATAACGTGTGAGATGGCCCTTTACCGTGACTAGTTTTTCACAATTTCGATTTTTTCGTATTGCTTCTCGCTAGCTGCGTACATCTTAACCGCACTTTCTCCACTGGGACTTGCCGGATGCAATTGAAGTAGGCTTGCCGAATGCTGCAGTCAACATTTTAAGTATCTAGGAGTACGTAATTTTATTTTCTATAGAAAATATATTACAGATTCTTTGGTACATTTTTTAAATAATGTCAACGTATATTCGTTCTGGACATGTGTACCAACTCCACAAAATAGAAAATCAAGAATCCAATGTTCATATTTACATGTGAAATTTGAAGTCTTATTTTTTTTTAATCCCATGTATGTTAACTTGTCATTTTTCTTAAGAACTCTACAGTTAGTGGGTTTTTGTTTTTTCACTATAAGCCATCCTGCTCCTGTTTGTTTCTGGGTTACATAGGAGTCGACAAAAATCACTCATATACTGTATTTAATAATTGTCATCAAAAATAGTACTTAAGTATTACTCTTATTTCATTATTAAAGCTAGTAATGTTTATTTTATTCTCGATACGCGTTTACTAATACAAATTAATATCTTCAGGGGAAGATTAAAACTGTCAACAGTTCCTCAGCGTCATCCAACATCCATCATCAAAAAATTAAAATTAATTAGCCTTTTTTGGAATTCCTAGATCCCCAAATTTGTAACATCATGAATGACTTTTAGATATGTCTTTATTATCAGTCAAGCAAGGATTGTCGTATTCCGACGTATATCCGAACTCTTACAATTACTGTGATGACGGTATTTAAAACCCAGTATCTTCACTACTGGAAATGTCTAACCTAAATATGTAAAAACTGATTGTGAACATAATGAACAAGTAAATTATAAATTTCAACTAAAAACACCTCCTCTTCTAAAAAGAATTCATAACTTTTCTCTGAATATTTCGCTTCTTGCAATTACTTTTGTTATAATGCTTTAACATAAAGCCACTATCCGATATTACAGATATAAAATAAAATCTTAAATTATTTTTTTAAATTATAGGAGCAGACACCAGAACATACTGCAGAGCATCTCCAAAGAGGGTAAAATTACCGAAAGCACCGATGCTGAATTGAAGAAAATCGTACAGGAGTTTATTGCTAGCTTCTCTGGTTAATTTTTTAATTAATTATATTTATTATAATACGGCTTTTAGCTGACAACGTATAAAAACTCATAAATACTAAGTATTTTGCCGTTGTTTGCTAGAAGATCCATATTGTGTAATTTTACCATATGTCGCCAACAACCTGTCTATTTACACATAAGTTTTAGAATGCTAAGGTGATTTTTTAGAAAATGTTTCAGAATCCTAATCAACTTTATTTGAAATGCGTGAAGGTGCGGCATTTCGTTGTTTTTATTAAGTATTTTTTGTTTGTATCGAAACACAATAATAAATAAATTACTCTAAATGTTTTGAGTTTTATATTTATCTTTTCCTTATACTAACTCACAAATACCTCGACTCTTATGTCTTTTTTTTTCTTTTAACTAAAACAAATCGTATAAAATTTTTATATACATTACAGTTATCTCAAAAACAAAATCTTAAAAGATTATCAGTCTTACTTAAAACTAATTTTATTTATGAGAATTAAATCACTGTTCGTAAATCCTATACATTTTTTTAATGCCAAAGACCCTGATCGGTTATGGCTGTGAATATAATGTTCAAATAGTGCTGAAGATTTGTAATAATACAAACTAGGAAAAACATTGCGTTGCTTAAGTGAATGTATAGAGAAATCAAACCAAGTGTGATTCAAATTTAAAAAAATTATAGCTTAGAGCACTTTCGGTGTGAACTAATGATGGTTGTGTATTTTTTTTAAGTGACCATTAATAACCTCCTGTGCAGGCGTTTAACAAAAATGTTTCATCGCATGTTTTGAAAACAAAAGATAGGGACAACATTTTTATAACGATATACAGACATTTTCATACAGGACTAGATAAGTTTCAAGTTGTCAGTTAAAAATCAAGAATCATGTTATGATTGCCTTTCACAAAGGTTTGCAAGTTCTGAAGCTACTTACAGATTTTTCTCGAGCTTTCATTTTATAGGTGACAAATGATGTTGATTTTGACTTCATGAACTCACGGTAATGAATAATAAACCACTAGCCAATTAATATGCTATTTACAGATTAAAAGTAAAATTGTTTCAAATACTAATAGCAAAATACTGTCTTTTAAGTCAGTATGTGGTTCGAATAAAACTGATTTAGGGGGAAATCAGAACGAACACGAAGTAATGAAATCAGTATATAAGGATGACAAAAATAGTGGTAATGGAAGTACGGAAGCGATATTATTTTTACAAGAAATGAGATTGTTTCAAGTACAAAGCGTTTAAAAAGGAAAATGCCAATGAAAACACTGAAAGTAATTTTTGATGCATGTTTTATGGGTCTATAATTATAGCTCAAATAAAGGAAAAATAGATCTGCTTCGTGGTATGTAAACTCTAGAGCTTCCAGTCACTTGATTGAATACAGGAGGAAAAGCAACAATACGACTTTCAGAGGATGACACAATTCATAAAATGTGGTACTGGTGTAAGAGTGAAGAACTGAAAAGTCCATAATGTGTCTTGAGTGCCGCAATTAGATTCAAATCATCTAGTATCGGCGAAAAAGCTGCATTTTTATAAATATGAGTATAAAATCGATGTACTCACGAAATCGATCTCGAGGATTCTTCTCAATATATTTACTCTTGACTTAATACTTTCAGATGTTTGCGGTCCTGAGAATTGTATAAAAAAAAATCTTTTAAGGTGAAGATGTTGTTCAGGAAAGCTTACTACAGAATTACTAGTATTTTGAAGACAACAAACCACGAGCTGTGATATGCCATATAAGGGTTATTCAACCTTTTAATTTTATCGTTTTGTTGTGCTCTGATTTAAACTAGTTTTATAAAGTTTGTATACAGAGTGGTCCAGTTTCGAAAGCGGAAACTTTTGTATTGTAAAGTAAAGTATATTCGAAAAATGCTTCGTTACAAAGATACAGGGTGTCAAACTTTTAAATAATAAAATATTTAAATTTGATTATATTTTCAAAATTTATTTGGCATCTTTGTTAGATAAGATATATCTTTTTACGTAAAAACTATGAATCACTGATTTTATTTTCAATAAAAATTATTACTGAAGTTCTCGCTTAATTTACAATAAAAAATTATTTTTTTTTTCATTCACTACGTAATTTGCTAAAGACAATTTTAATTTATTAGGGAATTGAACCTCTTTTTTTACATTTTGGAATAGGAAATGAAACAGAAGATTATTACTATCAGTATTTCGTAGACACTACAATACCTGAATTCCAGATGCTCAGATTTTTATTGAAACTCGTCAGAATTTTCGGAACTTTGGCCTGAGTGGTAATGATAAACAAAATAGAAACTGCCCAAATAATAATCTAAATAACCGTACACTTCGTACTTTTGAAACTTGGATTACGCGTGAGATTATCTTATCTATTTTAATCTACCAAATTTCACTTAAATATCTAAAGCAATTTTGAACATATACTGTTTACTTAATACTAAATTTAAATATTTTAATTAAAACTTCGACACCCTGTACCTCTGTAACAAACCATTTTTTGAATAAAGTTTACATTATATTTTCAGATTTTCTATCCGATATCTAAGTTTCCGCTTTCGAAACTGTATATTTTTGTGTCTTGCTTTATAAAGCAAGCTCCAAAAGTAATTAGGGCAAATAAGGGCAGTTGGAAATTGGTTTCTTTGATGTGCCTTTTCTGCATATACCGATTCAATTGCTTTTTGTATATGCAAAATAATATGTTATTGCATTTTCCAGCAAAACATCTTGTACCTATTTTTTGTTAATAATTATTTCTGTCAAAAAATGGTCTCCTGTACATAAATGATAATTAGCATTTTATAAACTTTTTTTTTTACTCGAACAACATTTTCAGTTTGATTTCTGTAATTTATAACAGCTGATTCATATCCAATACTGATCAGGAGTCATCACAATTATTGAAATATTGTACTGACCCATTAGGCAAATTAACCTACATAAAGCTAAAAAAATAGAAATAAATAATATTTTTTACCCGAATCCCTGTACACAAAGCGTTTTTGTTATACTAAAACTTGCTGGTATTTACAAAAAAAAAATAAAAAGGAGGAAAAAAGTACGAGACGCAACACAATTTAAAGTGGAAAATCGCCTTTAGTCCAGTATATCAGGCAGTGTTGCGAAAGTTTCGATGCGTTAAAATGATCCATCCTCAACATCTGCGAAAAATTAAGATGCCTCTGGTAAGCCTCGTTTTCTCTAGCAGTGTCGCCACATATTCGGTGAAGATCTGAAAGAAAGATGTGATTAGATTAGGTTTTTGAGCCGCCAAAACAAAAAATTAAATCGGATTAAACACAAAACAAAGAAACCAAATTCTCCATTATATTAGAATGCCTATATGATGAAAGAAATATACCTGATTTGTATATATTAACAAATAAAAACATTAGATTGCACGCTTAAAGGGTTTTATTTTCATTTAATATAATACATACACGCTACAAATTGTTTTATTATACTGTGGTTTCATTAGTGACTGTTGCTCATGGTAATTTTATTTGAGTTATTGGGGCTTTTTGAAATCGAGTTGGAAAAACTGATCTTTAGTTATGAAATATAAAATATGAATAAACATGTTGGATCATTTAAATTTCGCGTAAAGGATTTTGTTGAAAGGTTAGTTTGATCTCAACATAAGGCCCGCTCGTACAACCGTTAGGAGTTTGCACCTCATCGTTCCCAACTGAGCAGCGTATCCAATTTTCATGATCATTACAAAATTTAAATATAATTTAAAAATACGGGCTCCGGTCATAAACAATTCACATCGAAATGGTTAAGGATTCTGAGGCGTGGTCATAAATCTACCTGTGCTGTTGAAGCAATATATAAAAAAAGTGTTTTAAATCTTTTAAGATTTAGCTGGGCGTTAAATATAATTTATTGTTACAACCAATGGGCACGACATTATTTCTTGACTTTTGTAGATTAGAATAGGAAAGCTGTAGTTTGTCTGCACCTCCGCGTTAAGAGGTTGATAATCCAAATAAAATAAGCGAGATAACAATGTACAGCGAAATTTAATTTTTTAAAGGATCTCAGTTTTATTTGTTTTTTGACTAATTCCTTTTCTAAATATTTGTTGGGCAATTTACAAAAAAAAAGTTCAATTTAGATATAAAGGGTACATACAAAAATGCTACCAGAAGACTTACGAAAATATAGCTACCAGCTATATTTTCGTAAAACCAATCGTTTTAGCCTCTAAGGTGCAAAATACCCGCTTTTGTTCTGCCGTTGATTGGCCGTGATTAACATAAATATAATCTTTAATAAGTTTATTCGGTATTTTATTACATGGTACGTGATTCCAAAACGACGTCTAAGCTACTCATTATACCATAGGATTTAAGAAATTTTACAAAAATATTGTCATGGTGATCTTTTACGACGGTATTAATATTTATTAAAGAAACACTAAAAGGTAAAATAAGCCAAATCAGAAATACCTGCTTCCTTTATAGAATAAATAATTCACCATTTTCACCATTTCTAAGGTCTGAATAACTCCAATCTACAACCGATACTACCTGTGAGACAATAAAACTGCCCAGTAATTTCAATTAAAAATGAGGGTACCTAAAAAGGGCTACCTGAGGCTTTTTTCAAGATACGATCCTTTCAGGCCTTAAATGTGTTCCTAAAAAATCTATCTACTATTCCAATTGCTGTGTTTAGAGCATACAGAATATTTACAAATACCATTACCAAATGCTGTTTAAATATAAATAAACCTTTACAGAAAATCAGAAATTTGAGCGTGCTCTCAGAAACAGTAAGCGAATAAAGTCGGTTAAATAGTTTGAAAGTTGCGCATTTTTGTACCGCTTTTTTTATTAACTTTTATTTATTAAGAAACTTATTTAAAAAAGAAAAAGAAAACAGATGGTGGTAGTGGATAAAACGGAATTTTCACATTCTCGTGAAATTACTTCAGCTGTAACCAAAGTTCAGTCCTTGAGCCAATTTTTTTCTTGGTATAATATTTCTGATACTTGGTATATATATTTCTGATATGTTCGAAGTTGTAAAAACATGTAAAATACAAACTTTGCGGATGATATACAATTATGACATTCATTTAAAATCAATTATCTGCAAGAAGTTGAAATGGAAATTAATAATGATCTGAAAGCAATACTTAAATACGCGCAGCTAAATAACTTAAAACTTTTTTCAACTTTACTTTTTTCCCTTTTGAAAAAGACTTAAGATTTAAGTTTCATATTTTTTTCAGTTGTTAAAAAAAGCATATTTCGCATTAAGAACTCTTTAAATGAGATAAAGGATAATAAGTATAATATAAAATCAACGAGTTGGGTTGGCTTCGTATAGAAAATTTAGTTCAGTGTAACCTCAGTGTTGTTGTCCACAGAATTAATCTTACATCTTCACTCCTCTATTTGTTTAACAAATTGGCACCGAGAGGTGCAGTACATATTTCAGACGTAGTTTTTCACACAATGCTGTTTTTATTTACGTAGGTAATTTTTTAAATTTTATTAATATTTTTAATAATTATTTTTAATTAATAATTTATTATTTAGTAATTTTACGAACTCGCTTAAGACACTTTGTGTTACAAAAATACACTTTGCTCTATTTTTTCATTTAAAACTTTCGTCTCAAAATGAGATTTTATATAACGATAGCACAGTTTAAAACAAGTTTTACACCTTACTTCTCTAGAACTAGTCTCATAAAATAAGAAATGAATGAGTATTTCTGCCAAATATAAAATAATATTAAACGACCCCTTTTTAATTTTATTATTTCATTGCTCTAAACGGTCCTCTTATCACATTCAGTAGATCTCCTTTCAGGTAGAAATTCTTATGTATTAACTGGATTTAAAAGCGTATTATAAAATTGATTATTCATCGCCCAACATTTCCGCACATCATTTATCTATCCCCTCCCCCAAAATTTGACCATCCATTCATTTCTACCTAAAGTTTGGAAAGACCCTAACAGTTAAGTACCTAATCGGTGAAAGTTCAGTATTAGTGAAATAACACGCGGCAAGAATATAATTTAAAAATGCTTTATAATAAATCGGTGGTAAGTAGCCTTTTTTTTTTAATTTATCTTAAAAGAGATATAAACAGCACATAAACAAAAATATTTTAGAAACTGACCTCTGGTGAAATTATATATAAAGAGTTTCTAATTAAGAACCAAAAGGAGCTGCTTTACAATATAAACCAGTCTATAAGAAGTATCGAAGAAAAGATAGATCAGGAAGAAGATGACGCTTTGGCATATTTTGACTATATTAACAGAGAATACCCTTCAGACGAGTAAGTATTTTCTAATTAATTTATTTATATTATACCAATATTTAATAGGAAACAAATTTTTAGACTTAATAGCAACAAATACATAATTTCTTTAATACGACGTCAAAAAATAGCTGTGTGTCGGATTTCAAAAAAAAATTTTTATTACAAAACAACCTTAACCATAAAGCTAATTCACTTCAAGCAATTTAAAATTTATACACAATAAGGATTTTATTTACATGCTTCTATAGCAAATTTTACTAAACCTTATTAAATTATAGTAGTGAAAAAAAGAATGGAGACATTTCATAAATTGTAAATATTAATATTATTACTTTTTATAAACTGCTATTTTTGTCAGTTTTATGTGCCAAGGTACTCAGAGATAAATTATAAAAAAAAACTAAAAATTGTGTAAGATTTTAATACTATAGAAGAATTTTAAAAAAATTATAGTTTTAAAGTTCTTAGTTTCATTTAAATATTCATTTTATTTTCACAATTTTCAATAATGCCTAGCATCTTTTCCTGCTGTATTAGCTATAGTAAAAGTGCATTAGCTTTGCACAAAAATTTTATTCTGCTCTTCCTTCAAAATCTCCTTCACATACATCTTCTAGATTTTTGATATTTCTTCTTCAAATGTGGTTTTCTAAATAGCTCCAAAGTTTTTATATAGTATTTAAATCGCGCTATTGCGAAGACCAATTACAAACCTTAATTTTTTCCTTTGAAAGCCGATGCTTAATTAGTCAAAAAGTATATTGATGGGCATCCTGATGGAAAATCAATGATAAAAATTGATAAGATTCATACGACAATAATTATTCTCAAATATATCCACCTGCTTTTGAGCACAAAATCATTATCATTATTAACATCAATTAAAAAAATACTAAAATCCAGTGATTGATAACATAAGGACATTATTCGCTAGCGGCAAACAGCTATCAATAGTGGCATACTCTTTTCTAGGCTCATTTATAGCTTTTCTGAAATTGCGTCCATCTTTATGGAATCAATCTCAAACATTGGCTCATCATTGGCATGCCAGAACCAAGATTCAGTGAAACTATTGAACATTTTATTTAACCGGATAACCTCAAAGAAAATAAAAATTTCTTAATTATGCTGAAAAACAAAAATTCAAAGATAAAATTGGTAAACGATAAAAATCTTTAATTCTATATTAAATTCATTTAAATCATAAAATGCTTACGCTTAAGATCATTTTTATTATAGCTCAATTAAAATTAGATTTCTTAAATTTACATCATCTTAGAGCATAAGCCTAATCATTCAGCCATGCTTTTCATAAGATTTGTTACTTTATCTAAAAATAGGCACTAACGAATGAAAAAGATTGATCCATATCAAAATGATGAGATACTATCCTACTGGTACAGCAATCATTCATGTAATGCCTAAAAATTGTTAAACTAAATTTCTAGAACCAATATTCTGCTTAGCTTATCACTTTTCACATCATCAGGGATGTAAAACTTAAATATTTATCATAAGATAACTTACATTATTTACTTAATTTATAGTTTTGTTGACGTATTTGCTTATTTCATATACAGAGTTTCGTTCAATATTTTCGTTTTTTTTTTAAATAGTGAAGATGTAAAGAATTGTTTCTTTTTATTTCACTTAATAAATACGTTGGTAAATTTGTTTCATTTAAGATATTCAGAAAAGTTTTTTACAAAAACATTTAACATTTACTACTGGCGACCTACACAATTGTTAATACAAACCTGTCTCGATTCTGTTCTAATAAAAGTTTAAAGCATCTAAATTCTCTATAAATACATATTATATCTATATACTGAGTGCCTGTGATGAAATCGGCTTGCTATCTTTGTTAATATTTAAGATACAGGGTCGGGTAAATTAGAAAACTGGTAGAATTTTTTCTGATTAAAATAGTGAAAACAGAAAAACATTAAAACGATAGAATAAGTAAATAATAACAATATATAATTAAATAATAAGTAAATATTAATAGAATAAGTAAATAAATACTTACAGTTAGTTACACGTTACCAAAGTTTGTGATTTTTGTAAAATCTAAATTAGCAAAATGCCTTTTACAAACATTGAAAAATGTGATATGTTAGAATCTTACCTTGTATGCCAAAAAAATAGCGACAGGGCGCTAGAAGAGTACCGCCAGAGTTTCCAGACTCGTAACTTGCCAAACTGAAGATACGTTTTAATTCTCTGCAGAAAATTTAATAACGAAAACATATTTTAAAAAACTAGAAGAAAAAACAAATTTATAGTAAGCGAGGATGTTGAAATTTCTATTGTGGCATCTTTTGCAGCTCGTATGGAAAACTCAACTAGAGATTTAGCAAGAGCTTACGGTATGATCTTAGTAACAGTATGGCGGATCTTAAAGAAACAAAATTTTGTGCCATATAAGTATCGACCAGTACAAATATTGTTGCCTGGCAGTAACAAAAGACTTGTTTTTTGTAACTGGTTACATAAGGCATATGAAGCCAATAATAATATTTTAAAATGTATAATTTGGGCTAATTTTTCAAACAAAGGTATGTTTAACCATTAAAATGTACCAGCAGTGTCCCAAAAAAATCTTGTCCTTACTAATTCCAGAAACCCTTAAAACAATTTAGTATAAAAGTTTGGTGCAACTTAATAGAAAACCAAATAATACGACAATGTTTTATGATGGCACTTTGACCAGGAGATATAATATCTGGAGCGCTGAAAGATGAAGCTACAAGACGCGTGCTTAAGTGTGCTCAGAAATGTATTGAACAAAATAGCGATGTTTTTGCATATTTATTGCAAATTAAGTAGTTTACTTGATGTAATTATTAATTTCAAAGCCAACTTGCGTGAATTTTGATGAAATTATTAATATTGTTATAACTTTGTTATTTTTAGTTTTAAGCTATTAGTGTAAATAAACTCAACAAAAGTACATTTTTTATATTTTCACATAAAAAACGCGATGTTTAATTTTTTTTTTCGTTTTCACTATTTTAATCAACAGAGAAAATCTCACTAATTTATCCGAACCTATATCTTAAATTAAACAAAGATACCAATAGTGTCGACTTAATCGGAGGCAGCTTGTATAGTTTTAAGGATGCCAGTGGACAAGAATATGCTTTTTTACAATATCTCACAAATCAGAAATAAAAACTATGAATGTCGTATTAAATAAATTATGTATAACTATGTTTGTAAAGAGCTATGTCTTTCTAAAATCTTACTTAAACATGTTTTGCTTTTAGTGAATATGAAGAAGTCTCGTACTACCGTAAAGCTGTAATCAAGAAAATTGCTGATTGTTTGAATAGAGAAATAAATCCCCTAATTGAAAAAAAACAAGAGCTGGAGGATATTAAAAACATGTTACAAATTAGGCTGCGCATTCTTCGACATGAGGCTGCCAATCAACGAAAATGAAAGTTGATTACGTGTACCAGATCTTTGCCAAGCATCTTCTTAAATTAAGTTCGAATTTTTAAATTTTGTCACATAAATAAAATGAAATCAAATAGGTTTTTTGTAATGAGGTTAAAATAAACCAATATATGGGAATAAAACTAATAATGTTGTTTTCTTACCTTTTAAAATAGCAGAAGCCCAAAGCTGCACATGAACATCGGGTATTTTGCTGGCTAACTGCATTGCTGGGGTCACCATATTCATACTTTCTCTACTATTTCCGAGAGATAAAAATATGTGACCTAATAGTACAAGTGATCCTGAGGTCAGCCTGTTCAAATCCTCAGCGTTTGCCATTTTTAGAGTTTCTCTTAAGTACCTCCTGGAAATTTTTAATACATATTAATTTGCCACTTTAATAATAATACTCATGAAAAGTTGTAAATATTTTTACTCTGATTTTTCAAAGAAATAAATTTTTGAAGAATACATACATATGTATACCAAAGAAATAATTAAAGATATAATTTAAAATTGATTATTTAACTTATGTGGGGCATCTTTTTGCACTTTCTCAACAGAACTAAAATGAAATCTAATTGATCATAGTTGAAATAACTTCTATTTGAAGTATAAAATATGTGTTATAGGTATATAGGTATAAAATATATACAGGTTGTCCGATACAAAACAGTCCACCTTAAAAATCTTGAAAAATTTTTTTTCTTGCCAAAAACGGCCTAACATGTGGAATTTAATATTGAGGAGGACATTTATTGACAGATGTTGCGTTTCTCTGTTATCATCCCCTCACCTTCCAGAGCCTTCATGTCAATTTTTTTTAAATGGGAATAGGCGTCAAGTGATACCTTGAATTAAAGGTAATTTTATTCTCTACATAGGCCTATTTTTATTTTATTAATTCGTTCTCAAGAAAGTTCTTTTAGCTGAAAAAAAAAGATAAAAAGAATCCAACACGTATTTTATTAAATGATGAAAATGATCTCTATTGGCCTCCATATAAAAATACAATTATTGTTTAAGACGTATGCGCACATTATTGAACATTTCAGGCGTTATTAACTGAATTCGTTAACAATTCTATTTCGAAGATCTTCAAGGGAGTCAGGTTTTGTGGCAAAGGCTTTAGTTTTTAGATGACGCCATAAAAAAATCTAAAGGTAAGATCGGAAGATCTAGCAGGCCGTTCTACGGTACCTCTCCGGCTAATCCATCATCCAAGAAATACGTCGTTCGAAAAATAACGAGCAGCAACAGCATAATATGGTGATGCCCCATCTTGTTAATACATCAGTTCATTTTCTAGAAGGTTATCGTTGTTCAAGTATTCAGTTATTCTGGGATGATTGATGGCGTCCTTCAGAAGTAATTTTCAGCCTTAGGGTTGTATTAATAAAAAAAGGTCGCATACTATGATCTCCCAGAATACTAGCCCATACATTAAGTTTTTGAAGTCGCGCATATGTGTTTCTCGAAATAAATGAGCATTAGTGTCGCTCCAGTATCGACAGTTATGTCTATTGCTTCAACATCTAAATAAAAGCAGAATTCATCCGAGAAACAGACATTGTACAGCAAATTTCTTTCCCGATTTAACCTATCACTAAAGTACACTCAAAATTGTACACGACGATGAAAACCATCTTCATATACTAGTTTGATTTTCTAGGCATGATATTTGAGTAATTTTAAAATTTTGTGAACGGTACCTTTAGACACGTCAGATGTGGCAGCAATTTTTCGAGCAGATCTATTAGGTTCCATCTCAACATGACCCAACACTGCATTTTCTACCACTTGATTTCTCACTGGATGCTGAACTTAATATAATTTAACTTATGCTTAACCAACATTCACGAAATGTGGTATTGATTTTAAGAAATCGTTCTTTTTTAAACACATCATTTTTTGGTTAATTTAAGACCATTTCTTATTGTATTATTTCATTTTGCATTTTTTCGCGAATACTTAAAAACAAATAATTCGTTAACTTTTATACATACAAACATAGTGTTTAATTTGTAATAGTTAGTTTTTGTTAAATTTATTAATTTGCTATAACTATAAATTTTGTACCTTTCTTTAAAACAATAATTATAATTTAATATTTTTTCATTCGATCCCTTTGTAATATAAAATTAATAATTTCCTATGTTACCCAAGCTTTACGTTTTCTTCTATTATCATTTAGTTGAATGAATCTTTAATTTTTCTAATTAAAGCCAAAATTGTATTCTTAAAACAATCATACAGGATGTTGCACCGCCAGGCAGGCTAGGCGGGACATAGGAAATCCCATGTAATTTTTAATAGGGTCAAATATTGGCTCCCCTAATTATTTTAGAGAAAAAATGTATTAGAATAATTTAAAGAGCACCACAATCTGCAACCAACAAAATAACTTAATTATTTTTGGTTTGTACATTTAGGAGTACCAGCCAAAAATCTTTAAAAAAAATTGCCTTTTTTTATTGCCTCATATGCACCGGCAATAAAAAAAGATAAATAAAAAACAAATTTTAGTAAAGACTTTTATGGCAGCCAAAATTTATTACCTTGACTGGTGATAAACTTCAAATAATTGATGATGCTCCAAGCTCCAACTAGAGCGAAACACGTGTAGCCTGTGGTTATATGTTGTGAGACCGTGACTTTGTGTTTTTCTTTGTTTTCGTCTATTTTCAATAGATTATACTAATTTGCGAGGACTTACTGTTTTTGGTTTGATATTGACAAATTAATAATAAATAATTTTTAAAAGGGTCAAATATTGGCTCTACTAATAATTTTAGAGAAAAAATATATTAGAGTAATTTAAAGAATATTGGCGAAAAATTTATCGTTTTTATCCCCCAGTACTTACAGGTATCGCTCAAGGTGAGAAAATTAGGTAAGGCTAAACCGCCAAGTAAAGTTGTCATAATAGAATTCTGGTTTTAATTAAATTATTATTAAAAATTCGTACACGTGCATACAAATTAATTATTTTAATATAAACCATAAAATATATTAAAAAAAAATTATTAGAATAGTATTATGAAGAAATTGCGTCTGAAGTTTGAAGCTAACTACAAAGTCCAGTATTTCCTGAAGCCAGGAAGTACAAACAATGAACTGATTTATACTGCATCATCTATGGTTAAGGAATTTACAGAAAATGATATGTTGATTTTAATGTTAAATGGTATTTGCTCATCATTCGATATTTTAAAAAAATTTATACATTTACACAGCAATAGTTTAGTGATGACAAGCCCTTACATGTATCCAAACCATAATGTAATTTATAATAGCAATAAGGCTCTCTATAGAATATTTCACGCAAATAATATTAATCTAAATAGAATTTTAGAGTCCAATCATGCCAGCAAATTTGGATCAGATTTGCATACCCATATTTTAAAACATTTCAAAGTAGCATTTCATCAAAAAATGTGTCCACAATAAAACCAAGTAATCAACCGGGACTTCTAGATACTGACTGTGATAGGGATTCTTTTTTATAGATAAATACACAGAAGATGAAGCTCACTCACATTCTATAAATAATATTGAAAATAAGCATGCGAAAAGTTTCAGTAGTTTTATTTTAAATATACAGTCTCTAAGAAATAAAATGGACGAGCTTCATCTTTTACTTGATTCATGTGATTTTTCTGATATTGTATTACTAACTGAGCACTGGTTAAAGCCTAACGAATGTTTCTTAATATCTGATTATATTCCTATATCAATTTTTTGTCGGCAACACTCCATACATGGAGGAACAGCTATTTTAGTTAAACAAACAATTGAAGCTTTTTTCTGTAAAATTAATAAGTATGATAGCTTTCTGTTGGAGAAGGTTTTTGAATTCTCCCTTTGTTTTTGTAAGCGATTTAATTTATATGTTCTTTGTGTTTATAGACCACCCACAGGAGATATTGGTATGTTCCTGGACAAACTTGATTCTCTATTATCCCCATTGTCTCTACACTCCATAGTTATATTGGCTGGTGACTTTAATATTAACTTCACTGATGTAAGCTTGCCATCATATCATACATCCCTTTTAAGTATATTGGAATCTTATGACTTGAAGATGCATGTTCTTTCACCCACACGTATAACATCCTCATCTGCAACTACTATTGATTATTTGTGTACAAATTTAAATGATGTGTCATGTAGAGTACTCTCATCTGGTATTTCTGACCATGAAGCCATTCTCGCTAGGATTCCATGCAACACTGTATTTCCTTCATCTCATTATATAGGAAGAATTTTCAGCAGAGCAAATTTTAATGCTTTTTCTTCTACTACAGCTTTGGTTAATTGGAATGCAGTTGAAATGGCTCCTGACCCGTTTACTTTGTTATTTCATGTGCTATGTGATAAGATCAATCAGTGTTTTCCTAAAAAGAGGCTTAAAATGAAAAATAGAAAACCATGGGTAACAGCAGGTCTCAGAACTTCAGCTAAAAACCTCCGTTTTTTGGCTAAGTTGTGCAAGTTTACAACTAATGCAAACATTATTCTTTATCATCAGAAATATCGTAGTCTATACAGAAAGACGATAAAAGCAGCAAAGGTTAAATATTATAGTCACCGCTTGAATATGTCCTCAAATAGGCAGAGAGAATGTTGGTCAATTATAAATGACTTCAGGCATTCTCACAAGAAAGTTTCAGAACCAGAAGTAAGACCAAATAGTTTAAATGATTATTACTGTAATATTCCTCATTTATTGCTCAAGGATGTGAATACTAATATTGATCCTTTGCATTATATTCAACAAGTGTCAGTTCAAAATTCTTTTTTCTTTTATCCTGTTAGCCTTACTTATTAATTTATATTAGAGATGCAATTAAAAGCTTAAAAAACCATAAATCAGCTGGAGCTGATGGGATATCATCAAAATTTCTACTCCTTTTGCCTGACTCAGCATTGCATGACTTAGCTTCTGCCATAAACAATTCCTTTCATAATGGCATCTTTCCAGCATGTTTGAAGGAGGCAGTGGTTATCCCTCTTTATAAGGGTGGAGATTTGAGTGAGCCTTGTAATTTCCGTCCAATTTCTATATTATCTACCCTCTCCAAGATAGTTGAAAAACTTGCAAAAATCAGAATTTTATCTTTTTTGCACCATAATTGCATTTTATCTGTTTTCGGCTTTTTGGAGAGTGTCTATGTGTCCTTAAATTCTAGAGAGTCCGAGGCGGCAGTGTTTTGCGATTTATCCAAGGCATTTGATTGTGTAGATCATGGAATACTGCTGTCTAAGCTCAATAATTATAGCTTTAGAGGTGTGGCATTGCAATGGCTGGAATCCTATCTGTCTAATCGTACCCAAAGAGTTACAGTATCTGGATGTTTATCCGATTCCAGATCCCTTAAAACTAGAGTACCTCAGGGTTCAGTGTTAGGACCACTATTATTTTTGCTCTGTAAATGATTTGGGTTCATTAAAACTGCAGGGCAAAGTGGTTCAGTTTGCTGATGATACCACCATTTTATGGAATCATAGAGATTCTGATAATGTTAGAGCCCAGGTTTTTAAGGATCTTAAGATTTTATCGGAGTGGTGTGCTGCAAACGGGCTTGTATTTAATGTGGGCAAAACCTTTATTATGGGATTTAAGTGTGACGTTCAGGGCCTTATGTTTAGTGAAAACTCCTCCTTGCAAAACAAAGAAACCTGTAAGTTCCTTGGTATTACCATTGATGATCGCTTCGAAGGTCATATCCTAAATCTTGCATCAAAATTATCCTCTGGATGCTTTGCAGTAAGAATGGCGGGGCATGAGCTCGGAGGGGTAGTTGCACGTTCAGTGTACTTTTCTCTTATTGAGTCCCATCTTCGTTATGGCTTGCCTTTTTGGGGTTTAAGCAACAAGGGATTATTAAACATAATTTTTGTGATTCAAAAAAAGGCAGTTAGATACCTATGTTCCGCTGGGTTAAGAGATTCTTGTATACCTCTCTTTATATCTCAAAAAATCCTAACTCTTTTTTCTCTTTTTATCTTAGAAACAGCTACTCTTATTCATAAATGTCCTAAACCTCCCTCTAACACTGGTCATATGACTCGCCAGGTTAACGATTTTCCCTTACCAATCCCTACATCCTCCCTCACCAAGAACTCACTTATATACCTTAGCAAAAAAATTTACAACCATGTTCCTCTATGTATCAGACAAATTTTAGAAGTTAAGAAATTCAAAAAGGAATTAAAATCACTTTTATTATCCAGGGCATATTATAGCCTTGACGATTTTTTTAATGATACCTTTTAACCTGTGCTCTGACATCATTTTAGCGTTTTAGTTTTGTTTCCTATTAAATAATTTTATTTACTTCCTCTAAATTCTGTTTTATTGACAGCTTTATTTATTTTTTAATGAAATTTTTCAAAAAGATGCTTTTTTTTCTCAATCTGTTTTGTTATGATTAATTTTGGCAATGTGTGTAAATTTTATGGTAAAGTGTTTTAGATGTTATGTTTGTTTGAAATTTAAAGTGAATTTGGAATTTTTTAGTTTTTAGGATCCTTGTACACAAGATTTTGTTGTCTTACGTAATATAGCACATTTTCTTTCTTTCTTTCTTTCTTTCTATTAAAAATAATTTATTAAATCTAAAATATTAACTTTAAAAAAAATTGATAAGAAATGTTCAAATATTCCTCCGTAAGCCGCTAAGCAATCACCCCAACGGTCGTAAAACTCATTTCTAACATTTGCTCATTGATAAACTGAAATTTTTACATTCCATCGGAATAGCACTTTTTAAGTCTTTGAGATTCAGATAACTCAATCCTTGTAAATTTTATTTTTTGTCTTTAAATGGCCTCACAGAATCAGGAGACCTTGGTGCCCAATATATTACGTGTTGCGGGCCAATAACATTCCCATTGAAATCTTTATTTAGATATTCCCGAACAGCAAACGTAGTATGCGCCGGGCAACCATCCATTTGATACCAAACCTCTTGATTTTCCCCGGCAAAATCATTTAAACTCGGCAAAATTTGTTCCTTAAGTAGTTAAGTTAGTATTCAAATAATAATTTGAATTTAAATTTCGACTGAGAAAGGAATGGTCCTAAAATGTGGTGTCCGAAAATCCCCACCCAGCATCAAAAGCCATCCACACACTTCACAGTACATAAATAAACAATAATTTTTAGGTTATAATGTTTTTTTTCAAATCAAATCGAAATGGTTTATTTGTCAAAATTTACAGTTTTATAAGTCAATAAAAATTACAAGGAAAAAAAATTACATTGACAAATAGGACTATTCTCTCGATTATAAAACCGTTTTCCCTAGTAAGCACAAGCAAAGAAGGGATGAAAAAGCCCTATACAATTTACAGAAATAATGTTACAAAAATAAAAATAACGTTTTTATCTAGGAATGCAAAGTAAGATATACAATTAATTACAAGATTTTAAGACAGGCAGCGGCAGTGCGACAACGGACGAGCGCAAGGAGAGAGGAAAGACGAGACGAGAGGAGAGAAAAAAGACTCTAAAAAATAACCCCAAGATGCGTGCATCGACCTAGGCTATCAAAAAATATACGTATGTATGTTACGGAAAAAGAAAGAATAATACTAAAAACGGAATTTTAAAATATAATCTCCGAACACTCCACTGAAAATTAGCATATTATATACACATGTAAATATCTTATGTTACATGTTACTATTTCTTGCATTATGTTATTATACGCATTATCACATTTTATATATCACCCTACTTGAATTAATTGCCAATTATTTGTTCCATAAGTAGTTTAGATTTTATTTGACCAGAGAAAGCTCCCAAGGGCATTTGCGTTATGTCATTGTTTAAGCCATTCCATATTTGAACAGATACATACTTAAAAGAACGTTGAAATGCTGCGCTTCTACGCAATGGTACGATAAAAACGTTGTTATTTCGTGTGGCATGCGCATGTTCGAATTCTTGAAACTGAGTTCTTAAATTAAATGGTTGATTATTATTTACTATGCGATATAAAAAATTATACATATGTAGCTTTCTTCTATTGTTCATATTTAATACTTTATTATTATTGAGATAAGGCGATATATGGTTTCTGTAGGGGATACTATAAGAGGATCTCATACAGGAATTTTGGACTTAATTCGTATAATTTTTTTATTTTGTGAAGATAAAGAATTTCCATAGACTACGTCACCATAATTCCATAATCAAATAATGACAAAATAAGACTATCGCATAATAAGTGCTTTTGTTTTTCCGATAAATTTCGCTTAAACTTGAAAAGTATTTTTAAACGTAAATAAGCAGTTTTCGTTTTATTTTTTATGTGTAATTCAAAAGAGAGAGAGCTGTTAAATAGGCGTTAGCCTAAAGTTCTTGCTTCGGAAACAACAGGAATTGAAGTATTATCAATAGATATAGGATTTAAGGATAAGTTGTGTTCGAGCCTTTGCCTTATATTAAAGTTGGAGCACATAATAAGAATTTTAGATTTTGTGGCATAAAGCTTAAGATTATGATTTTCTGCATATTTATGTAGACTAATTAAATCACTATTAAAATTTTGATAGGATAGATTTATATTATTAATGTGAATTGGAATATAAACTTGAGAATCATCGGCATATTGTTGCAAAGTGGCGTGTTTTATTACTTTGTACATATGAGCCACGTAAATAGAGAAAATTAACGGCGATACTATAGAGCCTTGAGGAACTCCCTGGTTAAAAGGTGTAAATTCGAGTAATGCTTGCTTTTCAGACTGCCGAACCACCATAACACAACTGTCTCTATTACGCAAATAATCCTTGAAAAAATTTATACCGCTCTCTGAAATACTAATATATTTTAATTTCGCCAATAACATATCATGGTTAATGGTGTCAAAAGCCCTACTAAAGTCCAATAAGGCCATACATGTTGGCTGACCATTCTCTCTTTTTTGTTTTTCGTCTATTTTGTAAGTTGGTCTCTTGGAGAATAATGGATGAGATTTTTTTATAATCTATTTGAGTTTTTTACTGTTGGTATTTAATAGAATTTATTTTTCTAGCAGCTAATGTTTCCAAAGAAATACCTTCGATCTTCCCGAGTGCATATTTTATGGAAAATATGAAAACAATATATATTTTATGGAAACAAAGATTACAACGTATTCAGAATACATGTTGCCGATTTATTTATGGGTGAGTAAATTTAATGACGTGTCTATTCATAAATACGTTATATAATTACTTTTTACATATACATTAATATTTAGTGTTTATTTAAATTTTTCTTCCTATCATTTATGTAACGCCTGTTCAAAAATAAACTACTAACATATTTGCTAGACAAAATAATACCTAGGAGTCACGTACGATCTATATGTATCAAGTACAATAAGTACTTCAGACAAAAAAGTTCGACCGCGAGTAGACATAAACTTCTACATACCCTAATGAGAAAAGCGGTAGGATCGTAGCAAAAAAACGGTCTAGCCCGAAGTAAGGGGCAAAAGTATACAGATCCCAGAGATTAAAAAAAGTGTTTTTTCCTATATAATATTTTTGACAACACAAAGTCATAATTTTCTAAGTAACTGTCGTAGTATTTTTCTTGTAAAAGTGCATTAATAATAACTAGTGATAGTTATGCCACTGGTTGCTCGAAAAACGAAAGTTAGAAAAAAAAAACAAATTACCTAACTTGTTGCTTATTACTAACTGCTTTTTATTCTGAAATATTTATAAATCAAACACTTACTTAGCTTCGTTAAATCTCCCTTGGAAAAAAGCTTGCAATCCCTGAACATAATAAGCAGCTGCTTTTAAACTATGAGATTGACTGGGCAAATTTTCTGGATTAATTCTATCAAACAACGCGTTAAAATCGCTCTCTCTTTTTCCTCTAAGATACACTATCGCCAAATTCAAATTAGCGAACGTCGACAACTCTCGTTCTTGTGAGGCCTGAAAAATAAATATAATAGCTATTAAAAAATCACAATTTTTAACTGAATATTTACATCCAACGCTGCCAAGAACTGCGCTTCTGCTGTCGGCATGTTATCCATGCTCATTGAGTATAAACCTAATAAAGTGTGAAGCTGAGCTCCATGACTTTCCAACAGTTTTGGATTTTTCTTGCATAAAGCTGCTGCAGAAGAAATTTCTTGTAAAGCTTGGGTTTTATTTCCCATGACTAGTCGGCACATTATTATATGTTCTAAGAGCATAAGTTGGAAAACTGAAAGGATTGGCTTGTTATCAAGCACTGGAATGAAAAATTATAAATTAAAACATCATGAATTATAAATGTGTTAATTAAAATTTACATACTTTTTAACTTCTCTATATGTAACAAAGCTTTATCTGTGTACTTTTGTGCTTTTTCCATATAACCTGCTTGCATGCTATGCATAACAGTTAAAAGATACACAAGAACATATAAGTGTTCCTTTGGCATCCAAAGAAACTGCTCTTGGCTTGGACTACTTGAGGGAAAAGCTAGAAATAATGACGATAATAAATCAAATTTTAACATCAATATAATTTGACTTACTATCATCTTGTTGCATAATTGTTTGGATACTTTGTTGCAGCTGTTTAAGGCAAGGCTTTACACCTTTAACTTGTCCTCCCATAAGGTAATGACAGACCTAAATATACAAATATTAATTTTTACATCAGATTTTGATAATGGCATACTAACCTGAAGTACTAAAAAATAAACTTTTAAATACTCTCGTTGGTATGCTGTCCCAGTCCAGTTTTCTATTAAGTGTCCAGCTTGGGTTAGGACAGGTTGAACATCAGAATGTTTTTTATCAATTAGAAGAAGCTAAAAGAAGATATTATTAAATTTAATGTTTAGAGACATTGAAAGCCTAATTACCATTCCTTTACTTAACAGAAACAATATCCTAGTGTAGTAAGCATTTGAAATTTGAGCATAATCGACACCAACTCCTAAAAGGCTACTTGCCGACGCGTATTCTTTTTCAACTGCATGAATTTGCTACAAAGAAATACAATTAATTCCTTTAAATGTGAGCTATATGTAAAAATTCAAAATGGGTTTGACTTACTGCCAACTGGAAAATTAAACGACAATGCCAATAAACATTGTGTTGAGATAACTCAATAGCTTTCCTTAAAATTGGCTTTGCTTGAGCAGTTTGGTTTTCTTGCTCTAATAGCTCTGCCAAAATGCTTGCGGCTTCAAATTTAACATCATCAAAAGATGAAATTGACTGTGAGAGATTCCACTGCAAAAAATAATGCTAGACATTATTTAATCAAAATTATTTAGGGCAGACTAATGATTTCCTTAAAAAATATGGTATAAGTTTAAGTTATCTTAAAATTTGTAATGATCAAATATACAGTATCCCTCGAGTACATATTTCTTTCATTAAAAAAGATAACCAAGTACTGAACTAAACAAGATTGGGCGGCCGTCGAAATATCATTGTAATTGAGGAAGAAGATTGGACCAATCTGGTTTCCACTAGAGCCATGAAAAGCCCCTTTTGGTTTGTGTGAACGATGTATTTTATTTTGAACCCGGTTTGATTTTCAACAATATTAACTAGTAATTTTTATTCTTTATGTTCACCATGTTTATGCTTCATCCAACCCAATTAGTCAAGTCGTTTTGATGATTTGTTTTATCATATGCTTTTGTTTTTGGTAGGCCAAAAAAAAATATATATTTTTCATTTCTTTATTATTATTATTATTTATTTTTTATTTCTTTATTTTTTCATTTGATGTTGCAACTATTAACTTTATTTACATTTTTTCTGAATGCATTCTTAAAAGTTAACCATAGTTTATTACCTGTTGGTGTGTAATAATGTGCACATTTTAAATTTCCGTCCTGGTTGTGTTAGTGGCTGTTTTGTCTATTTTAGGTAGTTTTAGAAATTTTTAATTCAATGCATTTAACTTATTTAGGTTAAAACTGTACTTTATTTAGGTCTTGGACGATCCCTCGTAAGACGGCAAAAAACGTGTCATCTTTTTAAATATACGAGGGCGGTTCAGATTTGATGGAGACAAATGCTGTAGCGTTGCATGTATGTTTTAAACGACAGTTGTGGCTCGAGTATGTGATAACTGGATCCCTTACGAACAATGTGGCATAGTTTTCGTCGGGAGCTTAGTTTCACGCGCGTGCTAACGACCTTGAGTTAACATCAAGTACCGATCGTGTTGCGCAACGTATTTTCATTCGTTCTTTTGTGTGGAAAGGCGTTTAAAACACGGAACTTTTTCTCGTTTTTGGGAAATCAGTTCGGTAGTGAGTGCCTGAGTAAGGATGATGTGTAAATAGGCCAAAGCATTCAATGGTGGACGCGAAATAGTCGAGAATGTGCCACATGACTGTCGACCACGAACCAGCATCACACCAGAAAAAATATGCCGCGCACAACTTTCTGTGCACCCATTGTTCAATCAATGCTGCAGACTTCTCTACCCCTCTGCATACTTACCTTCTGAAAACACACGAGAATCGAATGAATCGATGCTATTGGCCTGAGGCTGTTAAAACAGTTGTTTTCTTAAAGAACAGAATTCTAGCAAACACCATAGAGAGATTGATTCCTTATGAAATCTTTTTTAGAAAGAAGCCTGATGCCAAATATTTAAGAATTTATGTTAGCAAAATATTTGTTAGAATTCCTAAAAAAAGAGAACTTCCAAATGGGATAAGGCTGAATGTGGTATACTTGTTGGATATTCAGATGTGGCTTACCGAGTTCTAATAGGTAATAAGATTATTGTAGCGCGACATAAGGAGCAATCTAACCCGAAGTGCGATTCATCTTCAGGATAACGCTTCCTCATACCGCGGGTCACACGCTCGATACAATATCGAAATTGGAGTGAGAGGTACTGAAATACGCTCTTTACAGTCCAGATTTATCACCCAGCGACTACCACATGTTTGGACCACTGAAAGAAACCCTCGGAGGTCAACAATTCAACACCAACAATGAGGTAGAGGAGTAGAGGAGTTTGTTTGCGCACATGGCTGTCCGAGTTGCCCAAAAAATTACTGGCATTAAAAAAAAACTTTTAAAAAGGTACAATAAATATACCTAGTAAGGGAAAGCACCTAGAAAAACTGTAAATTTTTGAAAATTTTTCCGATTACAAATAAATGTGTCAGAGCGTTTGTCTCGATCATATTGGAACCACCCTCATATTTCAATTTATATTTATAGACTTGTGATTAAAGCTTTTGGTTTTTTTATAAATGAAGGCTTTGCAAATGAGACTTTTGAAGTATTAGAATGAACATTGCTACAGTCATTAAAAATAATATAACACTGCATAATATTAGACAGTTATTCTACTTTTTTGAATGATTTTATAGCGCCACTAAAAAACTTGATTTTAGATACATGGTACAGTACTTGGCCTCATTGTATTTTAATTTCCTCCTTAAAATTAATAATGCTGCAGTAATTTCATAATCTGATGGCATCACATCTGAACGTAACAAATTCAATTTGTTTTTTCAAATCTAAATTCAAATTCAAAACTAGCTTTATTATCACAGAGTTGGTGTAGCCTTGCTATGAGCTAAATTAATCCTAATAAAATACAATTATCATGAAGTACAGAATGATATTCTTGAGTATAAAAATGAAAGGTGTGTATACAATATACATTGAAAATTTAACAACATTAAAATAAAAAATAAAAGACACTAATTATATAAAAGAAATGTAAACTACTAATTCCAGCTAATTACATTGAAATAATTTCCTGTTACACTCCAGAGTGTAACAAGACTTTGAGACCAATTTTTTCTTTACAGCTTTCTTAAGTCTAACAGGACAGTCTATTGATCTAATTTCAAGAGGCAGGTGGTTAAAGATTTTCTCACACAAATGAATGTTTTAAATTTCTCACTGTGTACTATAGGCAACCTGAAACTGTAAGTGAGCCTAGTACCAAAAGAATTATCTCGTTTCGTTAAATATAATTTTGTTTTTATGATTTTTGATTATAAAACTTGCAGTTTGTAAGATATATAAGGAACAGAGCAATATAAAGGAACAAAAAAGTGGACCTCACGACTCCTATTTTAGACAGAAAGCGAATTGCTTTTTTCTTAAGTAAAAATAGTGCGTCAAACCTATATTGAGCACTTGTGCCCTAAAAAACATATGCCATAACTCAGGTGAGACTCCACAAGAGCATAATAAGCTATGTCAAAATCTAAACTATAAGAAATTACGCTAAAAGCATAGCAATCAGAAGAAACTTTATTGCATCTTGAAATTTAAGCCCATCATCAGACCCAAAAATTTGCTAGAATGGTGCTATAGAATAGGCTCATAGTTTAACATGACATTTTCCATAGGACACTTAAAACTCAACGGATTTGTTTTTGAGAAATAAAAAAACAAAGATTATTTGCAATTCTCAATTATTTCGAGATCTGTCAGATTCCTTTTATAAGCAAAAGCTCTTTTCTATAACTACATTAAAAATGGTTTAAATCATGTTCATAAGAAGTATAACTTGAGTTTATGTTTATTAAATTATAT
This sequence comes from Anthonomus grandis grandis, assembly GCF_022605725.1. Taxonomy (NCBI): domain Eukaryota; kingdom Metazoa; phylum Arthropoda; class Insecta; order Coleoptera; family Curculionidae; genus Anthonomus; species Anthonomus grandis. The sequence continues at coordinate 14,399,644 of NC_065550.1, forward strand.
ATTTCCAAATAATTAAATACACATAAACCTAATCTGTTTTTTATATTTTATATGAATTGTGTATAGATATTAATGTGTAATAACTTCAATTTCTACTGTTTTATATTTATTTCTTGCCAATAGACTTACAAATTAACTTGTACAAACACATACTGTAATATATTAAAAAATATTTGATTTGATTAAATGCTACATATTGTAGGTCTTAAGTGGAAAAAAAATTGTCATCAGAGACCATGAGAAATTGCTGACAATTATTTTCTCATTCTTAGAGCTGGCACTAGAGAGCGCAACTTTTATGGCAAAGTTTGAAATTTTGCCACAGAGAAGCTGTAATTAAAAGTAAATGATTCGATTCTAATTTTCTCCAGAAAATGTCAGTTTAAGGTACCTTTTTTAATATAATGAGAAACTTTGGAATATTTTCCATTATTTTGATTAAAACCTCATTGGCATACTGACTTTCATAAACTAGGAGAAGGTAGTGAAAACTTTTAAACATTGTATCCAGTAATACGAGAAAATTTTTAGTAAAATTGGTAAAAGAATTCATTTTAATTAAAAAATCTTACTTTGATTTTTACAAAAAAATTTAAATTGCATGATATAATTTTGATGGCAAAATCGAAAAGTAAATTAAATTTACTAGAAAAAAAATATAGCTAAAAAAAAATAGCTAAAACTTTTAAAAATATAGCTAAAAACCATTCTAAGTGGGACATCTGGTACAGAATAGGAGTTAAGGTTCATGCGCTGCATATTTTAATCAACGAGCGAACTCTCTAAATTCATAGAAAAAACCTTTCTGTCTTATTTTTATAGAAAAAATTTCTAAACCCTACTCTCGATCTCAACTGGTTCCAATTGGGTAGAGTTCGAGTTGCCATCGGCAGCCTTCGGAACAGAAATATAGAAAGAGGTTATATAGTCTTGCATTTACTTTTGTCTCTTTTTAGTACATTGAAAAAAAGATATATTTATTTTCTTGTGGGTATGGCACGTTTTTGTAAGAGATTTGAAAATCAACAAATTCTCTTGCCTTGCTAACTACCTTATTAAGGTTTAAAATGATCATTAAGTTTATAAAGTCATATAGTTTATCCATGCTTATGTATACCCAGAAATTGGGAAATTCCGAGTGATTCCTCTGAAAGGAATAAAATGAGTTTTATTACTCCACTACTTTATTAATAAACATTTATAATATGTTTTTGTAATTACAAAAAAATTATTACTCTACTACTTTATTATTATTCATTTATAATATGGTTCTTTAAAAACCAATAATAAAACTATAAAAAAAAATTTCCCTTGTAAAACATGAACATCGAATGAAAACAAAAACAATAACAAAGCCTACTTAACTTAAAAAATTGATAATGTCAAATAACATTTCTGTAATGGACATTATTGGCTGTAAAAAATACCATTACCCATAAAAATAGGCTAATGTTTGTAGATTGGGTAGTATAAAAATGTCAAAAGGCGAAAGATACCAAAGTCAAAAATAGCTTTATTGTGACGTAACATCATCTGTTGTTAACAAAGCATTATATAAACTCTTAAAGATAGTTGACAACATAATCTTTTACAAAAATATAAAAATTTTAACAATTCTTACATACATAGAATATAGAACACACCCAAAGAAAGGGTAGTAAGAATTCACATTATGCTGCGCAAAACTCTTCACTGTCAAAAAATTGTATTTAAAAACTCGTCTACAGAATAAAATGCTTTAGCAAGCAAGAGTTTCTTTATATTTTTCCTAAAACGTTTTTCACAATTTATTAGCCTTATATAAAGGGGTAGGTGGTTAAAAAGCCTTCTGCCCCCGTACACAAAAGAGGACTTAATCTGCTCACTTTTTGGGATAGGCAGAGGTAAAGAGAAGGTTGTTCGGAGATTGTAACCCGAGGAGGGGGGGGCCAAGCTGATGGCGATATTTTTTGTGGATAAGATAAACAGTCTCTAAAATAAAAAGGCATGGAAATGTCAGGACAGAGTGTTTTAAAAATAATGGCCTACAGGGGCTACGAAAGGGAGCTGCACACATGTAGCGTATGGCTCTTTTTTGCAAAATAAATAGAGAGCTGAACAAATACTGAGAGCACACACCCCAAAACACAATACCGTATCTCAGATAAGACTCAATAAGAGCATGGTAGGCAATTTTGGCCACATCAAGTCCCAGAGAATGTGTTATTAATCTAATCGCATAACAGTTGGATGATAACTTCCCTAATAATAATAAATGACATAGAGAAAAGGTTAGCAAGCACTAATCACTCATAGAAAGAAATGTTCTTTCTATATTTTTTCTTGTCTATTTTGCCACAGCCGATTTTACTCAAGCCGCGAAATAACAGTTGGCAACGTAACAATTACACTTTTTCCCCTATAGTCTAGTCTTTTAATTATATAAATTTCATCAATTAATAAATTAACAACTTTCTCAGTTGGTGCTAAAGAAGTGGATACAATGTTTAAATGATTAGTGGAGTCATTAGTTTTATCTAAGTCAGAATTTGGTGACACATCAAAGCTAGAAGAAAGATACTGTAGGTACCTCTTGGTGGGTAGATTAAAATAATCTCTAAGCAATTCATATGCACAAGGGGATATATTTTATAACATAAAAGACATTACTATAGTTGATGGGCAATAATGTTTTTGCTTTAAAATAAGTAAAGTTATTTGGTCTATTAAAACTACTACTTGATTACAAATGTCACTCTTTTTCATCCTCTAAGTTGTGTGAATCAGAATTTTCTGATAAATTTAATGCCTGTTTTAAGAAATCTGCATTTTGGTTAATGAAGTCATGAAACTTCTCTAGAGATGAAGAGTGTGGTTTATTAGGCTCACAATAATCAGAAGACTTATACCTTATTATAGTTAATAGATTTTCAAGTTAAAATGACCTATTTAATTTCAATTTGAAAAGTAAAATCCATTTTGGGTCATTTTGGGACAACTCATTGTTTTTTAAAAAGACTAACATGTGGGTCACTATCTGTTGATATTTGATTAATAATATTTATACAAGCATTATTCAAGTTTAAAGTATAGAAATATAGTTTTGTATCCCCAACAATTCTTACATTCCACAGGTCAGATATTAGAATTTTTTAGGAATAATTACTCATAAGATCTTGAAAATTTGTTATGAAATCAAGTTGCTTGGAGGCTTCATTGGCAAGTTCTTTATGTTTTTGTTGTTCACTATTTCTTTCGTCTAGACTTTTTCTAGGAAGAGGTACTGTTTTTGTTAAATATGCAGATAAATTTGGTTTATTCAATTGAAAGATCCCCATGAAGAAATGATCCTCTGAGAAGCCATGTTGCCGATGTTATCATTTCACGGCTTGAGTAAAGTTGGCTGTGATTTTCCTCATGAGATCTGTGTCAGGGCTAAGAGAAAGATATTCTATTAACTTACTAGAAAATTCCGGGGATATATTAATTGTTTAGTTGACATTATTCGTGCAATTTAATTAATTATGCCAATTTTATTATAACATACAATACACAATAAATATCATTTAAGTTCTCCTTTATATAAGATCTTTTCTCATATTATGGTATACAGCATTAATTAGATAATATGTGACATACCACAGAAATGTATTTAACAAAACTCAGAAATATTATTAGTAATCATATTAACCTAACCTATGAGAAAAATAATAAATTTTAGGTTTTATTAATATAAATTTTTAACAATAAGAATAAGAATAAAAATCTAAAAATAACATTTACAACATGGTATAATATTTAAGTTGGAACTATTTTTCCAACCTTAGTCCTAAGCTGAGATGCATTGATATGCATCATTTAAAAAGTTTAATATATACATTTCTTTACTACATCATTGAGCCAACCTTTTAAGCTTTGATTTTTAAGTTATGAAAAATTCTTTAGATGCTTAAAGTAATTTAAAAACCCTTACCGCTTGCTCCAAATGGTTTTTTGCCAAGTCAATGTTCTTGGTATAATTTAATAAAATATTCCCAAGCTGCAAATGAGTTCTCGATTCAACCCTTTGTGGAGGTTTGAAATTAAAAACCGCCTGTAGACACTGTATACAGGGTTTAATCATTGGGGGGTTTGATGCCCTAAAATACTCTGCAAGGCCTAAAAGTGAAAGATACCAAGCATCTTGTGCGGAAGCCATAGTTGTACGGCTTGTCGAAAATGACCATTTAAAAGAAAAGTTGTTGATTATAATACAACTTTGGCTATTTTATTTCCGGCAAGTCAAACTCAATTTTTACAGTCCTATATTTTTTACAAAATTAAAAACAAAACAAAATATAAATGTTTGACATTCTTGTAAGTGACAATCAATACTTGTCAATGATGACATGGCAGCTTAAGGCTTTATCCACATGGTCACGAACATACGTCGTTATTAAATTTATTGTGCAAATCAGCAATCTGCCAAAATAAATTCAATATGGCCTATAGGCACACAATGGGAACGTTCAGCCGACGTTAGCGGCTGATCCTAAGCTCTAATCTGCTGGGTTACTAGAGTATCGATGCGGAGATTCGGCTGAACGCATTGATTTGAGGCATTAAATATTAGCCTGTATATTCCTAAATCTTTTTTTCATAAAACAACTTAAAAACTTTCACTTGAAGTTCTTTATTTAAACAATATTTGTAACAATAAAACAAAACTTAATACCCAATTAACAAACTACAAAGGATATTGATGAAGTACGCATGTGCAATTAAGCGCTGAGTTGAGAAGCGTAAAGAATCTCCGCTGAGCGAATTAGAAATAGAATTAGAATTAGATTCTAATTAATTAGAATTAGAATTAGATTCTACTCATCTGCTGAGTGGAGCGCTTTCTTAGTGTTGCCGGCCGAACGCAATCGCTAGGTCAACTACTCATCCGCTGAAAGTAACCATTGCCTTGTTTTGCTTTGTTTACATTGCAGTTTAAAACGAAAATTTCTATTTATTTTGTGTGCCCATTTGCTTTTTTATTAAAAATATCTGGTCATTTTCAACAGCTGACAGCGTAAGGAGTTTATTTTGGTTTTGATTTAAACAGTATTTCATGCGATTGTTTTATTTTGGCGAGGAAAATGCCAAGGACTTATTGTGTTGTAAATTGTGGTAACAGAGGTGACGAAGACCTAACTAAGTTTTATAAGATTTCTTCAAAGAACTAAGTTTCAAGCATAGGCTAGACCTTAATGAACTCTCCAAAAAGAAACGCCAACAATGGATAAATGCAATTAAATGAAATGACTTATCAAAAAGTTTGTTAGCCTAAGGTCGAGTGTGCAGCAAACATTTCTTGTCTGGTAGGTACCTAAGTGGTCAGTTCTTTTTTTTAACCTGTAATGGGGCTTTTGGGGTCATAGAATGTTGTTGGATATTATCAAAATTTGGTTCCCAATCCAACCCAGACCTAACTTAATGTTAATATGGTCCCTTCGTTAATACATTTACTGATTTTGACACTTTTACTTTTAACTTATAATTTTAAAATGTTAATTTTTAATAATTGGTTGAAAACAGGTAATCGTTTGCTTTAATTTTTACACTAAATAATTGAACCAATTTTATATTGTAAGTAAGCCAGCTCAATTAGAAGATTATATGAATGTTGATTGTATATCAACTTTATCTATAGGTTATGGAAATGTCAGTTCTGTACAAAATGGCCACAAAATTCTGCTTAGCAAAATATCATCATCACTTATCACACCTTCTAGGAAATTAACTAGTTCATTCCTTTCAACTGGTGGGATATTGGTCGAACCATTTAAACTGTCTTCAGTTTTTTCTTCTTTTGTAGCTTCATCTCACTTATTTTGACCACAGGTACTTTTGATGGGCCAGGAACATTCCCGCGGCAGATACTTTTTCTGTGCATGCCATGTTTTCCACCATTTATGTTAGACTCTCTAGCTTATATAAGATGGCAGCAACATGGCTGCAGACTTCAGAATGACCCGCCATACAGGTGCAATGTCCTAAGTGAATTCCTCCAATTTCTTGAGTTATGACCAACGCATCAAGAGCACGTTCATTTATTTTATGTGAGTGAAACTCAAAAAAGAGTAATTTTCTGAAACTGAAAGTAAAATGGTTTTTTGCTATAAATAAAATCAAAATAAAAGAGTTTTTTTCACTGTTTTAGCTATTGCTTATTTAAAGATAACGACAAATAAAAATATATAGAAGTATTTTTATGTTTACCTTTCCAGTAACAATGGTGAAATCTCAAACTTTTCTTACAGAACAATTTGAGTTGATTTATCTGGTCATTTGTATAGAACCTGCGCACAAGATAAGAAATAATATCAAACGCCGTTACTTTTGGAAAATCTTTCATGTTTGTTGTTGCTTCTCTAGGGCAAAAGGGTCAACACAGGCTAGCACCCTTATTTTATCCTTATATCGCAAGGCAATATCTGGATCACTGCTTTCTAACTGCAACAAATATTCATATTTTCGCATTATAAAACCAAAGTAACGCACATAACTACCGTATTTACCGTGGTATGTTAAAAATTATTTGTAAATATACACTTATGTTACTTACAATAAAAAGAAGATGACAAAATTGCAAAAATCAAAGAAGCAACAAAAAAAATCAAATAAACCAACTTCCTCCATCTACTGTTTCGTGACTTTTCACTGACTTTACGTAATATACCTAAAAGCAACCAAGCACGAACTTATATAATAAATACACCTGGACTGCTAATGCATATGGCCACGATACCCAAAAATGACTACTGTCTGGTGACCGCCATTTTTATAGTGGTTGTGTCCTTTTGATGTTGGTCACTCTGATCATTTTCAGTGTTGCCAACAAAAAATATATTAAATAATGGTAATGACGTTGACGTTTGACGTGTGTGTATTGCGGATTGCCTAGTTTTTGGCGATTGTTTATATCATCTGCAACAACCGATATAGCTTCGTCCTTATTTAATACGTGGATAATGTATCACCAGCCTTATTTAAACGTATTTGGTTCACTCACACACAAAACTGAATTATTGTGAATTATCTGTATGTTTATGATAGAATAATATATAAACTTGTTTATTTTTACTATATAAACCCTTGCTAATTACAAACCCTCACAAAGTCATATATATTTTGATTTTTATAGATGGTTTTACTTATTAATGTGAAAACACTGCATAGAAGGAAAGTAAAAGTCGTAATATTAAAAATAGAAATAAAATAAGTGTTTCTATTCAAATTTTTTTAGTAAATACAAGCAAAAATTTAAATGAATATCATCATTTGTATAGTATTAGGATTTATCAGGTTTAAGTTTAGATTTATAAGATTTAAGATTATTAGAATATTAAAACAAATATTTTAAAGTGCATGCGTCTGTCGCAAGTTAATTGAAAATTTGTCTCATTTTAGGTGAGGATTACTTTCATAAATTTTAACGAAATTCTTAAAGAAGTACAAGAAAAATCGCAAAATTAAAGCAATTGTATTAAATTCTTAACTAAATGTAACTTTCTATTTTGTATTTGTAAACTTAACCTCTCAAAAACTTTAATTGTTTTGTTTCCGAACAATTGGCACAACTGAAATTTGTCAGAGTGACCAACATCGAAAGGACACAATCACGGAAAATGGCGGCCCCCTACTAGTGGTCATTTTCTTTTCATTGAATTGGCAGTCCAGATCATAGATAAGGGATTATATAAAGTTAAGATTATATAAAGAGATTATATAAAGTAAAGTTGATCCAGATATATTTAATAAGTTCGTGCAACCAAGTTATAGAGTGTACCCAAAAAAATAATCCCACCAAACTTGACTTCTGTCAAGAAATATGTAATAAATTTAATAAATATACCTGAGCGCACCACGAACTTGAAAAATAAATGACTATTAGTAGGTGGCTGCCATTTTGCGTGATTGTGTCCTTTCGATGTTAGAGGCCTCACACACCTGCGAACAAGTTGCGCAAACGGAGGTTGCACAACGTTGCTTGTACAAACAAGGTGCTTCACGCACTATACATATTACGACGCAAGTGTTAAGCAGTCGTGTACCGAAACATGCCGTTTAATGACGCAGGCTGTTTAGCTATAATAATGGCTGTGACCTCTGATCTTGGGGTTAATAAAAGATAACTTAAGCAGAGGGTTTGGAAGAAAGAGTGGTTAAAAAACAGATCTCTTTAGTCGCGCAAACCTCCTTAAAAAACTTCAAGGGAGTTTTTAGACTATAAAAATTACTCATAAATGGATTTCACTACTTTTGAATTATTGGATTTAGTAAGACCATATATACAAAGAGAAGACACAATATTGAGAGAAGCGATATCTCCCAAGTAGAGATTATTTGCTACTTTAAAGCATCTTGTATCTGGACTAACATTTGAGAGTTTAAAATTTGTTTTTTTTTGTTTCAATTTTCTAATTTAAAACAGCGATTGCTGCTCAAACACTTGGAAATGTGTCATCAAGTATGTATCATCATCATCACTTATGAAACAATCCTAAAGGTTTTGAAGAAATTTATAAAGGTACTAAATTATTACTTAAAATAATAATACATAAAATAACATAAACAGGAACTAAAATAAACATAAATAAAATGTTTAAACGTTGAAGCAAGTGTGCCAAATTCTTATTGATATGTGGGTAATTTAGTAATTCTCCTATTACTGTATATTTTAGTTGTGTAGTTTATTCAATTACCTGTATTGGTTTTGGAGAGGAGAATGATTTTCAATTATAACAACTGATGTAATGTTCCTAAGCGTCCTTCGTATAAAACATCATTTATCGCTTTTTTAGCATAAATTTGCTGATCTGATGAGAGCTGCATGAATTCTAATGCCTAACTTTTTGCTAAAACCTCTACTTCATTTTTGGAAGTACGAAGATTATTCATTTATAAGATTAATTAAGATTATTTAATTATTCATTAAGTTTTTTGGATTCCTCAAATTCAGTTGATACTTTTCCTTTTTTAGTTCTCCGTTGTATGGGAGTGCCCGATATATCACTTTCCGAAAATATATCTGTATCTGTTTCTGGTGATGTAGGCGATTCTGAAGCTGTATGCCTAGCTTAAGGTATATTGGTTTCTTGCCCACTTTTTTTTGAGTGGATTAGCCCAACTTGCGTCCCGGGGCGACTGCCCTATACGACCCATGCGAGACTCCCTGGGATGTTTTGTCTTCTGTCCTGGGTTGCCTCCTTCAGAGCGCAGACGCTTGTCAGTCCGGTTTTTTGTAGGGATCGTTCGAGACACGTGATTTAAAGACTCAGGTGCATGCAGACCTCGGCACGATAGCTTCCACCTTGTCTTAAGCGCAGTACCCCAGAAGCCCCCCACCCTGAGAGAGGAAAGAATAATATGGCAGTGTTGTAGAAGGAACATCCAGAAATATGGTCAGATTGACTGATAGCAAAAAGTAGAAATTAGAAAGAGCGGAATCACACTCAAGCATAATAGAAGTAAGGTGCGTTCTTAGTCCGACAGCAGCAAGTGCCACCACTGGGGAGATTATCAGTCTAGCGCCGCGGAGTTCAGTTTTAACAGGGTTACCGCGTGAAGGATGCTTGCATGGCTCACTCCAATTTATCTAACTAAACACTTTAAATCACTGATTATTGATAAAGTTCTACTGAAACAGTTCTATCACATTCGGGGTTAAAAGTCCAGCCTGTCTGTGATGTATAGCCAAAATAGGAATATAGTCAAAATAAGATAATTGAGAAAGAAAATGTTCAATCTTAACCAATATCCAACTATAATCAAGTTATAGGTTTCTTGTAATAAAAATAATTATGATTTCCAATCAAATCAAATCAAATATAGGAATTGTCAATAAAAAATTACAATGCTTATAAAAATAGTATAAAATTACAAAGATATGAAAGGAAACAAATTTAACTCAATTTAGTTAATAAATCTACACTTAAACTGTCAACGAGTAAAAAGGACAGTCAGCTAACATGGTCCTAGGAGCTTTCTTAAAAGTTGGAAAAATCTTAGCTCTCTTTATTCTACATGGGAGATGATTAAAAATTTTGAGAGATATAATTTGATTTATAAACCTAAAGTGTTTTTACTTATTTTTGTAATCAATTATGTCTCCTATACATTTTCTGGAGTTACTTAATATCCATTCTATTTTCTATTTATATTTAAACTTTATTTTTAAATTGATGTATTAAATGTATAAGTGTTAAAGGAAAGCTAGGAATGAGCATTGAGACTAATATAGTTTACAGCGTTCCTTCAAGGAAGTTTTGACTTTCTTAAAACGCGTATTATATGAATTTAATGAGATATCCTGCTTAGTGTATATCGCTTTCTAAATTGTCGAATTATAACAGACAGCAAAAATAATTACCTAGGGTCCAACATACCACTCTCTTGATGAAGAGCATTGGAAAAAAATATATGTTTTTCCTAGAAATTATACTTCACCACCACTGAACTGCTTCTAATGGTCTTCAAAGCACCACCCATCACATATATTATATATGTTATAATATATGTGATGGGTTGGGTTGGGTTGGATATGATAGATGTGGCAGCACTAGTGCCATGTATAATAATTATAAATATGAAGAAACAAAATATTTTTTTAATTCCTTAAGCTTACCAGTAAATGATCTTAACTTATTAATTACATGCGCAATATGGTTGTTCCATTCTAAATGTAGCTCAAAAACCACACCTAAATATTTTGATTTTTCTAGTAGATTTAATTTTGATTTGTTTATATGGAAGATAAACATTTAATACATTAAAAATACGCAATGCGGTATAACATTTAAATGGCATGAAGTACCTTTTCTCAAAATTAATTGTTAGTTTTTAATTAATAAACCACTTGAACATTTGATCAAATCAGATTCTGCTTTATTTTTAAGACTATTTCAGGAGACTTTTATATATTATGTCGGAGTCATCAGCGAAACACGTAATTTCTTCAGATGATTGTAAATTAAAAATATAAGATAAAATAGAGATTAATAAAATAGGCTTCAAAATAATACTCCGAGATACTCCAATATTTACTTGCCTATTAGAGCTGACAGTGCCGTCAATATCCATCCATCTGTTGGTACCTATCAGACTAATAACTTTGTGACCGTGCCAAGGCCGTCCCCGTTCATTTCCAAGATTTCCACCAGGATAATGTGGTCAACAGTATCAAATGTCTTAGCCAAGTCCAAAATCACGCACAATAATTTTTCACTCCTATCCAGTGAGGAATAAAGCGGCCAAGGCATCCTCCGTTGACATTCCTTCTTTAAAGCCATATTATTATACTTAGCCAGGAATTTTAGTAATCGTGTTTTTATAGACTTTTCAAATATTTAACCTATTGTATTTAACAAGGATATAGGTCGGTATTTTATAACGTCTATTTCTGTTCCACTCTTATGAAGAGACTTAACCAAAGCGATTATAAGGATTCTTGGAAAATATCCCTCAGAATACGATTTGATTATTGCAATTTAATAATATAATAATGGGATTTCTTATTAAATAGGGTGCCTTCGGAAAACCTGAAGGTGTGTGTGGAATACTGGGATAGTCTATTGTCATATGTTACTACTCTATGTGGTCCAGTAGTTTTTCTTGACGATAGCAATATTGACCACAATGTAACAAATATTTTTTATGACTATTTTATATCTTACGATTTTAGACAAACTAGCGACAAACCCACAAGAATCACTACTAACACAGAAAAAATTATAGACGTGATCTACACAAATAACTTTGATTATGTAACTTCTTCTGGAATACTTTTAGCTGACCTAATGTCGGATCATAGGGCTATCTACACCACGTTTGCCTACGGGCTGCAAAAGCATCCGCCCAAGGTGGTAGCTTATCGCGATTTTGCATTTAATGGTGATCTTTTTTCTGAGGATCTAGGAAGAGTGTGTTGGGATCGGATATTCTATATGCCTGATATCGAACAAAAAATCAATTATTTAAACTATAAAATATTCAAATTATTTGATCGGCACCTACCCTTAGGACCTCAAGAATTACAAAAAAGAGTTGTCCTTGGTTAATGGATACAATAAAGGCAGTTATGAAAGATAGAGACAAATTTCTAAAAAAATATAAAAAGGATAAAAATCTAATTGACTTTAACACATACAAACAACTACGTAATGCAGTTGTATCGCTATTAAGGCGTGAAAACATGCATTTTTAGAATATTGTGAGACTAACAAAGATATAAAACAGTTTTGGAAAACTCTTAAAAGTATGGATATTTAAATTAAAGATAAAAATGAAATCCTATCAATTTAAAAAAACCTAATGATATAAATTAATATTTCTCCTCAGTCTTTAGTAACTCTAAAAACTGTATGCATGCCTCATTTTTTATGACTAATAAATTAAATGAAAATTGTACTTTTCACTTTCAACTTACGTCGTTTGACGAAATTGTTGAAATAGTCAGCAATCTTAAAAGTAACGCTGTTGGTTGTGATAACATAAACGCAAAAATGCTTAAATACTGTCTTCCTGCTAAATATAAGTATATAACCCATATTATTAACTGTTGTTTAGAAAGTGGTTACTTTCCAGAATTGTGGAAAATCTCGCATAAACCTCTTTTACCTAAGATCAATAATCCCAAAGCATATTCGAATTTAAGACCCATTAGTATATTTGCTACAATTTCTAAAATACTTGAAAGGGTAGTATACATTCAGCTTTATGAATATGCCTCCAAAAATATTCTAAGTCCTCTGCAGTCAGGCTTTCGAAAAGGATAGTACAACGTCCGTATTATTAAATGTAATAGACGATATTTATAAGTCTCGCGATGTAAACAAAGCTAGAGTCTTAATTCTTTTGGATTTTTCGAAGGCTTTCGACACTCTGGATCATGATTTGCTTTGTGCCAAGCTCGAATAATAATAATAATAATAATAATAATAATAATAATAATCGTCTTTTATTCAAAAAAAAAAACATTAGATTGACAAATATTACAAATGGAAAAAAAAAGGCGAAGTCTAGCCTAAGGCTACTCAAACTATGGCTTTGATCCGACTTGCATTAAGTTTTTTATCAATTATTTGAGTGACCGGTATCAGAGAGTCGTGATTGGGGATATGGTGTCAGATTTGGTGCGCATTACTTCTGGAGTGCTACAAGGAACCATACTTGGACCGCTATTATTTTTGGTATACACTTCAGACATTTCTGGTTGGATTATATATTGCAGTATGTATTGTTTTGCTGATGATACCCAAATGCGATATTCAATCGACCTTTCATACATTGCCGAGGCTTTTTATAGAATAAATAAAGATCTTGAACAAATATATCAATATTCAAAGAGAAATAACCTTGTGCTTAATGCAAAATGCTTAGCTTTAACTTTTTGTTATCCAAAGCACCAAGAAATGATAGAGAGCATTACTAATCTAAACATAAATTCTGAAAAGCTTCCATATGTGAGCAATGCTAGAAATCTAGGGCTTATGGTTGATAATAACCTAAATTTCCGCCAACATGTCTCTTTTATTACTAAAAGATGCTATGCGATTTTAAGACTACTATATAGTAATATTCACATAATTAACCATAAGTTAAGAAAAAAGCTCTGCCAAAGTCTTGTCCATCATCGATTACTGCTATTTAGTTTATTATGCGTCTTTAGATTGACTTACTAAAAATAGATTGCAGAAAATTAAAAATACTTGTTGTAGATTTGTTTATGGAATAAGAAAGTCCGATCATGTTTCTGAAAAACTGGTTAAGCTAGAATGGCTTAAAGTTGATAAATTGCATATATATGCCTATTCAATTTTTATATACCGACTAATTCTTTCCACATCACCCCAATATCTCAATGATAAACTTGAATATCGCTATAATACGCACAACGTTGCCTTAAGATACAGTCATAGATTTAGTATACCTCGTTTTCGTCACGCATTTTTTAAGAATAGTTTCTCATACATCGCTCCGTCTATCTATAACTCGCTAAATGACAACTTTAAGAATATGAACCTATTGAAGTTCAAGGAATCGATTAAATCCTTTCTTCTATCTAGTGAATAGTTACTACCTGCTATGTGTGTTGTATTTCTTATAATTGGTTGTTTTAGATATGTGACTCACGAATATCGGTCACGTTTAGCTAAAAATATTATTTAATAACATATATGTTTACAAGTGACGTACTACCCTTCCTAACCCACCTCTGAACCTTAAAATATTCAACGACATGACTCGCCTGATCGGATGTTTTTGGAATAACTCAGGCGATCGTCACATTCTTTAATATATTTCGCAGGGCGAGATAACAAAAGGGAATAGATATATTGGTTCGACTCGAAGTGATAAGACTTGCATAAATTAAGAATTATTATTTATTCAAAGTTATTGTTTGGGATATTTGTAAATATAATGGTTATTGGGAGATTGTGGCTTTATTCCTACATCGCTTAAACGCTCAGACTACATCAGAAGTGGTTGAAAAGAACCGGAGGTGTTGAGAAAAGGCTAATTTAGGGTGTTTCGTGCAAAATTAAAAAATGGGACGTAATAGTAAAAAGGATAGGCGACATCGGTCGCCCTCATCGACATCAACATCAAGTGACGAGTGCAAGAGCCATAGGAAAATTGGTAAACAAAAACAAAAAAAGTCAAGAAGCAGATTAACTGTTCCCAAAGATGAATAGGTTTGTAAAAAATATATAAGTGCATGTTTACAATGTTTATATCATAAAGACTCAAGTGGAAAAAAACCTGGGTATCTTCACTCAATTCCCAAGTATGCGAGACCTCACCACACAATTCATCTAGACCACCTAGGCCCATTTGTTGAGAGTAAAAATGGAAATAAATACTTATTAGTGGCAGTTGATGGATTTTCAAAATACACATATTGCCAACCAGTCCCTGATACGTCTTCGAAACATGTAGTTGGAAAATTGGAAGAAATTTTTTCAATTATTGGAAATCCCATACGGATTATTACTGATGCGGGTACTGCTTTCACTTCAAGAGAATTTAAAGAATATTGCGATAGAAAAGGCATTAAGCTGTTCACAACAGCTGTTGGACTTCCTCGAGGTAATGGTCAAGTAGAACGCATGAATAAGACAATACTGGAGGCTCTGGCTACATCAACTGCTAATACAACGAGAGACGACTGGGACAGCAAAATACTACAAATTCAACAAGGAATAAATAGCACGAAACACCGCATAACTCAACACTCACCCGCAGAGCTACTACTCGGTTATCCACCTAGAACTGACACTGACATTTACAATGTATTGGACGAAGAGATTATAGACGTTACAAAGATCCGGAAGCAAGCGGCCAAAAATCTCGAAGAAAACAGTCGCCCTCTTTGGCAAAATAGTCGCCCTCTTTGGCAAAATAGTAGCCCTCTTAGGCAAAACAGTCGCCCTCTTTGGTAAAATAGTAGCCCTCTTAGGCAATGCAGTTGCTCTCTTTGACAAAATAGTCGCCCTCTCTGGCAAAATAGAAATCGTCTTAGGCGAAACAGCAGATCTCTCAAGCAAAATACTAGCGCTCTTAGGCGAAACAGCCGCTCTCTTCGGGAAAATAGTAGCCCTCCCAGGCAAAATAGTAACTCTCTTAATCAGATTAGATTAAAAAAAAAAAATGTTTTAATTCCAGGTACTCTTTATCTTTCGAGGACGAAAGAAGATCAGGATGGCCGTGACGTACTACCCTTCCTAACCCACCTCTGAACCTTAAAATATTCAACGACATGACTCGCCTGATCGGATGTTTTTGGAATAACTCAGGCGATCGTCACATTCTTTAATATTTTTCGCAGGGCGAGATAACAAAAGGGAATAGATATATTGGTTCGACTCGAAGTGATAAGACTTGCATAAATTAAGAATTATTATTTATTCAAAGTTATTGTTTGGGATATTTGTAAATATAATGGTTATTGGGAGATTGTGGCTTTATTCCTACATCGCTTAAACGCTCAGACTACACAAGAATAAAGACATTTATTATTATTATTATTATTATTATTATTATTATTATTATTATTATTATTATTATTATTATTATTATTATTATTAATAAACCAGTTTCCCTTGCAATACGAGCGGAGAGGTCTGTTATCAGATCTGTGCGAAGAATTTCCCAGTTTGTATGCAACCAAAATTTCTCTATAACATTTAGGCGGATAACCTCAATTTATTGGTTATTACCGCGGTTATCCTTGGTTTTTACCCGCCAAACAACTACATTGACGTCACAACTTATTTTCGTGTGAACGTTTTAGTTTAACTAGTGTTTATTGATTATAAATAGTAAATAATAAACAAAAACAACTTTATTTTGTATACTGCTTATTTCTATCTTATTTCTGTACTTTCTTATATCTGCTACTTTCTTATTTCTTACATAATATTCCTTTATAAATAATCATATTTCCTAAACTCTTGTATTTGTAGTTCCTATAATTTCGTTTATTTGGACATTGTTTAGGATCTATGTTTTGTTGTTTTGGAAGTATTTTTTGTTACATTAATTTGATTATCCATGATGACCAACTCTATTTGTAATGCTGATATTGCTAATCCAAGAATAAGACTTATGTGCTTACTGGCTATCGATTTTTTTTCTTATGAAAATTTCGTGTTGGTTTTAAAATATTTACGGCAGTCATTTTATTCCGACACACAAGAAATAATTCTTGCTTTCAAAGAGAAATATATCCCTTCTAATATTAAATTGCCTTCAACAGAACTTCGGCTAATGGATATATAAATTCAGACTTTATTTTAATATTTTTTTTAAGAAACCATGTAACCAAAAATGAAAAACTACTAGGCAGTTGGGCATTTACCGCTAATGTTGGTGACAACTTTAACAGTAGGTTGATGACGCCACTTTTTTAAAAAACCAACAGCACCTAAACGTTTTGGTAAATACCAATCGGAAATTGGTAAAAACCAAAAGGCTTTGGTTATTCGTCTAAAATCGGTTTATATTTTGGTATTTTGTGGAATTCATTATCTGACGCAAATCAGCTGTTCAGAATTCATTTAAAATTTAAAAAATCACCAAAAATATTTAAAAAAGTAAATTTCTAGTCACTTTATTAAAATTCACTTATTTTTTACTAAAGAACTCCACTAAACCAAGGAAACTACTGGAAGGGTTCCATCCCAATAACCTTATCCGCTACAAAATTCATTATTAATTCAAAATAACCCGCCAAGCATAGAGAACTTCAAACTTGCACTAAAAAAATATGTAACGTGGAACTGGAACCCCCCGCGCCGACCTGAATGGAACTTGCCGAAGTCACTTGAAGGTGAAAGCGATAACCGAATATCGAGTAGCGCTGCTGATTATTCTCTAGAAGTTTCGGTCATACCATACCATTAGTACTATCATTATCGCGTTATCACCAATTGGCTGCAGCACGAGACGCGCGCTTTCATTTAATCTCTCTTTTTTTTTCAATATTTAACACTTTTTACACACAACCATGTCTTGTGAACCTCAGTGTAAAAGAAGCAAGATGTCAAACACCTTGGAACAGCTTAAGGCCCTCACTATTGTTGTGGCCGACACTGGGGATTTTGAAGGTTAGTGAATATACTATGGTCTGATATTATGGCCAATCATACTAAGTTGTTTACATAAATAATAGCTATTTATCCTTTTGCACCCTTTAGCTTTAATATATAATTAATAACAGTAATAGTGCTTATGTAATGGTGAATGCTTAAGTAATGGTAATTTATGCAAGTCATGTCGTGATTATGGTTATAATAACAAATTGATAATAGAGATTGTGGTTATAATAACAAATTGATGATAGAGACACACAAATAAATATAGCATGAAATTAGTGATTGTGATAAAGTAGTCTGAGACAAACTAACAATTTTAAATGTTTTGTTTCATATATAAGCCAATCACAATAAAAATTTATTTCAATTAAGTTTCAAAAATTATTAAAGGAAAATCAGTTTTTGAATCATGATGATCTGAGATTGTTAGACCTCTTTTTTCATTACATTCAAGTATTTGCAGCAATGTAGATACAATTACTACAAACAACAAAACTTCAATACAAACAACAAAAAAAAAAGATAATCAATATCTTTTGATTATCTTTTTTTTTTGAATTTCTAATAAATTATTTATAAGTTACATAAATTGTGCATACATGCACAAGTGTTTAAGCACCTGTGTATGTGTGTCAATATACAGAGTGTCTCAGATTGTCAGGACTTTTGGCATCTTTATTAATATTTAAGATACAGGGCTGGGTAAATTAACAAACTAGTATGATTTTTTTCTTAAAAGGTGAAAACAGAAAAAAAAATGAACATCCTGTTTTTGAGAAAATGTGAAAAATATACTTTTATTAAATGGAATCCCCTGTATATTTTTATATAAATCAAAGGAAAATAATTTTCTTCATAAAAAAGTTTATTTACACTAATAGCTTAAACCTCAAAATAACAAAGTTATAGTCATATTAATAATTTTGGCAAATTTAGACAAGTTGGCTTTAAAATATAAAAATAACATCAAGTAAATGTACTTAATTTACGAGAAATGAGCAGAAACATCACCATCTTGTTTAAAACATTTTTGAGCACACTTAAGTACCTGTCAGGCTTGGTATAAAGGAGCATTTCTGGTCAAGTTGGTACAGGTATTCTCAAGATAAAATTGAACTGACCTTCTTGTGTGTATAGGAGTGTATTCGTCCAATATGTGTTTGAGTCAAAAATAGCTTTATTGTTACATAATATAATATTTTGTTAACAAAGCATTATATAAAACCTTAAAGATAGTTGACAATATAATCTTTTAAATATATAAAAATATAAAAATTTTAACAATTCTTCCATACATAAAAGAAGAAAAAAAAAGTAGTAAGAAATAACATCATGTAACACAAATCTCCTCACTGTCAAAAAGTTGTATTTAAATACTTGTCTAGAGAATAAAATCCTTTTGCAAGTAAAAGTTTCTTTATATTTTTCCTAAAATGTTTTTCAAGATTTATTAGCCTTATACAAAGGGGTGGGTGGTTAAAAAGCCTTCTGTCTCCATACACAATAGAGGACTTAATCTGTTCACTTTTTGGAATCGGCATAGGTAAAGAGAAGGTTGTTCAGAGATTGTAACCCGAGTAGGGGAGGGGCAAGCTGATGGCGATATTTTTTGTGGATAAGACAAACAGTCTCTAAAATAAAAAAGGCATGGCAGTGTCAGGTCAGAGTGTTTTAAAAATAATGGTCTACAGGGGGTAAGAAAGAGACCTATATTGTTGAGTGCATGGCTCTTTTTTGCAAAATAAATAGAAAGCTGAACAAATACTGAGAGCACACACCCCAAAACACAATACCATATCTCAGGTGAGACTCGATAAGAGCATGATAGTCAAAACATTTTAGCCACATCAAGTCCCAGAGAATGTGTTATTACTTTAATAGCATAACAGTTGGATGATAGCTTTCCTATTAAAGAGAAGATAATGATTATCAAATTTTAATTGCTCATCAATTGTCAGACCCAAAAATTTGCATGTTTCAGAAGGACTTATTGATTCATTTTGCCTAGTGACAGTTCAGAAGTTATGTTACTTTTAAGTTAAAATATTAGTTTTAGAAATATTAAAAGTTAATCTATTGGATTCAGACCATGACTTTACTAGAATTAAATCTCCATCAATAATATTCTTTGTATCATCCACAAAGATAGTAAATTTGCCCCTAATTGAGAGATATCATTGACATAAAGCAGAACAACATTGGTCCAAGAACAGAACCCTGGGGTACACCCGCATCCTTATGCCGACGGGATGACATCATTGTTAAAGAATACTCTTTGTGTTTGTCTAGATAGGTAAAAATGAAACCATTCGAGAGCAACTTCTCTGAATCCATAGGTTTCTAGCTTCCGCAGCAGTATTTTGTGTATACACAATCCAACGCCTTAGATAAGTCACAGATCACCGCCGCCACACTCTCCCCAGAATTTAACCCCTGGTACAGAGTCTCAAAAAAATTGAAAGTAGCATCAGATGTACCCACAACATTATGGCGTTTTCAAAAATTCGTTAGTTTATTTATTAGTTTTTACCAATCTCTCTACAAGCTTGCCAAGCATGGGAAGCAGGGCTATGGGTCTGAAATTTGATGGATCATCATAGCTTCCACTCTTGAATAATGGTATAATCAAAGAATCTTTAAGTAAATGTGGAAAGCACCCACTTAAAAATAAAACATTTATCACCTCAGCCAAAAAATCAAGGGTTGGTTGCGGTACCGCTATTAGGACTTTTAGTGATAGCCCATCCCATCCAGAAGAGTTCTTATTTTTGATTAAGGACAGAGCTCCCATTATTTCACTACAATCTGTTGATCTAAAGAAAAATGTTTCAGGCACCTTAATGTTGTGTAAGTATAAGCGCGGATCTGAGGCAATTTTATTGAAAGACCCAAAGCAATACCCTGGAAAAAAAGATTGAGTGTTTCGGCCGTCATCGTGAGATTAGAAAAAGAAGGATTCCCACGTTTACCACGTAAGTCATTAACAATTTTCAAACACTCTCTTATTTCTTGATTGGTTTATTTTACTCGAGTAGTATAAGTTTTCTGCCAGTTTCTTTCACTGTCTCGCGGGAAGTTTTGCGATATCTATTAAAATAGGATATGAATCTGGAATTTTCTAGGGCAAATTCTCTTATGGAGTGCAAACACCGGAGATTTTTACCAGAAGTTAAAAGACTCCTGCTATACCTTCTCCTAGTGAACAACGTTCCCCTCTTTTTTTTTCTTGAGGTACACTTTTGTCATTGAGAAGAAAGGAACATAATATGGCCTCATGATTATACAACTTAGCATTTACAATTCTACATGCGACCTGCGTTTCACAGAGCGTAGAGTAAACATAATCTAAAAGTTATAATAATAATAATAATAATAATAATAATAATAATAATAATAATAATAATAATAATAATAATAATAATAATAAGCCTTTATTTCCAACAGGCAACTTGCCCAATAACAGGAAACAGTTGCAAAACAATGAAAAATATAGTTATACACACAAACAAACCTAAAAGAATGAAAAGAAAAGAAAAAAAGTAAAGTAAAGTCACAATCTCAAAAGTTATCCAAAAAATTAGAACAAATAACTATTAATATGATATAAAAACCCTATTATAAAAGTTTAACAAGATAATCACATATTCAACAAAATTAAATTAAATTAACTGCAATATAACTATAACTTAAACACATGGATCTTAATCCCAAGAGTAATGATCCACCAAGATATCGACAATCACATGAACCGGAGAGAAATTTATATCGCACATGTGACAGATCCGATTAAATATAGCGCATATTGTATATAGTGGTGATTTCAACAGGATGTTAGTATGAGGCCTTGGCAGAAAGAATGTTAGGGGATGTCTAGCATTAAGCCTAGGCACCATGAAACGTACACCAGAAAGAAGTACAGGATTATCAATGAATCCATTCAGTAACCCATGCAGGAATTTTACAGAGAAGATTATTCTTCTGAGATGTAATGGGTGTAGATTGAAGCGTTCCAATAGTTGCCGATGATCAAACCCTCTTACCGGATATATGCCATCCTGCCTGAAGGCCAAAAACTTAGCAAATCTATGCTGAACAGATTCCAGGAGACCAACATGATTCTGATAGAGCGGGTTCCATATAATGCAGCCAAACTCCAGTTTTGATCTCACAAAGCAACAGAAAAGCAGTCTTAATGTAGATTCCAAAGTAAAACTCTGAGAACTTCTAATTATGAACCCAAGCCTTCTCAGGGCTGACTTGACTATGTTGTTGAAGTGTGGAACGAATGTAAATTCAGAGTCAAAGGTGATACCAAGATCACTGATCTGTTAACAGCACACCATACCTCCAATGTATTTAGACAGTTATGAAGAAAAATACAATCCTCCACACCATATACATTTAAATATAGCTTCAAATCATCGGCAAAAGCCAGCCTATGACAAGTGAGTGACTCAATCAAGTCATTTATAAAAAAACTAAACAGGAGCGGACCCAGGTTCGAGCCCTGTGGCACACCCGACGTTACGTTAAAAAGTTTTTTTTTTATTATTTGATTTAAAGCTCTCATATTCAACATATTGAGATCTAGCAATCAAGTAGGAATGAAATAAATTAAATAATCTCCCTGAAAAACCATACTGAGTTAATTTATGCAGCAAAATATAGTGATCTATGCGATCAAAGGCTTTTTGGAAGTCGGTATAAATAACATCGACTTGAGTATTAACATCAAGTGATTCACAGATGTGGCTAGACAGACAGGATAAGTTAGTAACACAAGATCGCCCGCTAAAAAATCCATGCTGGTCTACAGAGATGAATTGTTATACTGAATTGTCCATAGGGTAGATACATGAATACTTAAATTAAAAGATTTCAGCACTCTACATATAGACAAATAATTGTTAGAGTTATTGCAGTCTAAAAAATTTACATTTACATTTGCCTGTCAATATTAGCGATGTATTTACCGATATTTCGCCTAAAATGTTATATAATTTATCAATAGAAGTATTGAAAATACATGAAGATGACCTGTAAAGGCTGAAAATGTATAAATTGAATTATTTAAAATAAACAATGCAAGATTCAAAAGCTTTTCTTCCAGGTGATACTTAAACTTAGTTACATCAACAAAGTTATATCTTTCTAAAAACTTATTCTCTATTAATATCAATGTTCCGCCATGAATATACACACACAGTGAATATAGATGGGGGCCAGATAGATAGTCGATGTGATGACCCTTCAAAAGCATTTGTGATAACTCTCACAGATAAGACACCAGATTACTTAGACTAGACAATGTCACCTGCGTAAAACTTAAATTAATACATACAACTATATTATTTTAACTATTATAATTAATAACATTACTAAAAATATCTTTACTTAGTCTGTGAAAAGGAGCGCCACTTATTACTTTTCCTGATATATCATAGCAGGCACCTGACAATTCCCTGAGAATCGATGATAGATGTCTGGTACTAGAGTCTCCATAAATAAAAACGTGTATTTCTTAGCTAAAGAGAAGAGTGTTTTATTTGTACAGGAGTAGCTATGTTGATATGAAGATGGTTCTTTTGAATTGACAGAATTATTTGTTGGCTCCACCTATACCTAGAGTTGGTATGTGGTTCAACGTCATCAGAGTCTTGGATTACCATTGGAGTCTTAGACGCTTTAAAAGACTCTAAATCATTTCTAATGGAAACTATTTCATAAGAGTAAGAGTGATTTTCAGCCTCAAGAAGTCTAATGGAAGTGATCATATTTTTGCTTGAGTATGTGTTGAAGTTCATCCATGGTTCTGTATTTTTGGAGAATATTATATGTGTATTAGAGGAGTCTATTAACAAAGATACTAATAATGATGACTTAATTGGAGGCACCCTAAATAATGAATAGGTATCTACCTTTTTTTAAAAATAAATATCACTCTTAATAACAATGAAATAAACCAATTATTCAATTTATATAAAGGAAAATCTTGAATATGATATGATACTTTTGAAAGTATTAATTCTTTTTTAACCAGTAATACTAATATTTAAACTGATTTTTATTTAATAGATTGTTCAAAAACAAAAATATCTTTCTATGGACCAATATCTTATAATTATAAATGGTCTGTTTAGATGTGATTGTTGAAATAAAAAATATTTAAAGCAGTTGTCAATGCGTATCTTATTTCAAAAGGATTTTATAATATAAATGACAATATTAAAATAATTAGAAATTTCCTAATTGCTACTTGTATTTATTCTAATATCCCTTTTTTCTTTCAGCTTTGTAACTTTTATTATTAGTGCCAGTATGTACTTTAGAGTTGTTTTAGTACAAAGGTATACTTAAATAATAATGCTATTCTGTTAAAAAAAAAAGAAAACATGGCATAGGATTTATTAAAAAAAAGTTTGAAAACTTAACAAGGGTAATGTACAAATGAAAAACAATGTTTTAAATTCAGGTCAAATTCATTTATTTCACTCATTAAATATATTAAAAACAAATTACCTCATTGGACTCACATTAAATGAAATAATACAAATTAATAATTAAAAGTTATAAAAATATTTGACTGATATAACAATATTTGACTGATATTTTTTTAATCCCTCTTTTGTATTGATTATAATAATATACCTAATTAAATGGTAAATATTTAATAAGGAAAGAAATTTAATAAATGATTAATTTACAAGCTTACTTCAGTATGCAATAAGATATTGTTCTATTACTGAAGGATTAATAAATATAGTATTAAATATGGATATATCTAATCAACATGAATTGTAGATCATAAATGTAATTATATTTTGTATTATGGTAAGAAAGAGAAACAATGTTCTAAATTATTACATCACATTTATTATTTTTTAAAAATATACCTTGAGCTGAGGCAGTGAAAATAATTCATGGAACTCAGTTACTAAGTTTACATTTTGACTTGACAATTAACTTATCTTGATCAAGAAGTCAAAATGGTCTGGTAAGCTTAATTCATAAAAAGGTGATGGGATTTTATGTAGAGTAATATGAAAGCTGAGTGAAAATTGATAAAAAATTATAAATTATCATGATAATTAAATAATACATACTACAATATATTTAGTAGTATATAGTAAGTAAAAACATTACATTTTGTAAGTAATAGTAAAAGCTTTGTATCGACGGACGTTAAAATTTATAAATAAATACAAATATTTTATAAATTAAAAGAAAAAAATTATAAGTAAACATTAATAGGTGTAATTAATGCTAAATAAAAAAAAAATCTTTTGATGGTATATTTCCACACTTATAATTTTGTCTTTTTACAATGGTTTCTTTTTCAGCCATGAAGGCTTACAAACCCACAGACGCCACAACAAACCCATCCTTAATGCTTCAAGCAGCCAGTTTGCCACAATACAAACCCCTAATTGAGAAAGCAGTGAAATATGGCCAAAAACTAGGAAACACTTTGGAAGAAAAAGTTGAGAACGCGATGGACATGTTGTGCGTACTTTTTGGGATAGAAATCTTAAAAATTGTGCCTGGTAGGGTCTCTACTGAAGTCGATGCTAGGTAAGGGTTTTTATCAACTTATTCAATTTGCATTAAAAATTGAATAGTGGATTAAAATTAATTTTTCAATATAAGTGGAAGACATATTAGAAAATCAAAATAATAATGAGATACATAAACCATACATAAACTACTATACAATACATAAACTCATAAACCTTTAGAAAACCATAGCAAATGTTTAATTAAAATCAGTTATTTTTTCCCAGATGTACAGAGAGATATATAAAGAGAGCATAATAATACTGAGACATCTAAAAAAAATTATAATACTTTTGATCTCTTAAATATTGCTTTGTTTATAAATGATAATAGTTTCAATAATAAAAAATAGTTTTCAGATAGAGGTCAGGAGATTTACATAATTTGATACCAATCTTTATTTAAGTATCTCTCAAACCTCTTCTAAATAAACTGCTTTAATTTTAGTGAATCGAATTATATCAATAGCTTTGGTTAAAAATAATAAGCTTATCTTATTAATTGATAGTGTTTTTTTACTTTGCTCAAGGGTATTAAAGTATTATTCATAACTTTTTTAGAAATTTTGTAGGGAAGATGTGTATATATTTTAATAAAGAATCAAAAGACTAAACAATATTTAACATTACTCTTGAATTCAAATTATTTGGTTTTCTCTAATTAATACTTTTCAATTATCCAATTATACCCATATAAATTCGTGTTACTTCAGATTGTCTTTTGATACACAAGGAAGCGTAAACAAAGCAAAAAAAATCATTCATTTATATAAAGAAAATGGAATTGACAAGGAGAGAATATTAATCAAATTGGCCTCAACATGGGAAGGTATCCAAGCAGCAAAGTAAGATTTTTATATTTAAAATTTTGTCAGTCTTTAATGATCCTTTTTAGAATTTTAGAGAGTGAATATGGAATCCACTGCAATTTGACTCTCCTATTCAATTTCGCTCAGGCAGTCGCTTGTGCTGAAGCCGGGGTAACTCTTATCTCACCTTTTGTAGGAAGGATTTTGGATTGGTAAGTCGGATTGGTTTTTACTGATTTTTATGTCTACAGTTTTTCTTATCAGGTATGTGGCAAACACAGATAAAAAATCATATTCTGGTGAAGAAGATCCTGGTGTCATCTCAGTTACAAAAATTTACAATTATTATAAAAAATTCGGTTACAAGACTGTCGTCATGGGAGCATCATTCAGAAACACAAGTAAAAACTCACCTAAAATTAAGTATGAGATTTAAAACTCGTTTTTCTAGGTGAAATCAAAGCCTTAGCTGGCTGTGATCTGTTAACAATAAGTCCAAAACTGTTGGGAGAACTGGAAAGTAGCCACGAGCAATTGCCACGTAAATTGAGCCCAGAAACGGCCAAAAAAGTTCAACTCGAACAGTTGGAACTCACAGAGTCTAAATTTAGGTGGATGCTAAATGAAGATCAAATGGCTACTGATAAACTTTCAGATGGCATCAGGAAATTTGCCGCTGATTCCATCAAGCTTGAGAATACTATTAGGACTCTTTTAGCCAAAGCATAATTTGAGTTTTTGGTATACTTTTTTTTAACAAAATTGTAACTTTGATGTTGAATTTTATTATATATAATTTTTATTGAAATTGTTTGAAAATAAATGTGGATATTTCTGGAAATATTTTTGTGTTTTTAACTAGGACGCGTAATTGCTATGGTTACAAGAAAATGCATTTTTTTGTTAAAAAAACATAGCCATAAAAGTTATACAACAATTTTACTATATAGTATATCATTTTACTATAATTCTACATCTTGGTTTAACAGTCTGCTTATAAATATCAAATTAGGGTGGGAGGGAAGGGATAAAGTAGGTATATTTATAATTTCTGGATCTTGCTGAAGGGCATTGTTTGAACCAAATTTTTTCAGGTATGCGATAAAGCAAACCGTGAAAAATACAAAACATGTTTTACTTTTATAATAAATTTTTTATTTCAGTCACGTTTAATTTTTACTGTGAAACTTAGGAAGACCAGACCAGAAGATTCTGTCAAGCCACAGGCAATTTTTCATCATCATATTACGATTTTTCGTAGTTTTGTATTTTTTATTAAAGCCTAATTAGGCAGCCTTTTTTTAGTCACGGATTCCCAAAAGTGGTCAAGGTGAATCTCCAGGGCTCCAAGAAACGCTTGGTTACCAAAAACAGAATAAATAAAGGCCTTACTTCGACAAGGAAACCATCAGCCAGCCTGAAAGATCGTGACAACATGAAGAAAGACTCGACTGGAGTTTTAAATTTAGAAGGCAACGAGGCAAATTTCGTTAAATTTAATTTTCAAATGTTTTCAATGACGGATTTTTAGAATACGGTACGGAGTGTGAAAAAAGATGTGAGTAGCAGGAAGTCAAACGTTTAAAAGAAGACACTTCCAAACTATCCTAAACCTCAACTTATTAAACAACGTCGATTGGAGGTTTTAGCATAATACTTCTCGCTAAGTTTGTCTTCATTACTCGAGGATAAGCCTTTCTGAGTTTGAAAATAAATATGAAAGAAACATTTTTCTGCCCTGCGAGATAAAGTAATCAGGTCATATCAAGTGCTTAATGTTCCTTATAAAACGGTCAAAGTGATACAAGGGTAATCACTGGGGATCTTGTTAAGGCTTTGTTCTGCTTTGAATGTCAAGGTGGTACCTGAAGACTTTGCTAGAGTGCATTCTTTTAATACAAAGGCTGGACCCAAAATATCTTTAACTTTAAAAGACACAGAACTTAAAAACCGCATCCTGTCTGCTCGGTCTCAAAAGAGGAAAATTACGCCTAGAGTTTGTGGTCTGGAAATATCTGATGCTGCAATCTACATAGATGAAGAGTTAACTAAGGATACCTATCGCCTATTCAAAAAGGCCAAGGCTTTAAAGGAACTGGGATACAAATACGTCTGGCATCGGAATGGCAAGGTCTTGGCAAGGAAGAATGACGGAGAAAATGCTATATTTATAAAAAGCGAGGCCTTTCTGAATGAACTAACCTCATGAATATTTTGTTCTATTTATCTCTATATAACTAATTGTCCTTTTTCTTTATACTCTATTTCAGAAGTGTGTAGAGCAATAAAACCTCATTAGGTATGCAAAAGTGGTACCTGGTGATCCACCAATATTTTATGCCACTACCTTAGTTGGGTATTAGTTTCAATGTAAAATTCTTTCTTTTCGTTGATTGCAGGTAGTGCCACCCGGTTTTGGGTCAATTTATGAGTTTTGCCCATTGTTACCCACTGATAAACATTGAAAACGGTTCGCCAAAGGCGTGCAACTGGGACTTGTTTTTTACCTTATAATTAATGTACTTAAATGCTATTTTATTTTAGAAAGTTACTTTTGTTTAAATGGAATAATATATTTTTTTCACAAATTTATTGAACATAATATGTAGAGTAAAACAGTTGAAAATGTCACTTTTGGATCTGGCACTTTTTGAACAGTGTATAACAATTTTAAATTATAATAGATTAGTCTTCTTCGTCATCTGACGAACTGTCATCACCTCTTGACATTATAATTAAAGGATCGACTGTCTGATCGATGAGGTTGTCAAGATCCCACATTTTGTCCTCTTGCTTAATTACATGCTGGACTGCTTTTCGCCAATTCTCTGGTGTCGCTTCCGTAATGGCTTGATCAAACAGTAGCTTAACATCTTTCATTTTAAAAGTCGTGTTTTGTCTTGCTACAAATCCTTTTACCTGCGCCCATATCAGTTCTATAGGATTTAGTTCGCAATGATATGGCGGTAAGCGCAGTACAGTTATATTATATTTTTCGGCTATATCTTCCACGGCGTATTTCATGAAACGAGTTTTGTGTAAGTTTGCTATTGCCAGCAGTTCTTTTTTTATTAAATTTGCTTCAAACGCAATACCTTTTGCAGTCAGCCAATCGATAATTTCTTGCTTTCTCCAACTTGAAGTTGGCGTCTTCTCTATTCGCCGTGAATGATAGCTTGCGTTATCCATAACCACCACCGAATTAGCCGGAAGAAATTTTATCATTTCACCAAAATAGTCCTCGAAAACGTCTGAGTTCATGTCTTCATGGTAATCTCCTGTGCGAGTCGACTCAAAGGTTAGCAGACCTTCTTTTAAAAATCCCTCTTCGCTTCCAATATGTGTGATTATAAGTCTTTTTCCTTTTCCCGAAGGTACTTTAATACCCGTAGACAGGCCTTCTATGAAAGCTTGGCGAGCACTGGTTATATTTTTGTCTTGCCACATTTTTTGGACTATATAACCTTCGTTAATCCACGTCTCATCAAGATAAAAAACTTTCTTTTGCTCCCTGCGGTACTGCTTGATACTTCTCAAGTATTGTCGTCTCCAACAAACAATTTCGTCGCTCTCCAGTAAAAGTGCTTTGCGGTTATGCTTTTCCCAGGCAAAATCCATATGTTTTAAAGTTTTCCATAAAAGTTTTCTACTTATCAACGGAATACTGTCATCTCGGCCAAGCTCCATTAAAATTTTGTCTAGGGTGGGTATTTCCTTTTTAAAATAAAAAGAGTGAACTTTTCTTCGAATTATACATTTAGCATTTTCATCAAGGACTTTTGTAGGTCGTCCTGGCTTTTGCTTGGGAGATTCCACTTGACCTGCTACTTTTCTTTCCCGCAACAATTTGAAAATGGTATAGATGTAATTTCATACTGATACATATTTTATTCTGTATATACATTGGAAATTCTTTTCGGTTATGGCTAACTCAAAAAATTTAAATGTAGGTCATATTAACATACGTTCACTTTTGCCCAGCATAAATGCCTTAAAAGATAAATTAAATCATTTGAAACTTGATATTCTCGGAGACTTGGTTGAGCGACGCGATAAGTGATGAGGTTTTAGCTATTTACGGTTTTAAATTTTATAGGAAGTATCGCAGATCTCGGGGAGGGGGAGTAGGCATATACATAAGAGACGTCCTTTCAGCGGTACCAATTGATACTGTATCTGTAGAATGCTTTGAGCAATTTTGGGTGATGGTCAGAGTGGGAGGGATAAATGTTGCTATTGGTAATTTTTACCGTCCGCCTAAAACTAATTTATTAGATGGTATCACGGCATTTGAACAGACTATTGCTGCAGTCATTCCTCTGTGTGATGAGTTAGTGTGTATGGGTGATATGAACGTCGATTTTTTTGGCTTGTAATAGTTCAACTAGTACTCTTGATATCTTTTTTAATTCCTTTTCTCTCTCGCAAGTCGTAAAAGAGACAACGCGACTCTCTAAAACTAATTGTACTTTGCTGGATTATTTTATTCTTTGCTTTTTATTCTTGCTTTAATGTTAATATGATTCACGGCGACATCAAACATCATGATATGCATGAGTTAACAGACCACCAGCTTATATCGTGTGAACTCTTATGTAGAATACCTAGCAGGAAGCCTAAATTTGTTGTATTTAGGAGTTTTAAATATTTTGATTTTGAGGCGTTTAACTCTGACTTGATAAACACTGGCTGGGGAAAGATTTTTGATCTTGCTTGTATAAATGAAAAAGCACAGTTTATGACAGATAAAATATTGGCGTTATTTAATTGCCACGTACCTATTCAAAAGGTACGTGTGACAAAACCAAAGGCACCATGGTTTACGGATGTATTAAAAATTATGAAAAGGAAGCGAAATAAAACACTATCTAAATATAAGCGAACAAAAAAACTAGAGGATTGGCAAGCTTATAAAGAGAACTATTTTACAAATGCTGTTCGAAAAGAGAAAAAGGCCTATTTACAATTTGTAGCGCGAAATAATAGTTGTAAAGATACATGGAAAGCTCTAGATGATCTTAATATTTATGGGAAACAAAAACACAATATAAAAATACCAAATCATTTAAGGAATCCCGAAGATATAAACAATTTTTTTATAGAATCAGTTGATGCTTTAGCGATAGATATCACTGACGTTTGTATAAATAAATATAAACAGATACATCCAACAAGCAGTTTTCAGTTTACACCGTGTTTAGAAATTGATGAATTAAATGCAATTTTTACTATTAAATCAAATGCCTGTGGGTCGGATAGTATAACGATCCAAATGATTAAACTTTGCTGCCCGGTTATAGTCCCTTTTCTTACACATCTTTTTAATGAATGCCTTCTGTGTGGCCAATTCCCTGATCTTTGGAAATCATCTGTGGTTCTTCCTTTGCCCAAAAATAATAAAATAGTAACCTTTTCTGACTTACGACCTATAAGTTTGTTATGTGTGTGCTCTAAGATCCTGGAAAAACTAATTTACGCCTAAGTGACTACTTATCTAAAGCACTACTCTCTCCTTAGCCCTAATCAATCAGGCTTTCGTAAAGGCTATAGTACAACCTCCTAGACGACATATATGAAGCAGCTGATAAGGGTAATACTACAGCACTGGTTCTGCTTGATTACAGCAAGGCTTTTGACACGATAAATCACAAGCTTCTGTGCGCTAAGTTGAGTTCCTTGGGATTTTCTCTTTCGTCCATTCATTTTTTTGAGAGCTACCTATTAGGTAGAACTCAGTCCGTGCGTTTTGAGGATGGGAAATCATCTTTGAGGCCTTTGACTAAAGGCGTGCCACAGGGATCGATTTTGGGACCCTTGCTGTTTGTTATTTATACGCGTGACGTGGATTCTATTGTCAATAATTGTATGATTCAACGATACGCGGATGACACCCAAATATATACCAGTTTTTCTAAGGCAAATGCGGACGAAGCTGTTCTTCGATTGAATGAGTGTTTAGAGTCAGTAGCTGAATATTCTAAAAATATTGGGTTGTGACTGAATCCGTCGAAGTCAGTCGTAATATACATTGGTCCTGATCATGAGTGGGCAACGAATAATTTGGCTATTCATGTATCCCAAACTCCAATCCCGATCGTGAGAGAATGTAAGAATCTCGACATCATAATTGATTCTAAGTTACGATTTCGCAGCCAATTGGCAAGGGCCCTTCAAAGGTCGTATATTCAAATGTCATTACGGAATCTGTACAAAAGTAAAGATATACTCGAACTGCCATTGAGAAAGGTTTTATGCGAAACATTGGTTCTCTCTCATACTGCTTATTGTGATTTTGTGTATGGCCCAGCCCTGGATGTAACATAAAAAAAAAGATTACAACGCTTGCAGAATTCATGTATATGTTTTACTTACAATTTAAGGGCCCGTGATCACGTCAGATACAAGTTACCTGCACTGAAGTGGTTAAATATGCAGGATCGAGAGACGGTACACTTCGCATGCTTTCTTCATAGAATCATCTCTAGTGGAGCGCCTGAGTATCTTAGAGATCGTTTAACTTTTAGTTTCTTCACTCATGATCGTATCACACGTCAAAATACCCTTTTAAATATACCAAAGCATCGCACAGCTATGTTTCGACGTAGCTTTTCGTTGCTTGCTTCAAAATTATATAACAATTTGTTGCATAATAAACTTCAAAATTGTAGTTTGTCAAGTTTTAAGAAAAACGTAAAAGGGTTTATGCTGAGTAAATATAGCTCTATACCAGGGTTGTGAACTTTTAAATATATTTGTATTGAATTTTGTAAATTTCTCATTATCATAATTATTGTAACTAATTAGGACTGTTTATACCATGTAATTTATAATACATTATTGTATTGTATAATACATTTATGTATTGCTGATTTCTGTATGCTCGGTTAAGCAAACAGCTTTGGCTGCCCTTCGCCGAGTTTTATAAAAAGTCGTTTATTATTATTATTATAAAATACCTACATCGAGCTAATCTAGAAATAATAGACGAGGACATAGAATTAATTCAAGATTAGGACAGTATCTCAAATAACTCAGATATTGCAGATAGAGAACAACAGGTTGAAATTATAATTGAAAAAACGGCTATGAATAAAATAGTTTTAATTCATTCATCAAAATATTGTTCAAGGAATTTGATGTATTAACAGACAAGCTGAGAACATTATTTGATACATAACCTTTTTACATGTCTTACATACAGCAGGATCTAGTCAAGATCACAGATAGAAGTAGACAGAATAGATTACAGCTTGTTATTGAATTAACTATAATTTTACACACGGTAGAATCATTGGAGTGAAATTTTTGAAAAGTAGACTAAAATTGTAAGAAAATCTTAAAACAAGTTAATTCCTTTGCTACTGAGTAAGAATCAAAGCACTTTTTAAATAGAATATCTGATACCCAAGTCAAAAACTTTTTGAGTATCTTAATTTTAAAAGTTTTTTCTCAGTTTTAAAAATTTTTTTAATAAATGAAAATTTTTCCTAAATGAACGAAGGAAGTTCTTGTCATATCTCATGTTTAAGAAGGGTAATAAGAAGGAAGCTAAGAAAGAACTTTAGGCCAATATCGCTTCTTCCTATAATATCCTAAAGTTTTGAAAAGGTCATGGCTGAACAAATACTTCTATGTAATACTATTTTGTATTTGTTTTTTTAATTTGTACTATTTAGTAAGCAGCTTCCGAAGGCCAGAGATATCCTAGCACAGAACTTACAGACTTATGGCTCAGAACCAACATGTGTCATCGCTTAAATCTGGAAAAGACATCAGACACTGGTTAGAACTGGAGCATAAAGACTACTAGGAGCTGCCAAAGTTGGAACTCTCCAAACCACTTTTGGGCAGATGGCATTCAAGAACGAGGAGAACATACTGTGCCACAATACGCAACAACTGCGAAACGTAACAGGGCTTCTAACAGGCCATGTACCTTGCACCAAACACCTAGACAGACTCGAAAAAGTAGATAAGCCGCTGTGTAGAGGCTGTGGGGAAAAGGAAGGAACCACCTACATTTCATCATTATCCACCATTAGCGTTCTATGCCTCTGCGAAGCATTCAACCGAAGCAGGGCGGTCGCCCTGGGTGAAGCTCAACCCTCAGCAAAGAGGATGATAACTACATCACTGGGCAAAATACTGGACTTCCTAGAAGCAATAGAACTGAACATGTAGGAGTAAATCTATGGGGCACAATAGGACTGCGACAGACCAGACCGCACTGCAGGGAACCAAATGGTACCAACCAGAAGGTAGGTTTTAGGACGTTAAACGAGGTCACGGAGTCCCACACTACCGGGGGGGTTCAGGAACAAGCGGTGTTCATAACGAATTTCTTCCTCTGGCAAAAAAATCAGCTTCCGTAAAAGAAAAACACTACCCTTAGTACCCAACATTCAATCCGATTACAGTGATTATAGGGTGTGTTGCATATGCTTAGATACACTTACCTTGCCTTCAATATATTTGCTGGAAGAATCTCTCTATGTTACAAACAACATCAACTTGTTTACCGCTCAAAGGGAGGTGCATAGTTGTCAAACCAGAAACACTGAATATTTAATACCGGCATATTGTATACTGAAAAGTCAAAATGGTTCAGGATATTGGGCGATTAAATATTTTATTGCTTTAACAGTAAACCTTTCGAAGAAGGTTTTAAAAAGAATTTTAATAGCAAATGCATTCACACGATGGGTATCTGAAATATTTTAGGTTTTTTTGAATTAGGTTTATTGATTCTTTTTTAAATGTTAATAATAATATTATTATGAACCCATGTATATGACTGTTTTGTCATAAATAGTAATAAATGATGGTAGTAATGAATATATATACTTCGTTTATATAATTTTATCGACTCTGCATATTTATTATTAAAAATTTGTTAACCCAAATTTTAAATTTTCGACATTGTACAAAGAATGTGCTTAGCTTTTTACGCGGAATCTAAAAATCTAATGTATAGGGTGTTCCATTGAAATTAATGATTAACAGATCTAAAGGAAATAAGTTTTCAATTCACTTTTATTACATAAATACAATGAGATAATAAATAAATAAATTATACAAATTAATTTATAAAGATATCTTAAACATAATGAAATAAAATAATTTATATTTTATCCTTATCATAGGTCGCATTAAAAAAATCATAACGGAATGTTAGAAGTTAAAATTGTCGGCGTCACTGGTAAAAGAGTGCTAAATCCGCCATGTAACACACATACTTTACTTATATTGCACTGTAGTAAAAATTCTGGAAACTAAAATATAAAAATTGATATCAGTTTTATAATTTAAGTTATTCAATTCATTATCGTTAGAATCTTACCCTCTCAAGGTCGGTTTCTTCATCTCCAATTATCACCACAATTTTATCACCCTTTGATTTTATTTGAGAATAATTTATTCCGAGATTTTCAATATTTTTATCGCTAAACGGTACACTTGAAAATGGAATGTTTATGCTGCCTTTTACTGAACATCTTGAAAATCTATAAATATTTTAGTAATATATGGGCAAAGATGAAAGCAGTAACTAGTCTTACGCTATGTTATTTCTGATATCTATTAAGAGTGCGTTCCTAGGTTGGTTTCTAACTAAGCTTACAACATCATTAGCGCTGATTCTTGCACATCTTTCCTTCTTGAGTTCGTCTAGTGTCACCCCAGAGATATCCTAAATACGCGATTAAAAATATTTACGGAAAAGTACTAACATAAAACAGCACAACCTACCAACTCTGTTCTTTTTCTAAACAAATCATTTTCGTGCTCTCTGCTGGTGATGCTTCTTGGAGTGTTCTGGTAAGTCGAGAGCGATAACAACGCACATTTTTCAATATCCACTTCCGGCAGATCAGAAAACAATAATATACATTCGTTAAATCCAGAGGTAAGCAGTCTATCTCTTAGTTGTGTCAAAATAGATAAGCCTATATGGATTGGAAAAGAAGAATCGCAGAGCAGAAGTTTGTCCCAGAGATGTAGGATTTTGTAAAGAGGAAATACATCTAAAATATGCCATGTTTTAGATTGATTAAGTCTAAATCATCATCAACTTTTCTTTTTCTTATGGGCGATATATTAACTTATACCATTATTTAATGTATCGCACTTATATTAAAATAATTTTGAGAGACCTGTAGAAATTTTCTAATTATCGCTTGAAAAGTATTCGAAATAATTTATGAACAAGTGATACCTTATTACCTACCTGGAAACGTTACTGAAGGGTGTGTTTAAATCTGATATAATAAAATATGATGTACATAACAAAAAAAATTAGGATGGTCACTAATAGACGTTATATTATCCATTTAAAACCATCATGTAGGGCGAAAAATGTAGCCATGAAAGTGTTATTTATTTTGCTCTGCGGCTTTAATTAAGGCTAAACATTTTTTTTGAAATTTCGAAAATACGTATTAAAAAAAAATTACTTATTTAACCGACCTTTTAGGGGTTTACAAAACCCATTGGGCACCCTCGAATTTGAGACATCCTGTACCTTTTTATTTGGAAGCAGCATGCTTGAAAGTTGTTAGAAAAGAGCTGTAGTCATTTGGGGCATATGGGGACGAAAGTGTTTGTATCTCAAGCAACTCTGGCCAACTATAATAATTTACGTTTTTTATAATAATTAGCATTTTTACTGTTCGTTTAGGTGTGAATTGAAAAAATCGATGCACAACCATATCCATCTGATTTATTACTCACGTACATACGAAATACATTTATTTACACTGCATATATTTCTATTTATATTACTATATTTTCTGCATACACTGCTTCTATCTTGCAACTGGAGCTCTTATAGAAGTAACAATTCATGCTCGACATTAAAGAGTATAACAGCACCCCAGGCCTTGCACTCCTAAACCTGAAGACCACATGCTCCGAATCATACTCCAGTCCAATTTATTGAGTCCACATGCCAGCTTTGACATTACCAGACTTAGAGAATACAAAGTGTTTCAAACATATAGCCACTGATTTCTGGCTTCTGATCTGATGCCTCTTTAGTAGCTAGGTAAATTTTTCTACCAATTTCATCAGTTATCTTTAGTGCTTGCCTGAGTCTTACCACAGAGTCGTTAGGCCTCGGCTATCTCACCAGACATTTGAAAATCCTTAGCCACACAATGTGCCAAATCATACTCAGCTGAAGCAGTAAACAGGTCTTGCTGTGGTTCAGCGGCTACATCGACTCCTGCGGCCATTAAAATAATAGCCATGAATTCATCAAATGTCAAATCGGACTTATTACCGCAGCTCAGTATCATGATTTTCATAATAAGGAACCAATTGGTTAAAGTGAATAAGTCGAGCTTTACACTGCGGCGACTTTTGTATACTGTAAAGGACATCGTTGATGACCAATCGATAAGTCGGCTAAATGAAGAAAGCTATTCCAATCTCTTTGATGGCTAGAGACTGCTTTGGCCAAATACCTATTAAACCGAGTACCGGTTCTATTCATGCATTCTACCATTCTATCTGACTGCAGGTGTAATACTGCATTAGAGTTCTTGAGAGCTTCAAGGACTTTTTACCCCTCGGAGGACATTCTTTGCAGGATGGCAGCAGCATTTCCTCTTGACGCCAACGCAGGGGACGCGCCTTTAACTATATTTGTTATTGTTAAGGCGAGGTGGTTTAAGGCCAACAGGTATTGGCATAAAATTGTTCTTGCTGTCCACTGCAGCTCATCAAAACTGTTGCAATTTTGTTTTGACCTTCCTAGTTCCTACCCTCTATCAGTGACTGAATTCACTTTTTCATATTTTTCCAGAATTTCTTCTCATTTCTTCACAATTTCTTTTAATTCCCCTTTCAAATTGGA
This sequence comes from Anthonomus grandis grandis, assembly GCF_022605725.1. Lineage (NCBI taxonomy): Eukaryota > Metazoa > Arthropoda > Insecta > Coleoptera > Curculionidae > Anthonomus > Anthonomus grandis. Next base: position 14,437,463 of record NC_065550.1, read on the forward strand.
ATTGTTTTCCAAAATCTTTTCTTCCAGCCTGGCAGTATCTTCCTTTACCCTTTCCCCAAGCTCACTTTTAAAATTGATGAGTGGCCAAAGTTTTTTTTCTTAGGGTTAATCAGAATTTTCCAGCAATTTATCTTCCAAGTTGGTGGAATTTTCTTCTATCTTTACAGAATTATCCAGCAGTTCGTTTTTCAAATCTTCTTCCATCTTTGTAAAATTTTTGGGTAACTTAGCTTCCAGTTCACTATATTTCACCAATGCCCAGTTGACTAAAGTCCAATTCACATCCTAATTAATTAATTAATTAATTAATTCAATAAATATAAATATATGTACATAATAACAAAATATAATATAAATATTTTAACACTATCCCTACAATTTTAACTGTACAACGCACCTGTATTGTGCAAATAAATTCTTATCTACTCAAATAAATGTAAGTACCTATATTTTAATTCTTTTTACTCTAAAAAAAATAAATATAATTCTTTTTGACAATTGAGCCATACTATAGCCAAAATATATAATTCATAAATCCCTTACATAATACAAGTTATAATATTTTTTATCATACCCACACCATACGTTAAAAGACCCTATTCTTATACATATATCTACTAATAATTTAAAAAACTTCCAAACACATAGTATTGTTAATAAATAAGTGGTCTTTAAGTAAGAAAATAAATTTTTTCCTAGTTGGGATATTTCTTATGTCATTTGGTATCAAATTAAAGAGTTTGGGACCTAAATAAGTGACAAATTTTTGGTTTATACTTTTCTTTGATGGAGGTATGTTCAGCTCGTTAACATTCTGGTCTGTTAGTTATGTCTTACAATATTACTTTTTATTTTTGGAGTTGAGTATATAAAGTTGCATACCTCCATTATATCACAAATCTCTGGTGTATCCTACACCTGACACCAATATAGCATTTTTATTATTCGTTTAGGTGTGATTTAAAACCGTATATATTTGGTAAACCATAGTCCTGGAACATTATATAACATTTTACGTGGGTTCCGAAATGTCGCAAGGTGTTTCCGCCACTCTCTTCATCTTCGTCGAACCTTTGAGTCTAGGCGGCAGACGAGATGATTCCTGAATGGCGGAGAACAGCAGGTATATTCGCGGATGTTAAGATCGTTACAGTATAATCCCAACTGCTGTACATAAATAACAACAAATGAAGACAAACAGAAAAACACTGCTTTATAAAGGAGTACTTATTATGTCAAAAAATAGTAATAAATGATAATAATAATGGTATGTTTTTACACTTAGATTAAAAATGTCCTTTACAGAGAGTCAGTTTCTGAGAGTTAGATATTAACACTAGATCTGTTTTTACTACTCAATATAGTAAAAAGTCACCATTTAAAAAAATACTTAAGGCAGGATAGATGTTTTATAAACGAGAATTTTTGAAAGCAAAATCAAGCTATTACAAAAAAAGCTTGAAAAAGTTAACAAATTTAAATCATAATAGAAGTACGATCTTTAAAACTTTATGTAAAAATCAGTCTGTAGAGCCTTATAATGAATCAATCATATTTTCATATGTGGCTGATAATTCACAATGAAATTGTTAGTCCTATGGTTCAAACCTTTGGAGTGACTAGAGTGTCACAAAGTTGTTTTACTACTAACCAAAACTCTTTATTTTATTCATGTTTCGCTAACAATGTTAAAATTTAACAATGTGTAAAATTGAAATAAGCGTCGAGAATAAAATATAGAGTTTTGGTTAGTTTTAAAACTGTTTTGTGATTTTAATAAAGTGTTGTAATCCTCCATCTTTGAACTTAAATACTAATAGAATTAGTTTTAATGATTTGAGATTATAAACTGTACGAAGAGTAAAACCAGTCTGGATCATTTTAAATAAATTAACTAATCAAAACTGGAATACCTCCCGATATCCTAAGGAGAACCAAAGATGTACCTATTTATAAGGGTGGTGATTAACCACACTAATTATAGACCTGGGGATTTTACCATGCATTTCAAAATTGACCGAAAAGTGTTTTAAAAAAGCAAATAATCAGTCGGTTTGAATGTTTTTGAAACTTGTTTACAAGCGAGAAATATAAAATACAGTGACCTATTATACAAATCGATAATAAAGAATGGAAAAAGTTATTGTAAATATACCAAGGTCCAAAACTAAACTGGCTAAGGCACGTTTACTATCTTTTCTCGAAAATTCCACGAAATATGTTTGTCTGGGACCTAGGAATGTTTGAATCACTGCATAACATGCTCTAATTGGGTCAACAAACAGTATTATATCTTTAATTGTTGAGGTATAACTTAAAATACATATATATGAACTCATCGGCATTATCAAACAGATGATGTAATTATTGTCCCGTTTGTCTGTAATGTCACGGTAATCTGCGGCGTTTAAAAAATGTTTAAAAGAATTTTAAGCAAGTATTTTATTTCTTATCTACATCTACAGGCTGTAAGTTTTTTTCAAAGAGAATTAGTGTTATGGTGACAAAGTATATTTTTTTATTTTGGCAAATTTTAATTGTTATATAATATATTAATTTGAATTTCAATACTTACGTGAAAACAACGTTAGAAACCAAGGAATAGCAAACAGCTGCGGGTAAAAAACTATTTCGTGCAAATGATTTGCTAAATCCGGATCATGGAAGGCAATCAACTGTGAAAACTTGCACAAATACTCCTCAATAATAGCCGAATTGTCTTTAAGGAAGAAATTGTACAAATATTTAGGTATAAAGGCCGACAAGCATGCAAAAGCTTTGGCTTCATCATTAAAATGTAAATACAAAAACGGTGCTGTCAGTGAATCTAATCCTTGCCAATATACGTATTTAGAATTTTTTGACACCCAAGCTTTTAAAATTCGCTTTAACTTCTTGTGACCCTCTGCGGAAGAGAGCAATTCGTTATACTGATGGCAACGAGGAATATCGACTTCTATCTGAAAAGAGTATTAATTAAACAAGATTTATTGCAAAAGAAAATAGCATACTTGTCTATCAGTCGTGGTGTGTGTAAATTTGTCAACTCTTAAATAATCAGTTTTATAACTAGCTCTTATATTTAATAAAGCCGCCCAGATTTCTCCACGTAAAAGTGGTGGAATATCCTCCTCAGCTTCATTTATTATAAACTCCTTGGTAAACGGATAACCCTAAAATATATGAATAAATAAAGCCAGTTCAAGCTAAAGAAAATCGTATATTTTTATACATTTATTTTGGTTTCGCGCATGCCTAGAATGAAGCGCATGTTTTATTCTCAGGCATGCGTAAAAATGTGCCGATTTTAAAAAAAACTTAACTCTTTGTTGTAATATGAAGTTTTATCAGAATAACGGCGGATAATGTATTATTCTGATAAAACTTCATATTACAACATTGTAAACCAAACTTTCCTGAATGATAAAAATAAAAATTTAAAATTCAACTCTCAATTTTCTCATTATAAAAATATATTTTAAAATAATTATAAATTATATTCGTAAAAAAAACGGGTTTGATAATGTTAACATATTTGTAATTGCATCCTTAGAAAAAAAAAGACCTTATGTACGAAAGTTCCTTCTGGCCAAAATTTGTAGGCGTGAATAGGTTTGACTTTAAAAAACATAAGGACTTCTTAGATAGTATAAATATAAAACTAGGTCAACAAGAGGGGGGCAATTTTTTATAAATATAGATAGGGGTATTCAACGCCAATATGGGTTAAATGGATCAAATTGCAATGACATCCAATCAAGGCCCAGCATTGATGGTGTCAAAGATGGTTTATGCTATTTCCAGAATGTTCGAGGTCTCCGGGGAAAAATGAATTATTTATATTCCCAATTAACTGTGGCTGAATTTGATGTCATTGGCTTAGTTGAAACTTGGTTGTCTGACGACATCAATAATTATGAAATTATACCTGTCTGTTATAATGTGTTCAGACGATTTGATGAGTTAGGCCTAACTAGAGGTGGCGGCGCATTATTGGCCATACGTTCACACCTAAGAACCGTAATTATTGATGTTAGTAACCTGTTGATAGTGTCTGCTTTAATTGATTTAGTAGGTTGTAAATGTTATATCAACGATCATCTTATAGTCCACATTTTTGTGACTTATATTCCACCTCAACTTTCCAGTTTAGCCTTTGAACAATTTCTGGATCTGTTTTCGCACATGGTAAATGACTGCAAAAATGTCCTGGTAATGGGAGATTTTAATGTACTATTCTATGAATCTGAACGACCTGACAGTAAAGCTCATAACCTAAAATATTTTGCAGACCTCACAGGTCTTACGCAGCTCAATTCAATATTAAACATAAATAACCGTAAGTTGGATCTCATATTCACAAACATATCCGGGATTGTATCTCATGACACTGCACCTTTGTTGGTTGAGGATAATTATCATCCCGCACTTTCAATATCTTTTGATTGACAAGTAGCTAAACTATCCAATTTTACAACAAATAATTTATGTAAGTCATATAACTTTAAGAGAGCTGATTTTCCAGGTCTTTATACATCTTTGTATAATGTAGACTGGTCGTTTCTAAATAATTTAAATAACATTAATTTGGCCTGTCAACTATTTTATGATAGGCTTTACCAATTGCTTGATTTGCATGTTCCTTTATTTAAAATTAATAAAAAGAAGAGGTGGTTTCCATCCTGGTATTCTACTGAACTAAAACACAATATAAAACTTAAAGCAAAATATCACAAGGCATTTAAAAATTCGGGTAGTAACTACCACTTTACTGAATTTAAAAGATTTAGAACTTTTGTTAAATCACAGATAAATACTTGTTATGCATCTTATATAAATGAAATTCAAAATAGTATATCTACTAATCCTGCTTTATTCTGGTCATATATACAGACAAAGAAGGGTTGTTCAAGAATACCAGGTAGAATGCATGACCATAACGGAGTGTATGAGGAACCGAATCACATAGTAAATGCATTTGCGTCCTATTTCCAAAGTGTTTATACCTCTATAAACAATGATGAAACTGGCCATCTGTTATTCAATCCAAATGATAACCATGTAGTTTCAAATTTCTGTGTGCATATAGATGATATTTCTTAGTTGGAAATTGAGCAAACTTTGAAAAATATGAAGAGTAAGTCTAGTTCGGGCCATAATCTTATTCCCTGTTTTCTACTAAAAGACTGTAGTGCTGTTTTCGCTGAGCCTCTTAAATATCTTTTTAATTTAGCCTTAAAGACATGCACATTTCCGTCATGCTGGAAACTGGCTAGGGTTTATCCGATATTGAAAAAGGGGGATGCTTCTGATATTGCCACTTACAGACCAATTGCGATTCTCAGTAGTTTTGGAAAGATCTTTGAGAAAGTCATATACAACCGTATGTTTGCAGCTATAGACTCATCGCCACTCAGCAACATGGATTTATGCCCCAACGTTCTACAATGTCTCTGCTTCAATTTACTCAATTTTTAAGTGATGCTATTGATGACGTCGGCCAGACTGATGTAGTTTACACAGACTTCTCAAAGGCCTTTGACTGCATTGATCATTTTACTGTACTTAAAAAACTATGCTCTTTTGGATTTAGTCCATCACTTGTCTCTTTTTTAGATCATATCTTACTTCAAGGCAACAATTTGTTTCTTATAACGGCTTCAAGTCTGAGTTGTATTTGGCTTCATCTGGGGTGCCTCAAGGATCGAATTTGGGGGCTTTACTGTTCTTAGTTTTCATCAATGACCTTTCCCGCGCCTTAACTTGTGAAAACTTACTGTTTGCCGACGGTTTGAAAATATATAGCAGAATCAATAGTATTGACGACTGTGTATTTCTCCAACATCAACTTAATATTTTACACACCTGGTGTATAAACTTAAAGTAAATATATCTAAATGTAAAGTAGTGACATTCACTCGGAAACGTAAACCATTAAATTACGTATACAGTATCAGTTCTGAAGAATTAGAGCATTGTGAAAATATACATGATTTGGGGGTTACATTTAATACCCAACTGACATTTATTCCCCACACTCAGTCAGTCCTTTCATCCGCAAATAGAGTTTTAGGTTTCATAATGAGAAACTGTAAACAATTCACTAATATTACATCTCTTAAAACACTGTTCTACTCACTAGTTCGATCAAGACTTGAATATTGCAGCTTAGTGTGGTATCCAATATATAAGATTCATGTTATGGCTCTAGAGAATGTTCAAGGAAAATTCCTCAAATTTTTGCATTTGAAGGAAACTGGTGTCTATCCTCAAAGAGGATTTGATAATGCTCTTTTACTGTCTCAGTTTAATATCGATTCTCTTAATTTTAGAAGGATGCTTGTTTCTAATAACTTTCTATATAAGCTTACTCACAATCTTATTGATTCGCCCCATCTTTTATCAATGTTAAACTTCAGAGTACCAAGATGTAACTCACGGCTTACCGAAACATTTTATTGTCCTCATTCGAGAACTAACATTGGTAAGAAATCACCAATTTTTGTTATAACCACAAATTTTAACAGCATCTCTGCTTTGTGCGATATACATAACTGTTCTCTTAGACAAGTAGGTATTTTCACTAGGGAAATTTTCTCCCCTCTTATTTAAGTTAGATGTGTAGGTCTTATAGCTTAAGCACATATTGTATTTTTCAGTTTTTTTTTCATATTTTATATCTGTTACTTGGTGTGCTAGCTTTGTTCTGTAAATGGTTTTGTACTGTTGAAAATTTTAGAAATATAGTAGTACCCAATGAAGTTAATAATAAGATATAATATATAAGTATTTTAAATTAAAAGAAACGCTTAAAAATTATAAAACCACACGAGACTAAAAACATAATGTAAATGATTCTAAAAATTAAGTCTAAATTAAAGACCTAAATATAAAAATCTTATATCTTGTGTATTACAACATTTAAGCAATTAAAAAATTACTCTACCAATATCTATCGAAAAAGAACAATAAACTTGAAAATATTGCTGAAAATAAAATCCTTATTTTTCCAAATATCACAAAAAAGTAAAAAAATATACAAAAATTAAATCCTTCCACCTTTAAAATTTCTTAAGGCTGTGAAAATAATTTCTACAAACAAATAGAAGTTTATGTTATTGCCCCCTACACGTGGGTGATTGTATAACTGCTGCCCCAACAGTAACGTAAAATATCTTTCATTATTATCTTTTAAATTTCAATTCTCTATTTCGATAGGGAAAACAAAAAATAGGAAAATGATAGAGAAAAGGAAACGATAGGAAACACCAAAATTAAATAACTATCCTGATTATGTTTTAATTGTGTGAAAAAAAAATTATGCCTTGTAATGACTGTAAAGATGAACATCGACCAAATAATCCAATATCTGGAAAATAGCCTTAAAAAGTACTGACTAAACATTGTGAAGAAATAAAACTCTCAAAATACAAACATTCAGACTAAAAATATACAAATAAAAAAACGGTAATTTCTTGATCGAATTTGAAAATCTGAGCAAATTATATACATTACAATTTAATAAGATATATTATACATATTGAAGTAATCAGACACCTTGTTTAGACCACACACAACAAAACTATGTTGTTTTCAAAATTTATGAAATTAAGCTACAATATTTCTTTATAACAGGTATAAAAAATTCTAGTTTTAGACAGACGAGGAGTGAAAAACAAATTGCCTATCTAATTAAGGTCACAATGAATGTTGTAAATGAAAATAAAATTAATTAATTTTGTCTTTTATTCTGGATTTAATATGTAACACAAAAAAAAATTATAAACATAAGTCCAAGAACCCGAAGAAAACATAAAATAATATACTTACATGTAATAAACGTCTAAGTAAAATCACTCTATGTAATTGATACTCTGGATCTCTTTCTTTTATAACTAAAGGCAAACCAGTGGCATCATATGGCGGTGGATCAGCTTTCGCTATAATGTCTGATTTGCTGTGAATCAATGGATAAAAGGCTGCAAAAGGTATGTGAGAAAATCGACGGTATAGGGAATCTAATGGCATTTGGACTATTCTTGGATCATATAGTGTTGATGGGTTACGTTCTTGCCCTAATATAGTGCCTTCTATTAGAACAAGACTAAAATAAAATAACATCAAGTCTTAGTGCGTACATATACAAATTATAGCAAAAATTAATGAATTGTTTATACCGTGTAGGTATATATATATTAGTAGAAGTGATTACGAAATGAATTAACTGAAAATAATTTAGCTATTTATTTAACTCTAAATCACTTAGAATAAAGCCTTCATATTTCGCCACCAACTTGTGGCTTCTTAAGGAGAACTGAAGGAAAAGAAATATCACAGTTGTACAACAAAAACCTTAGGAGTTTAAATAATTTGTTAATAATACTTTAAGTTAAGAGAGAATACCATTCAAAAATGTGACAAAAAACATACAAGACACAATATAAAAAATAGACAAAGAACCTAAAAAATATATCCTGCCCAGCATAAAGAAACCAGACATACTAAAAATACGACTATTATAAGAACAGTCCAAATAAATTGATCAAAACAAAATAACCACAAAAACTAGATTCAGTTAAGCTTTTGAGAACATTATTACTGACATTAAGTGTGACAGTTTGTGTCTCAGAGGAACTAGAGAACACTAGGAAACTTAAGATTACAAGTTGATCATAAAATTAAAGGGTTTAAATTAGCCAATTATTAAACAGTTTTAAATATATTTTATACCTTTTAGTGTCTTTTTTTTTAATTCTATTTAGGCTCTTAACATAACATAAACTGGTATTGACCTGTTGAAACATTGGCTTCAGCCTGAATTATTGATTGCAGTTTTTGTTTCACTTTGTTCTCACGCAGCAGCTACAAGATTGCTAACGAAATATAAAAATAGATTCATTCCCAATAAAACTCAAGACAGTTATACTTCTAGTTACGGTTGATTTTAATACATAATTACACAGCAAACACTTATAAATATCCTGAAATTTTAATGTAAATATACAAAAATACATATTACCTAGGAACAGATAAAATCGGTGGACTAGACCTAATAAGTCCTTGCTTTTTTAGTTCTTGAAAAACATCTCCTCCGGCCAGCTGCCACCAGTGGTAAAATTCATGAATTGTAAATATTTGAAAAGGTTTACATAGTTTACTAATAGGATTCTGTTCAGGTTTTGGATGGAACTGCTGAAAGCATTCTTTTTGTAAAAGCTGTTTACATGTTGGACGCTTATTTGGAGAAATGCTTAAACATAAGTCAATGATTTCTTTGAGATCTTCTGGAAGCACCTAGAAAAATAAACTAGTAAAGGTAGTGGCTAATGGTAGGATTTTCAAATCAAATATGCCAGATATTTTTTTTTGAAATTGTATTTAAATGATAAATAATTTTTAGGCTTAAGAATAAAATATGACATTTCAATATTCACTAAAAATACAATTTCTGTTTAGTCTTAATTAGGTATTAAAAATAGATAACCCAAATACGTTTAATAAATTAACTTACGTTAATTTAAATATGAATCGACAATTATAACCACACTGGTTAGCTTTTAACAAACAAAATCATTATTTAAACCAATTATTTCAGAATTCGTGTAAACATAAGCTGTTATATGTGGCAAAGAGAATAAAACAGCATTTCTGCAAATTCTGATATTATTTTGTATTAGACAGGGACAGCTGTTTTAGAACAAAATATTATTCTAGCTCTCTCTAACAAATAGAATAGTTACATGTTCAAATTGATAAAATATCAGATGTTGAACGTTATCAATTATATAATCGCTCTAAGGGCCTATAAATCCGATGACTTCTCTTTATTATACTCTTTCTTGTAAACATACCCGTTTAAAAAGAAATCCAATGGTTGAGTCATTATCATAAGTCTATTTCTTCCTTTTGTCTAGATGTCAAAACAAATGATTCTTGATCTTCGGGATCCGGATAAACGTAAGCTAAAGCAGAATTTTTTGTGAAAACAAATAAAAATATCCCTCTTCATTTATTTTTCGGAAAGATAAAGCTCTTAATAATGTTTTACGTATTATTACTCCGGTACATTTTCTTTCCTGTGGATGTTGTGTATGCACCTCTTGGAATCGGCGAGGATTTTTTGTTCTCCAATATCTATGCGTTTATCGACTGACTTCTCCATTAAGACATCCAATAAGAGTAAATATTTCTTGCGAAATGTTTCTAATTATTGCAGACGTTTTGAATGTTTTCATATAATTGAACACTCTTCACCAACAACCTTTTTTAGTTTATCAATTGGACTTAATTTGTAAGCAAGGAGAATATTTTGCACTGATTTACAGCCAAGATCTTGAAATTGACTCACTTCATAAATTAATAATAGTTAATTCACATTGGGATCGAATGGGAATTATCTTCATACGACAGCAATACAACCTAGTCTCTTGAGAATTTAAGGACTGCCACTTTTTGTTTATTGCGCACAGATATAGCTTCTGTACGTTTTGAAATCATTTTAGTGTAGATCAGAAACAGAAAGACTTCCTTTATTTTATAGAATCGTAAATAAAGTGAACAATGTTTGAAAGTTGGTATAACAATGCTTGTCTTAAGTCTTCATCTAATATCATTCTTATTAAAATTATTATTACTAATATATATTTAAAATTACCTACCAAATATTGATCATAACAGTTGTGTTCCCTCGCAATCTTCTCGAATATTGGAGTATCGGTTTGCAACAGACTTAAAACTTTTCTAATCCGTTGGCTCAACTTTAAAGTGCTCCAGAATAATTTGTTTAAGGCAAGTTCAGCTAAGCACATGCCAAGGGACCAAATATCTACTTTTGGATCTGAGTATGACGTCTCTACGCCTACCAGGAATAGTTCGGGGGCAGAGTAAAGAACTTGTCTAAAACATTAATAATGAATTCACTTATTTTTTCTTTTTTTGAAAAATTTCTTTTAGAGAAGGTCCTAGTTCATGATGATATGAAGTTAATTAATTTATTATTAATATCTATTATATTATACCTAAGTTCATTTATTCATACGCTCGCCGTCAAGAAAAACCTAGCCCTTTATATATAAAACATAATTTTTTAAAAATTTTCCTTTATATTTTGTGATGTATTGTTCTATTAATTAATAAATAAAACAACATGTATTAAGTAACAATCATCCGTTTACTTGAACAAAAAAAAAACTGGGTTTAACAAAGTGTATTAAAATAAAAATTGCATAATTTTATCACTCAAAACTGCATAGTTGGTCACGGATTTTATTGTTTTTAATAAATTTTTCAGATGTTGCTTAAAGTTTTTCTGTGTTCAGAAAGTCGTTTAAAAGTACCTGGTAGTCCTGAAACAGCAGTTGCTATGTTTGCGTTGATTCGAGACGGAAGTTGAATTGAGCGTTATGTGGTCCATATCAAAAAGCACTGGGCACCGCATTTATATCTACACATTTTTTGGAAACTGGAGATTATATTAAACGACCTAGAACTGGCTCACAACGAAGGACTAACGCCCATAACGATTGCTTTATCATCTCGTAAAGTCTCGGAGATCATCATGATACACTGGTATATCATGATACATAGGTGTAGTTATAGGAACTAGACTTCATCATGTCCAGAATACCGATGCAAGTGAACGGATCGTAAGACGAAGACTTGGTGAAACCACCCTTGCTAGACATAGACCACAAAAACATTTGCGTTTTGTAACGAAATTATAATACGCACTTTTAGAAGATTCCTCAAGAGACATACATTACACGTTTCAATAATTTATGGTCCTTCTAGAAAACAATTTATGTGTTTTCGTATTGTTATAACAAGAGTTTTTTTTTCAAATAAATGGTTATTAGAAATTAGTTAAAACATATGGTTTTCTGTGTATGTAAGTTATTAGAATATTACATCACAAAACATTTAAAAAAAAATTTTATATACATGGTTACTGGTACATAAATACATATTTTGGAAAAATTCAAGATAACCAATCGATGTATTTTAGCTCGGAGAATTTGAAAATCGTATAAAAAATAATTGAATGAAAAACAAAAGAGTTACACCATAATTGTTACGATTTTTAAATAGAATACATCATTTAAAGTTTTGCATCCTAATGCCAATTCTAATTTTTTTTTAAATCTTAAGTTGTTTTTAAATTATCGATGTTTAAAGCCTCATTTCCAGCTTATTTTATTAAATTAATATAAAATACAAGTAATGCAGGTATATAGTATCAGGTAATCTTATACTTCAAAGTTATTAAAATTTTGACCTAGTAGTAAAAAATATACAGGTTGGGGAAATGAAGATTACGCATTGTCCAAAATAATGGCAACTTCGCTTCTTCTTGTCAATAAGCGGCCGCCTCTGGTCGCCTGATATGTATTTGCGGTTTTTAATTGTTTACAAAATAACAATAATGATATTGGCCGACTTCAATTTGGTGTATGACTGTATTGTTGAATTTTAAAGCGCTGATTTTCTATTATTTTGTTCTCAACTTATTATCACAGTCTAACAAATTGAAATTGTTAACAAAACAACAAAAAAAGTTGAAATCTATATACTTTGTTATTATGGCTGTTTATACTCCTTCTCAAGGAGTTTAAATTATTAAATGGTTTCAAGGAGGCAATTCGGCAAAGTGTTGAAGAGGAACTGGGTATGGACCATAAAATTTTTAAAAGTATTTGGAAAAAACATAAGTACACATGTTTCAAATATTCCAAAACTCAGAAGATATTTTCCCAAGGTCAGTAGCGAAGAATGAAATTTTGTATATTTTTAGATAAATCCTAACATATAGATATATATATATATATGCTCACTACCATAGTTAAAAAGTGTATTTTTTAAAAATAATTTGGTATAAGACAATCGATAGTCGTTAATCTTGGATTTTGAATAGATGTTACGCAAATGCTACTAAATGCTAAAAAGTCGCTACTTGAAAATTATAAATTCATATATATATATATCTATATATCTCTATCTCTATATATCTATATATCTCTATCTCTATAATTTTCAAGTAGCGACTTTTTAGCATTTAGTAGCATTTGCGTAACATCTATTCAAAATCCAAGATTAACGACTATCGATTGTCTTATACCAAATTATTTAAAAAAATACACTTTTTAACTATGGTAGTGAGCAACCCTGGTTCTATTTGAAAAAAATTAGTTATACCCTTAAATACGAGTTTGCAAACTTTAGACGCATCTAGGAAAGCTGTGAAAAACAAAAGATAGTCAATTATATTTTTCTAGGGCTATTTGATGTAAAATTAACGATTTTAAATTATTCATAGCACTCTAGATTAAAATATAAAAAAATTAATAATTTAAAGGTTAGGTGTCAAAAGTTGACATATGGGGTATCATTTTAATAGAAGGTCATTTTCTATCAAAATATTTTAAAAAAAATTGGGGGATCCTATTTAAAATAAGAAAGTTAGGGTCATTTCCGGTTAAACCGGAAGTGACAGAATACTGACAAACTGAACTGAATACGTCAGCCAATCCCAATTTGGGGTCTACATCCACGTATCAAATGTATTTTTTTTAACTTAAAAATTAAAAAAGTTATAGGGGCGAACCACTTTCCCAAGACACCCGGTATATACGTTAGCTGATGCCAACACATGAAATTCTATATAATTTTCAACAAAAGAAAACATATTTTATCTAAACTAAGATAATTTTAAAAACTGGTTTTAGGTTTCTGGGGAAATCGCCTCTTTAAGGCAGTTGCTTCTTGTGACTAATAAATTCGTAACCAAAAACAAACACTTTTTCCATAACTATTTGACAAGATGTCATGTCCAGAAGAATGGCACGATGACATATAATTCATATGCCATCGCCATATTATACAGAACATTTCCGATATAATGTTTATTTTTCGATTTTGAAGCAACATTTTCAAATACGTCAACTAATTACTGCATGTTATCATTGATCGCGCTCTGTAGCCTAGGAAATGTATTCTGTCATCAGTAGTTTGATCGATGGAACGTATGTAAACAAACAAAATATTACAAAATGCCAATTATAATTCAAGATTTAACATGGAAACAAACTGAAGATAGGGTTGTTATTCAAGTACCATTGCACGGAGTACCTCAGACAAGAGTCGATCTCTTTACTTCACCACGATACATCAAGGCATCATTCGAATCGTTCTTTTTTGACGCGGTTTTGCGTGAAGAAGTCGACGTCTCTCAAAGTACATGTACTAAATCCCCAACCTGTATCTTGTTCGATTTGAAAAAATGTTCTCAAAATACTTGGGAGACCCTGGAAGTGACGGATCTTACAAAAAAGGAAAAAAACGCTTTAAAGCAAAAACTCATAGAAGAAGAGCATGAGCGGATAAAAAAACGAGATGAGGAAAGAAAAAGCAAAAAGGCTGAATTAAAAAGGTATCTATTAAAATTATATTAAATTTGTTCCATTATTTATAATTTAATTTTTTTAGGGTAGCAATAAATGAACAGATCGAGTTAGATACAAGAGTCAGAACGGAAATAGAAGAAATAAAAAAGGCCGAGGAAACCCGTGCTTTGGGAGACTTAGAAAATTGGAAATCATCCATGGAACAAACTCGAAAAATTAAACCAAAAATAGTTGAGTTAGAGGAACAAAGTAAGCAACCTGATAAGCCACCTAAAGTAATGCTGCAAGAAAAGGAGAAATCTGGAAAAAACAAACGAAATAATTTAAAAGAAGTTACAAAAGTTGCATTACCAAAGCCTAGAAATACCAGGGCATTACAAATACTCTTCACACCTAGAGAATTTCCAACTCCATCAAGGGAATCTAGATTAGATGAAGAAAATGATTTTTTGGCCAAACAGGCTGAAGCTAGAAGATCGGCTGGTAAGAAATTATGTTGCAAATGTAATAAAAAAATACTAACTTTTCAATTTTTAGGTTTTGTAGATGCAGATTTAAGACCAGAAGAAAAGAACCCGCAATATTTACTTGCAAAAGGCAAACAGTTCTTGAAGGCTCAGAATTATTTAGGGGCTATCAGTGCTCTTAGTTTTGGGATAAAATTAGCCCCAAAGTTTATTGATTTGTATATTGCCCGGTCTGAAGTTCAAATTATCGTTGGTAAGTAACGTAAAAATTACTTTTGAAAAATTATAATATAACTCAAAATTCTTCCAATTTTTAGTTATATTAATTTAAGGATAAATATCCTAGCGTAAAATGCGTAAAAGCTCTCAACACGTCAGAGAAAGACACCCCTAGCGTAAATAATTCCTCCCTAACTAAACTTGATTATATAAAAAAGTATACTAAGAAATACATTTATTTACATCTTATATTAGGTATTTTTTTAATATCAAGCATTCAAATTTAAAAGTATATCTGGCAATGGTACTAGTATGTTGTTAATTTTAGGGAATTACAACAGAGCCATTGAAGACTGCACGGAAGCCCTAAATTTACTGAAGCCTGCTTTACCAGTAAATAAAGAAGATAGAGCTCTTTGCTTAGGTAGGAGAGGAGAAGCTCTATTTAAGTTAGGGTTTTTAAAACAAGGAATTTCTGAATTGGAAGCTAGTAATAAATTGAACAAATGTAATGAGTTTGAAAAGTTATTAGCGGAGTTTAAAGCTGAAATGGCAGAAGCTGAGTTAAAGCAGGAAGAAAATTTTAATAAAAAAGTAGAATCCTAATTTTATTTTATGATTAATGCAGATTTATGTTTTTCCAGCTATTTTTGTAAGTAATTTATTTTAGTACTGAGTATGTCTCAAAGTCAAAAGAAATAACTGTTATTATTGGGATGAAAAACATAGTGTAGGTAAATGAATAAAACCTGATACCTTACAATAAACCTGGATAAATCGAAAGCAGTTTGTTTTCCTAATGACGTTAAAATTTAACCTTAAATTAAAAAAAAAACTTCGCAAGTTTGTGTACAAATTATACCTTAAAGCTATTAAACCTCGCATTTTAAGAAAAGAAATTGAATTTTCTAGATTTTTGTTCCCGAGACTGCTTGGCTGATTCATAAAAAGTATTCCTCTGTTAACGAATCTGTAAAATTGAATAATAGGCAGTAATCCTTTAACAAATATTTGCCTATCCCTACTTCTACAGTAATTCAAATTTTAATTATTTAGAAAAGCAAAAAAATATTTAATTATCTGTCGCAGCCGTTACGTAATACAAGGAAATGTTATAAACACGTCTTTTATAACATCTAGTAATACTTCTTGAATTATTTTTAGACTAGCTTTTTAATTTTTTTGCTTAATTTATTTGATCCTTATTTTGTGCTGTTTTTTTATTTTAATTTGGTGCCAACAACCTAAATTTATAGGTATTAGCCGAAATGGGATGATTGCATTAAATTTAGACAATAGGCAAATGCGATGATGCGTTATTATTTTTTTTTGGGATGTGGGAAGGTTTTTTTAGTGTTGTGGATTTTTTTGCGGTGTTAGCATTTTTTTGTAGCGTGTTTAGTGATTATGATATGCAGTAATGATATATGGTATTAGAATTTTTCTTACACAATGATTAAGCCTTTAAATAGTCGGTGTTAACAAATAACTGTTTAAAATTCATTTCTGGGGATTGCTAAGACCTTACATAGTCATTTTCTTCCTTCCTTTTAACCTATCCCAATCCATCTCCAAGAAAAGAAAATCCTTTCACCTTCTCACACTGCTCAGCACCAAGATGCCATCGACACGTCAAAAACATAGGCACAGAGAGTACATTCAAAACTAAAGATCGATGGAATGACGGTCTATTATTACCTCTAACAGTTATTACAAAATTAAAATACTTTTTTCTAAATTTCACTTCAATATAAAATTCAATTTAAAATGTGCTTTGAAGAATTAAAAAAAAAAATTCTAATTATTTTTTATGATTATATTTTCAAAAATGTATTACAACTAATATAATTGACTGATTAAACCAGAATGGGAACGTCATTCAACACACACATTTAGAGACATTGACTCCAATCGAAAAAGTTTTAAGTAAGTTAATTTTGTATTAGTTTATTAATTAAACATTGAATAACAGTTTTCCTCTACTCTATACAGGGTGTTTCACTAAGCGTTGATCGCGGCTATATCTCGCTTTACTATTATTAAATTAAGTTCGAAATTTTGCCACTAGGTGGCGTAATTAAAGTGTCAATAGTTGTTATTCTGTGCAGTAAATGTCAGTTTAGGGTACCATTTTTTTTTAACGTAATTAGAAACCCTGGAATATATTTTGGTCGGACTCGGTGACGTACTGACCTTCATAAAGTAGAGGGAAGAATAGTGAAGATGTAATTGTTTAAATTGCTATAACTTTCAAAAGAGTCCGATTTTATTCAACTTGGGCTTGTTTAAAAGTTAAATGTAATTACTTTTAAATATTGTATCCAGTAGTAGGCAACGTAAACGCATACGTTTTTTTAGAATAAGTTTTTAGTAAAATTGAATGTGAATTAAAAACTTTTACATTCATTTTTCTATAAAAAATTAAAAGGCAACAATAAAACGGTATAGATTCGATAGGAAAACCGAAAACTAGATTAAATGTACTCAAAAAAACCTGCACGCCGCAGTCTCTTTTGAGTTATTACCAAAATAATATTTTTTAACGCTTAATACGGGTATGTCACTTATTAATAATTGTTGGGTTACTTTTGTTTATTTTGCACCCTGCTTTGCAGTTTTTCAAGGCATCAGACTAATCCAAATTAACAAAATTTCTATAATAATTCTGAAGTTATTATATTAAAAAGATAATTTAATTTAAACATAATAATCCTAAAAAATTTAAAGTATGTTTAAAAGCTAACGGGTTATAGCCAAAGAACCAGATTTTCCTTGCACATTTTTCTAAGCCAACAAACAATGGCCGAGTCGTTGGTCAAAATCATTTTCTGAAAAAATTTGGTGCAAGCTTCAACATATGCAAAAATGTTTATAATATTATCTTGGTTCGTGGTTTCGTACTGGACGCCTTCTAATTGGAACATGAAAAGGAAGTAGTTCTCGTTGTCCTAAACGTAATCTTAGTTGTCGAAATACTTTTCTCCTATAATGCCTTCGTTCAGATATTTTACAGCATAATATGAGCCTTTTCAAAACAAAATATATGGTGTAAGTGATTTTTAACAATAAAAACACTCCACAAAATACAACAAAACAAATGAAAATAATGAGTTTGAAATAGAACAATCCAAACTAATAAAAATGTCAACTGTCAAAAATAGATTATTTGCAATTTCTAGATTTAATATCTAGATATAAGTACATCAATATATTAGATTAGATTAGGATTACGATTAAATTAAATTATCTCTTTACTACAATAGCTTTGAAATTTTTAGAAATTCTTTTATTTTACACATAATTTGCATTAATCCGATGCCTAGATAACTGTGAAGGGAGGTGTCAGATAAACAAAAGAAACTCAATCATTAATGCCAAGTAATATACCCATATTAAGCGTCAAAAATTCCTATTTTGGTAATAACTCAAATAGTAAAAAAGATAGTCTACTGCGGTTTGCAGGTTTTTTCTGGTAAATTTAAGCTACTTTTTGAGTCTGCTATCAAATGTAAGCCGTGCTATTTAAATTTCATATCATGGTTCTTTTTAACGTATTTTTTTTCTTCATAACAGTTCATTTTATTGATAAGGAAAAAGAGTGTCTTTTCTTTAGTTTAAGGTTCAAGCTATCCATATTTGTTATTTCAGAGTGAATCCTAAAAATGTAAGCATTATAATGTACAACTTAGTACACCCCTCGTAAAATAAACAAGGTAAATGTGTCTTAAGGACTCCATTTTAAGAGGTCTTTAGTAGTGTTGATCACGTAAAATTTTTAATTAATTATTTTTTTACTTGAATCCGAGATATTTCTCATATTCTCCGGGATACCCTGTATATTCTACAATATTCCAAGGTTATGTTAAAAAGAGGTACCTTGTGACATTTTCCGGAGAAAAGTAGAATTCAATTATTGATTTTTTAATTAAGACCCCAGTGGCCGAATTTCGAACATAAAAATAATTTCTAGCATTTTCTCATGGCCATTTTTATTAGAGGGTTAAAAAAAATTCCAATGATGTCAGATTGACAGTTTCCTAGATATACCCGCGGTCCACGCTTAGTGAAACACCCTGTATATTGATTTGATAAGATCTCACTGAAGCTTTCTTCTCAAATCATTTCCCATTGAGAAAAAAAAAGTCAAAGAAGAATGCACAAAGGTCCAGAGCACTCAAAATTTTCTGGTTTTGAACAACTTAAATAACTTATCTGATTTTTTAGAATAAGATTATTCCCAAAATACATAAGAAATTTAAACTTTAAAAAGGTTTATAATTAAAAAAAAAATTACTGACCCCGACGTGATTTGAACACGCAACCTTCTGATCTGGAGTCAGACGCGCTACCGTTGCGCCACGGAGTCGATGTGAATGATTTCCCGAAGCGGCGTCATAACCCGTCGAAAACGAGTTAACAAAACAGACAACTTAACCCCACAATTAAGTTAAATTTTTTGTTTCTTAAATAAAAAAATAGACATTAAAAAATGGTTATTACTTACAGTACAGGAAAAGAAACTAGTGATCCGGATTCTGTCATATGAAAAAGCCCATAATTAAACAGCTTAATATCTCCATTTTGCTGCAAAAGAATGTTATCATTGCTTAAAGTTCGATGAACTATTTTCATTCCATGAAGAATTTTCAAACCTTCCAAGGCCTGATATGCTATTTGCTTAATTTGTAAGGCTTCAAATTTGTTCCTTTCTATAACATCTGTCATAGGTGTGCCACAGTACTGGGATAAAACTATGGTCCTCTCTAAATGATTTAAACCACAGATATACAAATTTCTTTGCTAACCAAGAAACCTTACCATGTTTGCCTCTAAAAACATCCAAATATTCACACAAGTAGGGGTTGCGAATTGTCTTTAGAATCTGTGCTCTTCCAACAATAATAATAGAGTTTGGAGTTAGAGGAAGTCCATTACTACCACATGTATCCCCTTTGTGTTGTTTGGCAAAAAATGTTATTGCTCCAAATTGCATCTGAGGATCTTTTAATAGTGGTAGAGCCATGTCTACAGTCATTTTCGACTTAATTTTTTACTAGCTTAATAGACTGGAAAAACCTTAGTAGAGGTTAAGAGGTTAAGAACTCAGATTTCCGAAATTAGATTTAATAAATACTGCCTTGTAAAAAAACATAATTTCATAAAATTTTTTATCTGCAATATTGCATTTCTTTTTTAATTTTCAGATATCAGAAATTAAATTCATAGACATCAACCAGTTGGTAAACAAAATTTAGAAAAGTAGGCGGTGCCTAACTGACAGCCAAACTGACGTATAATGCAAATGTCTATTTAATTCAATAATAATCTTGTATATAGCCTATATATTTATGTTCTGTGTATACTGTATAGCACGAACTTAATAAATATATCTGTATATTATAGCCTTATAAAACGAGTGTATCCAATTTATAGATGTGATGCAAAAATTTATGTAAATTAAGTAAAAGTTTGGTATATAAAAATTTATGATCCACCCAGTACATGTATGCAATGATTTATCATGTACCTATGTTATACAGCGTGTCCCATAAATAGGTAATAATGGTAAATATTTTAACAGCAGATATGTAAATATTTTAACGGCCTTTTGAGAAAAAAAGAGGTTAAGTTAAATTTAATAACTTTTTTAGGCTTGGCATAATTTATTATTTTATTTGAAATATGCATTGTGCAGTTTTGCTTAATAAAGGTATTTTTCAAAAATTTCGCTACAATTAAACCCTTATGAGAAATTTACTTTTAAAGTTTTTAATGCGCTCAAAATAAAATTTAATTTTCCTACTTCAGGTTACAATATTTGTTAAGTAGGCTGCGCCTGACAAGAAGAATTATTATAAATGTCATTGTCACTGTCAGGTCTTATGTCCTTGTCAGTTACGTTGATGAGTGGCTATAAAAAATCAAAATCACATAATTAGCAGTGGTGCCAGATCTACCGTTTTAGCGTTTTGTCTACCGCTCTACCGCAAAACATAAAATATCTATCGTTTTTCGTACGGTCTTAAAAAATGAGTAACTATACAAAATTATAAAAGTATACACTTAATTTTTTAATAGGAAAACGAAGAATGTAAATTCAAACTTTATTTTTAACAACCCGTGTAACCAGCCGAAAATGCAATAAGTGCCAATACTGATCGCTCTGCCTGATTGGTCGGCCGTGACTGTAGCGGGGATTCACAAGAGCATTAGCTTGCTGTGTTTGTCGACACTTGTTAATATTGTCGAATTAAGTTAGATTTATGCCGTTTATTTACTCACTGTATTTTAATTAGAGATATTCGATGTGTTCGGATGAAGAAAATAAAGGCACCTCATCAAAAAATATTAAAAAGCGAAAATATAACCAGCAGTATAAGAAGGAATGGCAAATTGAGTTTAAAAACTGGTTAGTGCCTAGTGCAAATAAAAATGAGGGGTATTGTACAATATGTAATAAAAGTATTAATGTAAGTTTATTAATGAAAATTACAGTTAGTAAGGCACCAAGATAGTGAGGCGCATAGAAAAAAGTGTAGGGCGGTTGATTCTACTAGTCAGGCAACATTAACATCATTTATTGCTCAAGGCAAAAATAAAACCACAATGGACACGGCAACCAAGAAAGCAGATTTATATATTTCGGCATTTATATCTAAGCATAACTTACCGTTTAAGCTGACCAACTGAATGTTTTTTAAAAGAGAAGGAATATGTTCTCCTTCTCTTTTAAAAAACATTTGCACGGACTCGGAAATAGCAAAAAATATAAAATGCAGCCGAACTAAGACAACAGCTTTGATAAAAAATGTCATAGGCGTATCCAGTTTTGAAGAAACATGCAGGATTTTAAGAACTGTAAAGTTTTCGCTGATTATTGACGAATCAACTGACTTAACATTTGGCAATGGTTGGTAGATATTTTTATGAAAATACATACATACTTACATGTATAACAATAATATATTTTTTAGGGTTCATGATAGATTTCTAACACTCGTTCCAATGAAAAATGCAGCAGCTTCGGATATATATGGAGAAATTAATTTTAATTTTTTATTTATTTTTTATTTATTTTTTTTTTATTTTTAATTTAATTTATTCATACATCAATACATAATAATATAAATTACATGAATGTAGGAATGTAGGAACATACTCATAGGCACCTAGGTAACTTAAAACCTGAATGAGCCTGTTAACAAGATTTTTTATATTACAAAATATCAATAAATCCATCTGATGCTAATTTATATTCACTTAAGACCTAAACTACATATTCGGTTACTTAAACCTAACCTATATAAATTCCAATTTATAATTTTAACTGCTGTTAAATAGTTCTTTAACTTTTTTATTATTTGTATAAATATAATGTCTGCAAGATTTCTTAAATTTTTTTTTATTCGCTATTTTTCTTATATCTTTTGGAACTAAATTAAATATTTTTGGTGCAAAATAATTTATAAAACGCTTATTTAAATTTGTATTACTTTTGGGAGTTTTTAAGTGTTCATTCATCTTATTGCGAGTATTAAAGGTATGTGTTACAGCAATATTCAGTTCAGGATTTTTATGAACAAAGCAACAAACTTCCAAAACATAAAGTGATCGGACATCAAATATATCACATGAGTACAATAAATTGGTTGAATATAGTTTATTTTTCCCAAACATGATTTTTAAAATATAATTTTGTACCACATTTAAGGGTTTCAAAGATGAAATGATGAAATGATGGGCGGTTTGCTTCAGTTAATGAAAATGCAATATAGTGAGTTTTTGATATGTTAAGTGATAATTTAAAAGTGTCTAGCCAGTTTTTTATCTTACGTATTCCGATTATTGCACTGTCTTTCACATTTTCCCATGTTGTTCCAGAGAAAATTATTGCCGTATCATCTGCGTATGATATAACAGCACCATCTTTAATTTTTAATTCTGTTAGTGAGTTAATATATGTAATGAACAGTAAAGGTCCTAACACGGTTCCCTGAGGTATTCCTATTTTTATTTCTAATGGTTCACTTAATGTATCCTCAATTTTTAAATATTGCTGCCTTCCAGTTAAATAACTTTGAAAAACCTCCAATACTGGGCCCCTAACTCCATTTGAAGATAAAACATCCAAGAGAAGATCATAGGGCATAGTATCAAAGGCCTTTGCCAAATCCAGGAATACTGTAATACATTTCTTGTTCTTTTCCAGTTTATCTGTTATTTGTTTAGTAAGTTGATATAGGGCATCTGTTGTACTTGACCCACTAAGAAAACCGTATTGTCGTTTCGATATTAAGTTTTTACTTTGCAAAAATGTCATTAACCTATCTTTCAGGCACTTCTCAAAAACTTTAGCAAAATTATTTATTACACTGATTGGTCGATAATTATTTATATTACTTTTTTCTCCGGATTTAAAAATAGGTGACACAATTGATATTTTAAATTGTTCAGGGACTTTTCCCGTAGTGAATATTAAATTAATAATATGGGCGAGGGGGCGAACTAAAAATAAATGTGTCTTTTTTATTAAAGAAGAGGTAAAGTTATCTATCCCTGGAGAGCTATTGTTCTTAAGATTGTTAATCTGTTTAATTATATCATTATTATCAACTGGACTTAAATAAAATGAATTCAACAAGGCTGTATTTACATCTATTTCATTCTGGCTAGTTTTAATTTTGTTATACATTTCCAGTCCAATGTTAGTAAAGTAATTGTTACAATAATCGGCCAAACTCTTGATATTCGTAAAGGGGATGTTAGTTTTATTATTTACAATGGGAAGTATGTTTTTTTTAATTTTTGACTGACCATTAGTCGCTTCTGTTATTAATTTGTAAACTCTTTTAAGATTACTGCCAGCATTTTCAATTTCCGTTTTATAATATGTGTGTTTAGTTTTATTTATTAGTTTATTTAGGTTATTTCTATAATTTTTGTAAATCAGATTATCATTTTCATTAAAAGTTTGCAAAAGTAGTTTTTTCATTTTGTCTCTTTTCTTTATACTGGTTATTATACCATTGGTTATCCAAGGTTTACGTTTTTCATATTCTTTTATGTGAATCGTCTTTGTGTAACTGGCCTGGTCGCGATAGGTTACTAAAATTTTATAAAAACTATCTGTTGCTCTGGCTGAATCCGTTTCAGATAGGACAGTGTTCCAGCTTTCTTCTTGTAAAAGATTATAGAAAATTTGTTCATTTAGTCTATTTATTTTTTTAATTATATGTTTATTTTTATTGCAATTAAAATTTTTTTTAGATATGTTTAACATAACGGGATAGTGATCTGTCACATCAGCATGTAGTAAATATGAGTTGACCTGCATCGTATTATTATTTTTTTTGTTAAAGAAAATGTGATCAAGACATGTACTTGTTTCTGGGGTAATTCTTGTCGGAGAGTTTACACATGATAAAAAGCCGAAGTGATTTAAAAGGGAAAGATATGAGTTTACGCAGTCATCATCCTTGTTTAAAATATTTATGTTAATATCACCCAAAAAAATATTAAATTCACTTTTTTTACATTCTTGTAAATAAATTCCAAGGTCATTCAAAAAAAGGCGTTTATCTGTATTAGGGGTTCTGTAAGTGCAAATCACGCTGATAGTAGTGGCATCTTTTTTTAGATTGATCTGACTCAGTGTAACATTTGAATTTTTAAGTAAAACGTGATTAATATCAAAAGTTATATCGGATTTTACAAAAATGACAACACCATCATTTCTATTATATTTTGCTCCATTATAAAACATCTCATAGCCGTCAATATTATATTGATTGTCATAACTTTCAAAAGATTCTCCCAAAACAATTATATCGCTAAAATTTAACTCATAAGCTTGCAAGTATGCTACTAGTTCATTAAAATTCTTATGTATAGATCTAATATTAAAATGTAAAATATTAAAAAAAATATTATTGAGATTAATTTTACTTGTAATTGATTCACTGTCGACAGTCTCCTGATGCGATACATTATCCAGAACTTCTAGGTTTTGTAATAGTACTATTTCAGGTTGTTCACATACCATTAAGATTACCCATGATAATCTATTTTCGTTCGCAGAAGATTCAACTGGTACTGATAAGATGGACATTCTGGGTTGTTTGCTTCATGAACTGTGTTGTAATTACTTTTGTATTTCATGTTTGCTGAAATGCAGTTGACGCATTTTTTTTGTAATTTCGGACATTCAGATACATCATGTTTGTTGGAGCAAAATTCACATACAGCTTCATTAGGACAATTTTCAATTTTGTGGTAAAATTGTTGACACTTAAAACATCGCTGTATACTCAAATCCTCGTATACTGGATACCTTTGCCAACCAAAGAAAATTTTCTTTTCATATATCAGTTTACTAAATAAAATGGGGTCACATTCACCAAAAACTATGGATTTACCTTTGTCATTTCTAGCTTTTTTATTATATGTTATTTTAAGTTTATTTTGCTCGGTGATAAAATTGTTTTGCTTTCTTATAGAGTTCTCTATCTCCTTTTCGCTAAGATTGGTGGTACATCCTATTATTTTGAACCTCGGTAGCCTTAATTTTGTTACTTGTACTTCATAGTTCTTTAATTTGGATTCTGCTTCTTTTTTTAGAATGTCAACATGTTCATTGTACAATGTCAATTGCGAATTTCTTTTAAAAAAATAATATTCCCTATTTAGAAAATCTCATAGGATTTGCTTCGGACGGTGCAAGTGTTATGGTAGGCCAACAAAATTCGGTTGTAACAAGACTAAAGAATGATATTCCCAAAATTTTTTTAATGAAATGTATATGTCACAGCTTCAATTTGTGTTCCTCCTATGCCTGTCTAGAACTTCCAAGAGCTACGGAGGATTGTGTACGTGATATTTACAATTATGTATGTAATAGTCCTAAACGAGTTGAAACTCTATAGGAATTTCAGAAGTTCACTCATACTAAAATTCACAAGATTTTACATCCGTCCCAAACGCGCTGGTTGTCCTTAGAATCTGTAGTGCGTAGAATAATTGAGCAATATAATGCTTTGAAATTATATTTTGTCGATGCCAATGCAAGTGATAAACTTCAAGCGGCCGCAAATATTTATCACAAATTAGAAGATCCCTTAACATTAGCATTTCTGTTGTTTTTGGAACATGTTTTGCCATTATTTAATAGCCTTAATAAGAAAATGCAGTCTGCTGAGCCTAAATTATACAATTTGCACACACGTATGTGTGATACTTATAGAACCCTTTTAGATTTTTTTTATTAAAAAGGAGGTTTTAAATCAATATTCTATTGAAAAAATTAATGTTAAAAATCCAAACAATTTCAAACCTTTAGAAAACTTATATTTAGGGGCTAAACTTATACAATATCTCTTGTCAAACAAATTATCTGTAAAGCAAAAACATATATTGCAAACCCGATGTTTAGATTTTTATATAGAAGCAGCCCAGCAGATTTTAAAAAGGTATGACTTTGGTAATGATATATTAAAAGCTATGGATCTTATAAATCAAAAAATAATATCTAAGGGTGAAAAAGAGTCAATTGTTCCCTTAGCTAAATATTTTCCGAATTTAATTTCAAATTCGGAACTTCAATAACTTGATATGGAGTGGAGACTTCTTAGAAACTCTCAGTTGGCCAGAGAGCATAAAGATGAAGATTCAATAACAAGTTTTTGGGTCAAAGTTCATAGTGAAAAATATGCAGATGGTACATGTGTATATCCATTACTTTGTTCTTTTGCGTTTAAAATTCTTAGCTTGTCGCATTCATCAGCGAATGTGGAAAGAATTTTCTCGCATATAAATTTGTTAAAAACAAACCAAAGAAATACATTATCTACCAGTTCCATTATTGGACTATTGCACTCAAAGCAGTATATTGAGAATGAATGTTTTAATTTAAACATAACACCAGACTTAATGAGGCTTCACAATAGCCAAATGTACAAAAAATCAGACACATTATTTGATTCGGATTTAGAATAGTAATAAATATAGGCAGGCGTTTTTCAGTCCACTTTGTTTTTTTTTTAAGATTTAATAAAAACAAAATTAGTAAAATAGTCTTTTCATTCATTTCCTTTTCTCGCGAACTTATAATACGTCAAAATATATTTTCTACCGTTTCCTAATTCAAATCTACCGCTTTTTCGCCACTCGACTACCGCTTTTCCAATTATACATCTGGCACCACTGAAAATTAGTGACAATATTATCTATTACCTTTTATTGCATTCTTATTGATAGTTCTGTATTGTTATTTATTGTTACTTATTGCGTATGACGTAGAAGTCAAAGATCTTGGCCCGCACAAAGTTTAGACTTTAACCCATTGGATTTTTGCATATGGGGATATATAAAATTAATTGTTTACGAAAATACAATAGAATCACAAGAGAGCAATAAATGGTAAAAATATTAACTGCTGCTGAGTCATGTTTGCGATCTGTTAGTAAAAATTTTAAAATGTATTGAGACAAATGGAGATCATTACGATCATTTACTGGCAAATATTCATTTTTTTTATTTACCTTCTGTATTTTCCAATTCATGGGCAGTGTAATAAAGCAATTTCAATAGTTTATGAATGTCGTTTATATGAAGAGCATTAAAAACTTTAAATGTAAATATCTTCAAAAGGGTTAATCGTAGCGGAATTTTTGAAGTACACCTTTTTAAAACAAAACTATTCGCACAATAGGGAGAAATCATCCGTAAAAGAGATACGCCTATTGGTCGTATGCTATCATTTTTTATATTGAAAATAATAAAATAATAAAAAAAAATACATACTTACGCCCTATAAATAATACAAATAATTTGCTTTAAACAACTTAAACTATTATAACAAAAGGGAAAAATAAATAAATTGAAACATATAGATAGAATACTCATTTTTAGATATAACCAATAACATAAACACTCAAGAACAAAAACTAATTTCAAGTTTGTTTATGAAAATCGTTTTAGGTTGACATTTAAAATTGAGTGAACTTATATTTCATGAAAAATAATAAACATATTACATAAATAACTGTAACTAAACTTATTTTGCACTACACAACTTAAACTCTATTCTTAAAAAAAAGTAAATGAATTCATACTCAAGAAAACGGTGGTTTTTAGAAGTTACTAAAACTTTAAAACAGACCTAAACCAAAGAAAACGTTAGGTATAGTAAGAAGTTGCTAATGGGGTAATTTTTTAAAGAAATCAGTATGTTCTTTGAGTTTTATTATTTGTGTGGAGCCACTACATAAGGCCTGTTACCATACCATCAAATCTGTATATTTTTCCAGTCAATATTGTTCCCTGCATGATTCTTTCTTACCGAAAGGATCTTAAGATCATTTAAAACTTGTGTAAAATTCATAAAATCGTCGGACGCTAGCATATGGACAATGTATGGATTATTCCTTCTAGCAAGTTTTATAATTAAAGCCAACTGGGGGTTCAAAAAAATAAATAGAAATAGTGTCTATATTTTTAGACAAACTTACCACAAGCAATAATATTGATATTACTGTTGAATTTTTATTTTGACCACTACAGCCATCTGAAAATAAGTTAATATTTGTAATGCCGTTGTCATCAAGAAAATTTAGGTATTTAAATAAGCAAGTAGCAATTTCATTGGAACCTCGCTTACTAAAACCTTCATGCCACAAAAAACAATGGCACTCTTTAGTCTTAATGTTATATGTACTCAAGTTATAATTTGCTAATCTTCGTCGATAAAATAACTTACTCTCATTAGTGATTCATAAAAAAATCTCTTGGTGAAGGTCGAACACAGCGCAAACTTCTAAACGATTAGGATCACTTTTTTTGTATTGTTTTTTCGCGAACTTTTTTTTTTTCAAGTACATGCTGCTGGTAGGTTTCTTCTAGTTCCAGCTTTTTGGCAGGATCGCATTTTTGATATGTGAAACACAATTCGAACTGATCCTTTTTTGGATGATCGAAAGATAAACGGAGTCCACGAAAAACATCAAGATAGAGTGCATAACTAACTTGCTCAATATTATCAATATATAAATCACGATTGGTTCAGTAAAGTAATTGTCATCGAACGTAACTTAATATTATTGAATTTACTATAAAACTAAGAGACGTAAGTCGAAATACGCCTGTTCGCCGTATTTCAAACCCCAATATTTTCGTTTGCAGTATACGACGAAGGGGCGTAAGTCGACTTTCGGCAGCTCGTCAAATCTTCAAATTTATTATTAGGAGTTACGCCCAGACCTATTTTGTTTATGTAATATCTATTTTGTATAATAAAATATATAAAAAAAATAGTATGTTTGGCAGGCTTATCTCAAAATTCGTATTTTTTGAGATATGCCCCTTCGACTTAATAGGGACAATGCTCCTATGAAAAGTTTTCTTCTTTGAAAATAATCGAATAATTTAACTCCAAAACTCAAAAAACAATAACTTTTCTAGCCGAAAAAACAGTTTTTGATTTTTTTGGAACTCTTTTGTCTCTTTGCAATTTTTTTCACTGTAATTTTCTTTAGAGCTTAGATTGATGTATCCAAGTTTCGTCTAAGGTATTTAATTGGTGCCAAAGCTCTGATTTATTGCGCCAACTCAAAATGTTCATTCGAAAAAATTTTTGGTCTAATATGATCAAACGCAGCACAAAAACGCACTTACAGCTTAGTCATGTCTAAATATTGTTTTTTCTGCTACCTATATCGCTTTTGTTCGACTTATATCAATTTAGGATTCCTTGATGATTTGGGCTATTAAAATTACTAAATGTTGCATATTCAGAGCTTCGATCTCATCGTGTTTGATATGCAAGTTACTAATTAAACTTCGTTGATGTAACGAAAACCTATGTGGAATCCTTTTCAAATCTCAATCCTGCAGTTCTCCTTACTGCCCTTTTCTGCGCAAATAACAAACGACATTATGGGTCTTTTCAAAAACATCACCGTCAAGAAAATAAATATTGCCTGACAGATTTCCAGTAAATGTCAGATAAGCCAAATATGCTCTATGCTGCAGTTTTATGCCCAAAGTCATCACAAGGAACTTGCCCAAGAGACACCATCCTAATCACTTATGAAACGCATTGCAAATAATACAAATTGATAATCCTCTTGTTGGAACATTTGGTGTGGCAATCAAATCATAAAACAATTTTACCACTAACCAAAACTCTTATTTTATCTCGACATGTGTTTCGCCAATGAATTTAGCATTTTCGGGAGAAGATTAAAACTCAACTAAAACTACTTATGTAACCGAAGCCACCGTAATATAGATACGTATTACTATCTATATTCCGGTGGCTTCGATGTACCTAATAGAATGAAAAATCCAAAAGCATAGCTGAACAAAATTTAAACACTAATGAAGCTATAAAATTGACTATAAGAAGATATAAAATTGACTATTAGAGTTTTTAAGATTAACTTTTAAGGTAAACTTAATTATCTAATTAGCTTATCAATAATTCTAAATCCATTATCAATATACATTTACTTAAGCAGTTGTTTGTAGAAGAAAATATTAAAAAATATTATTTACACTTAACTCAAAACTGTTCATGAAGAGTATTTCTACTAGAGGATCGAAAGAAACAAGAATTTCATGTTCACTTAAAATTAAATCATTAGCTTGTAAAATAAAGTGCTAATTATTTTAGACTAAAAAACATTCATAAGATAATCTTAATGTCTTAAATTGCTTCACCAAAAACTTTTACATGTTGTAAGTTGGAGATCCTTTAGTGGAAACACTTGGTGTCTCTCATTCTATTGCCAGCTTCATGGATTTTTGGTACATAGTATAATTTTGGAACTGTTGGATTCGAAAGTTGTAGCTTGAATTTCTCTGAAGAGGATGTCTTAATAGGTGAGATCATTTTTGATATAGGGTTGACAATTTTAAAATAATTTTTCTTGATTAATTAAAAAACTGCTTATCCCATTTTACCGAAATTGAAAAACTCAAGTGATATCATATGTCTAAAATGTCTTTAAAAAAACTCATTATATACCAGACGCTTATTTTTTTGAGATTTTGGGTAGATGAACTAGATAGCGTTTTTACAGAGGTCTATTTATCTTTTTATGTGAAACGTTATTTCTCTTGTCAAAGGAGCTATACTTTTTTTTATTTTTTCCAAACCAACAGATTCAAAATTAAACGATCTATCCTTTTTTGTTATAATAAAGTTTCACTTTTAACTTGATTGGTTTTATAAATATAATTATTCTGAGACCCATACCAAAGTTATGAATATCCATTTTGTATACTTTTGACTTTTTACACCCATAACCCAATATAAAGCGTAAAACTCGAACAAATCAACTTTATGAAATTTTGTATTCTGCGCCACTTAACATTTGGCTTTGGCAAGCTAAATCCTTTTTCCTTCCTACTGGGGTACTTCTCAGTAAGGCTGTTTTAGTCTAAGCCATTTTTTTGTATATCTTAATAAAATATTTATTGGGAAGCTTGTTATAATTAAAAAATACATACGTATCCTTACATACAAGGATGTAAATAATTTCTACAGATTCATTTATTTACTAATTGGAGTCTTACACTGTCTTACAAAATGGAGAAGTTAAAAATCTGCTTTACGATACGAAGCAAACGATTGCATCGGTTCACGCGGCTCGGCTCTGAATGCTTGGCAAATCTGCATTGACTTGTCTATTCTTGTGGTGTAAGGGTACGGAGTTATATAAAGTATTCGTCTTTTATTTGATTGTTATCGTTTATTTAATATTATTTTTTTATATTTAAAGTCGTAATTTATTTATAGTTTTCCTCTGGAAATATGGCCAAAAAATAAACATTGCTTGTCAATTTTTTTCGTTAAAAAACTACCTCTTTCAGAGACAAGGCAGAAAGATGATAGTATATTACAGCCAGAGACTTTAAACGCTGACATTTTAACATGAGCTAAAAAGCATGCTTTTGCACTGACGACACGATTTCCAATTCACAAAAAAAAAGATCTCGGCAATGATGCTGATGAAGGACCTTTCCAACCTCGACAACTGTTTAAACATCAAACTTTGGCGTTCGTAAGAAAAGCGTTCAATGTCAGTGATATGAATGTTTTACTTGATTGGAATATAGCACAAAACTAGATGCGTCGTTTTGTTTTTATTATCGTTTCTATTGTTTCAATCAACCAGGATGCGCAGATGAAGCTTTTATTAAAACGGTAGTGAAAAACTGGAAGAAAGCTTTGGAAAATGTTGAGAAACATGAAAAGGCAGTTCACAAGAGACGCAAATCTTATTTTTTTTTGAAAAAGAAGTCAACAGGAAATAGCGTACTATGTCAAATAGATAGCTTGCATAGATAAGCAATTTAAAAAAATAGGGAATATTTAAAGTTTATTTTGGAAACGATATTATTTTTGGGAAAAGCAAGGTATTTCTTTTAGGGGTAAGAAAGAAAGTGCAGAATTTGAAAATAAGGATAATTCTTTAGAATAGTTAAAATTAAGATCTGAGGACAAAAGTTTTGATTTAAATTATTATTGCAATCAAAAATGTGTAGTTATAAAAGCAAAGATTCGCAAAATGAATTAATTAGTGTAATTGGCAAATCGATTATTTAAGATAAAGTACAGAAAATTAATAAAGCTAGTTGGTTTTCATTTATTGTGGATGAAACTACTGATCTTTCACATGGTAGCAATAGGATTTAATTTCTGCAAAATTCAAGAAAAAAAAGTTCTTATAAATGAGAAATTTTTGGGGATCTTAGAATGTTTTTGACTCAGTTTATCACCAACTAGATGGACTATGGATCATATCGCGGTAAGAACGGTACTTCATCTTTTACCTGTTATAATTAAAACATTAATTATAATTTCAAATGATGCTGCTAATCCAAAAGTTTCAGCTGCTGCTTCAGGATTTTAATTTCTATAATTATTATAGTATAATAATTATTATATTATATTTAATAGAACTAATATTATGTACAGCAACGATACTTTCAAAGCATCTACAAGCTACCGAAATTACAAGTTCTTTGGTTGTTCCAAAAATAAGTACAACAATTGCTACTTTGCATTGCAACAATTGCTACAGGACGGCTGAATTT
Organism: Anthonomus grandis grandis; assembly: GCF_022605725.1. Taxonomy (NCBI): domain Eukaryota; kingdom Metazoa; phylum Arthropoda; class Insecta; order Coleoptera; family Curculionidae; genus Anthonomus; species Anthonomus grandis. The sequence continues at coordinate 14,470,644 of NC_065550.1, forward strand.
TTTTTGAAATTTTTTGATAAAATTAAATCTTTGTCAAATGTAATTAAAGAATTAGGGGTTAAAATTAAAGGAGTCAGTTTACCATGCCAAATAAAAATTCCTAAAATGCTAGACCAACAATCTAATACTGCGTTTAACTTCTCTAACGTAAAAGATTTCCTACGCGTGAACTTTTTTCTTGTTTCCCTTGATCTTCTAATTGAAAAAATTAAATTGAGCTTTTCTAAAAATGATTATAGCCTTATTTTAAAACATGAAACTTGCCTGCTAATTCATAGAAGAAAATATCTCAAATCAGAGGCAGAAGATCTAAATAATTTAATAGACTATATTTATTATCTATATTATATACTAGATTTATTATTCATTTTGGTTCAGATTTTTGTTTGTATTAATTATACGATTTTTTAATTGAGAATTAATTAATTACTTTATATTATTAGAAATCTTTAAAAAGACATTTAGGCGTTTTTAAAAAATTCTATAGAATTTTATTATTCCTATATTTTACTTATTCTTTTATTTCATTAATCTACATAGAATATTTTTCAAACATTTTCGCCGCCTCCCCACTTTTTTAAAGCACGCGCCGCCTCTGGTCTAAACGACTTTGGCTATTCAGGGCTGGGATTCTAAAATCACGACTCGATCTCGATACGATCACGACTTCGAATTCGATCGCGACTCGGTCGTGACGACAAGGGTGATTCTAAATTTAAATCGTCGGCTAAACTCGTTTTATTCGATTTGATTTAGGTTTCTTGGTATATATTTGTTATTTTCCCTAATATTTGACAGATGGAAACGTCAATTGTCTTTTCTATTGGTAAACACTAAGAATTTATATTTATTTTGTTAATTTTTTTCGCCTCCGTTTGTTTTTATTTAAATATACGCCATATTATTTCTTTAAAATAAAAAAATTGTCGTTTATAACCACTACTATCCATTGGAAAATCATAATTGAATTCATGGAAAATCACAAAAACTTGTTGTGTTCATCCACTTTTGGTTTTAATATGGCAACATGTGTGCAATCAATAGGACCTAGAACGCCAGGGAAATTGGATCTCTCTATAAATGTTAATTTAATAATTTCACTAATCTCTTATATTTGAAAAATTAATGAATGTACAAAAACTGAATGTACACAAACTGCCTCTATTATTAACAGAAGGTTGTGGAAAATAGGTTCGAATTAAATTTATTAGTTGTTGTGTTTAAGAAAGCTTCTTGATATACTAATGAAAACCTGGTATCATAGATAATATGCCTGGTATGACTATTGGTAAACAATAAATGAAACAAATACGTTTAAAAAAGGATGCTGTTACATTATGCACGTAAGCAAAAAGGAAGAAGCTATATCGTCTGGTGTATACGATATACCCAAGCGTGTCGTCGACAAATCGTTAAAAAATAGGCAATCCGCAAGACACTCACGATTGAAAATTTTATTTAGAATCAGTCATATCGAGTAATCGTGTCGAGTCGTGATTTTAGAATCCCAGCCCTGACTACTTTCACGTGGTGACTGGGTGAAAAGTGAGAAGTCTTAAGGCTTATTCTCACCCAAGATACGTATGATTTTTAATTAAAACTGGGAATATAAAGAACTATACGACATGGCGAATAAAAATTATAGCAATTAAAATAGGTGGGAGATTAAATGGTCAGAAATTGGGAAGAAAATTAATGAAAGTGGTAAATTTCTACTGCATTTAAGTCTCAAGACCACTATACAAGTATACAGAAGCTAAAATCTTACTGAAAAATAAAGGTTTGCATATGTCGAAGTAAAATTATTTTTGAGTTTCTGTGGCAAAATAAGATTTTTCTTGACGATATTATTAATACAATCGTCAATATGCCCTTTTTAGAATTTGTTAAATTATTCATTTGTTTTTATTTTTGTATTGATTATTCTTAAAATGGGCACGAAAATAAAAAACAAAACTTATATAACAGTGTTATAAATAAACAGTTTATTTTAACAAAAAAAGGCAATTTATTTATAATATTCCGGTACTAACTGTCTCTTCTTGCCAAGGAAGTGCTCCTGCAGAAGACAAAGTATTTTTTAAACCTGTCCCTTAGTGCACTGGCATCGGCAAAAAACTTTTCCCCAATATGATGTAGAGATGAAAAAAATTGGCAGTTTATTTTCTTTTTTTTCTTCACCTAATATACTTAATAAACCATTGTCGTTTCTAAGAAAATTATGAAGACACAAAACAAGTCTGTCTGCATTTTTTGGATGAATTTGTAGTTTATTTAAAAAAGGCCTGTACTTTTGACAGAGAATTCCGAAAGCATTTTCGGATTTTTTGGTTATTTAAGTCTCTTTTATCTTGTGGTAGTCTGCTCCCTGAATAAGGACGGATAAGGTAGGTTTTGCAATAAGAAGCTTCATCTACAGCTATTACCTATGGTAAGTACATAATTGGCATGAGTTATAATATTTTGTAAGGTGGAGTGTCCTATTCTAAAGGTAAATGACAGCGTTTGATAGTCGGTTCCTGTAGCCAATAACCTGGAAGGTTGAAATTAAATGATAATCTTTGTGTTTCTTTTAAGAAAAAATAGTAGATACTTCAATTATGTCTAAGTAAACTTTAAATCAGTTTAAATATATAGACTTGTCGTCTGAAATATATTTCCAGCAAGACGGCGCTCCTCCTCACTATGTTCTTCCTGTTCGGCAATGGCTAGACGACGAGTTTCCAGATAAATGGATAGGGCGAAGGGGGCCTATAGAATGGCCTGCTAGATCTCCTGATATAACGCCGTTAGAGTTTTTTCTATAGGGTCATTTGAAATCTATTGTGTTTACTCTCCAATCTGAAAGTTTGGATGAACTTCGTCAACGCATCATCGGCAGCTACCATGATATCCCACAACAGGTTTTTGAAAATGTCCGTCAGGAATTTAAACATCGCCTATATCATTGTTTGGCCAAAAACGGGCAACATTTTGAACACTTATTGAAATAAAAACTAATATTTTCATGTTTTTGTTTTCTATCTGAACAAATTAAGATAAACAAAGATTTTTTAAATTTTCTCGAAAACGAATCGAGCGATTTAAAAAAATCAAACGTCAAAATAAAAGACTTTGAAAGACTTTTTAAAAAAGCTATTACTCGATACCCCTTGCCGTTTAAAATTTGTAAGGGGATGACCCTGGGGGGCAGAGGGTGAAAGGGGGTGAAGTAATTTTAGGTTAGAAAGTTGTCCCCCTTGACAAACCTTTTGACGTATTTCGGCGTTTTTTTTTTAACAGTGGTTTTCGATAAATCCGTGGTGAGAAGTTTTTAAATGAACACTCTGTATATAAAATGTACTTTCATCTAGCTGAAGTCGCCTAAATTATGTGTGTAATTCGCCTTCCTTTAGCCCTGCTCGAAATATATTATGAACCCAATATTGTTACTTCTTTTTCCTTCTTTTCTGTTCATGTTCGTGACATGTGCAGCGACAAGCAAAAAATCATCTGATGATAAAGATGTATGATGTATGATGATGATGTCAATAAACATGTCCGACTTCATTTTCACATCCGACAAATATATTCAAACGAAAACTAAATTCTAGAACAGGCTTATGCTGTTGCCAAAATCCGCTTAAGTGTAAATAGCCTATACGATATGAAGCTACGACTGGCGCGTTGTGCCGTTCGGCAATGCTGCTTATGTGAGAATCGGGCATTAAGCTTGCCAAACTCGATGCGCGTTTTTTTTAAATTATATCGAGATTATTTTCCAGTACTAGCTTGATGGTTGACATTTGTCAGATATATCAATTGTCAATTGTCATAGAAAATCAACAATCATCCTGGAAATTTGCTTTTGAATGATTTTCGATTTTCGAAAAAAGTAGTTTATCTTTAAACCTAAGAAAACCACTAAACAAAAATGTCGCGAGGAAGTAGCGCCGGTTTTGACCGACACATTACAATTTTTTCTCCCGAAGGACGGCTATATCAGGTGGAATATGCTTTTAAAGCTATTAACCAGGCCGGCCTCACTTCTGTAGCTGTTAAAGGAGTTGATACTGCTGTCTGTGTTACCCAAAGGAAGGTGCCTGATAAGCTTATCGATGCTAGTACTATTACTAGACTTTTCCAGGTAAATTTAAAACTTTCTTTTTAATAATTAGTGTCTTCAAGTGCTAGGTGTTGCCAAAAACCACCTCAAAATTGGCTTATTTATCAGTTCAGAAGCTCTTATTATTGTTACTGTATTACACCACTCTGGTTAATTATGTTATGCTATCAATCACTCCACCACCATTAATTTCAGGGCCCTAAAAAGTAAATAGTAAGTAGACATCTAAGTTTATACTCAAATCAAATATTTATTCATATATTACACAGTATGTGTTTTGTACAAGTCAAGATGCAAGTCTAATGGCTACAAATAAATATAAAACAGAATACATAAAGAGAACAAAGTTTCATACAGAATCAAGACATAAAAATGCACAGCCAGATATAGCTCCATCAACAGTAATCCATATTCAAGACATAAAAGAGTAATTTAATGCAACAAGAACATTATTCAGAATCATCAGTCAAAGGAAATTAAAAATGCTTTTCAACTACCAAACTTTATTCCTTAAAAGAATAAAAGGCACCATTTACCAAATATAATTTAATTTTTCTAAAAAGTTTCCTGGCTTGAAGATTTCTTATATGGACTGGAATAACATTAAAGAACTGGACACAATAGGAGCCAGAGCCTCATCTGGTTCTAGAGAGCCTGTTATAATATTTCTACTATATCTGGTGTATATCTAAAAAAGTTCTAAACTGTGAGTTGTTATTAACAATGTAAATGAAACATTGATAGATGTAGGCACAAGGAAATGTAAGGCAATAAATGTAAGGTATATGGAGGTCTCAGAAGTACTGCCTACTGTTACAATTATCAGCAGATGTGTCATACTCGAGTAGACATAAGTATTCACAATAAGATTAAATATGAAAATTATTATTAAAATGACAAATCACTGTCCTGGAATTATTTAAATAAAAATATGTAAAATATATATGTATATTGGTTATTTAATATACTATTACTTTTTTTAAAAATATTTAGGAAAATACTATATTTTTGTAGTTGATTAAAGGATATATTTTAAAGTTAATATTTTTCAGTCACTATGCTTTATTTTGTAATTAAGATCTGATATGTACTTATATAGCTAGTATTTAAATATATACAACATCTATAAGAGGAAGCCAGAAAACCTAGACTAGAAATAAAAAAATGTGAAATGGACACTATAAGAAATAATGAAATAGGGCTAATGTTAAGTATGTTTCTAGAAAACAAAAAGGTGATGAAAATAATCTGTTCTCATAGGCATGTTTTACAGAAAATGTTAAAAGAAAGAAAATTATTCATATTTAAAAAAAAATCTGAATAGTTATATTTTGTCTGTGCATGCTATTAAGAGGCCACCTTGGAGACTGTAAAATGATATCTATGTTCATAATTTTTTTTCTAAGAAAACACAAACCACTGAAAAAAATTGTATTCTGGTATTTTATTGTTGATGCATTAAAGTGTAAATTCAATTGTTCTGTAATGTAGGATCCCCTAACCTTAAAACTTGCTGGGTTCAATTATTTAGATATATTTTAAGATCATAAGTTTTTCTCAATGTACCAATTTTACCATGCATTTAGTCGCATTTCTGCCTTACTTAGAAGAAATTGTTGGTTTAAGAAATGATTATATTATTTCTAGAAGCAGTACAAACTAAAATTCATACAATATCCTTTATTGGAGAACAACTCCATGAATACATTATATATCATAACATTGCCAAGCCTGTTGTAGCCACCATCCTGCAGCCAAGTTTGAGATACCACAACCAAACCATACTTGGTCTCACCCACAGATTTATAAAAAGCATGAGTCTTACTGTTAAGACCATGAACATTCTGATACAGTACAGAAAGCTTCCTGTTAGACAAATCACTCAGTTTAAATGCTGCCCATGGCCAGATACAATTTTTGGAACACAGTAGCTATAAACAATTCTCAGGTCCTCCTTGCCAACTTCAAGTCGCTCATGCAATTGCTTTCTGATTTTCCTATGCAGTGGTAATTGATTTGAAGTTTTATCATCTGTGAGAGAGAGGTGCTTTAGAGAGGGCACAGTTTTGATCTTTTCGAAACATTTTAATATTTCAAGATGGAAGCAACAGAAGAAGTGCATAGTGGGACTACACTTCGAATTCGGATTATGCTTGGAATTATAGACTTTTTTAGAAAAAATGCTAGATTTATCTTTGTTTTGGTTAATTTAAATTCTACTAAAACAATCAATTAAATATTTCAGAAAATCTTACAATAGGCTTTAAAGAATTGTTTAAGTTTTGGTGTTAAAATTATGTGAATCGGTGAAAAAATGTAGAAGTTATGGTCGGCTGTTTTAAAAGAGACATAACCCCTATAAATCTGTACTATAATAGTCGCTTTCTGATGCATTGAAATTTTAAATATATTCACTCTAATTTGGTGAAGACTGCTAACATCACTATATTGAAACACCATAATGCATATAATAGTAATGCAGTTGTTATTAATTAAAATTTAAACATCAAGATTAATTTTCAGTAATTCAGGTCTCCAGTCTGAATATTGCACTTGTGTACTAAAACCTGATCTGTTGGTAGCTGCACAAGTATTTCTCAAACCAACAGTTTCTTTTAAGTAATGCAGAAATGCTACTAAATGCTGGTCTATTAAAGAAATAATTATTGTAATTTTTTTTTTAGTTTTAGTTCTATGTTTAGTTCACTTACCTGAATTACTTTTAAGTGTTTGGAAGATGTATAGATAAATATAATATCCAAATTTCCTGAATATCTAAACTAAGTAGAGAAAACAGTAGCTGCTAGATAGGTTCTTTCCTTTGAAGAACCAGTGAAATATAGTCATATTAAAATTAGTACATTGGGAAAATATGATCTTAAAATATATCTAAATAATTGAACCCAGCAAGTTTTAAGATTAGGGAATCCTAAATCTGGGGCAAGTCTATATAATCTTACTCCATAGAGTATTATGTGTCTCAGTGTGCAGTCCCAATTGTGTACAGCTTGTATTGATAATTTGATAGAGATATTTATTAATGGTGTATCATAATTTTCATCTGCCAATTCCACGATCGGAATTAGTAAAGAACTCTATACTTTATGCAGCAATAAAAATGCACAACCATCTGCCTTCCGTAATAAAATTGATGACTACTTTTAGTTGTTTTCGCAATGCCCTAAAATCTTTACTACTGCAAAAAGCCCTATATACAGTAGAAGACTTTTTCAATTTCCTTTTAAAGCACACACACTGGCATTATTAGCTACTTATTTATTTGCAAAATGTTTGCCTGCTTTTTATTGTTTGTTTTTTTTTTGAGACTAAGGTTTTTGACAATTTTATACATTTAATTGTCTGTATATTTGTATATAAAAATTATTTTATTTATGTATTTCGACCAAATTGTACAATTTGATAATTTGTACAGTATTTTTGTTTTGTTATGTACCTATTTACTTTGTGTGTATTTTGTCTGAGTATTTTTTTTATGTTTATTTGTTTATATTTGTATTTTTTTTTCCTTTAGCTTTGTCGATAAAATGTACATTTTCTGACAATAAAGCATTTGATTTCTGATGGTGTCTTGGGTTGATAGGATCAAATTTTGCAAAATACAAGGCTCTTCTAGCCCATTCATTTAGGTATTTTAGAACTGTACAGAAACAAAAACAAACTATTCAGCTTAATTCGTAAATATTCCATGTGATCTGAAAAGTCTAAGAGTTCATCAATATGTACACCCAGAAATTTAGTTGATGCCTGCACTTCAACCTCAATTTTGTTGAAGTTTACTTCTTTTGGGGTTATTTCTTTGTTTTGTTTTAAAAATTAGAACGTTTGTATTTTGTTCATTCAATATAAGCTTATTTTTATTAAATCAATCTTTGCTTTTTTTAAACAGTAGACATAGCTCAGAGATGTTTGAAGATGCCACTAATAAGTTTGTGTCATCAGCCAATATTGTTAGGGTATTGCATACTGTTTGAATATTATCAATAATTTCAAAAGACAAGTCATTTATAAACACAATGAATAAGAAAGGCCCCAAAATATTCCCTTGTGGTAAACCTATATCTGTAGCCTGAATTTGTGATCTGCTGCTTTCTACCACTACTTGTTGGTGTCTATTATTGAGATAAGAAGTGATCCATTTTAAGAAATTATTTCTCACCCCATATAACTGTAATTTCTTTATTAATAAATTTCTATCTAAACAATCCTAGGTCTAAAAATATTCCCAATGAAAGCTTTCTCTTCTCCAAATTTCTCAAAACTGCACAAGTGAACTGAAATATGGCAGTTTGTGTAGATCTACCTGCAAGATATCCATGTTGATTATCAGATAAAATATTGCATCTTTTAAAAAGCTGATTGCAAACTGTCAACTCAAACAGCTTTGAAAAACTTGGAAGTAGGCTGATAAATCTATAGTTGTCAAATTCATTAGGATCACCCTTTTTTTGTAGATTGGCTTAATGAGTGCACATTTTAATTGATCTGCGAAAACTTCAGATATGGTTGGAATGCAAACCTTGACAATACTTACTGGTATATCATCATTTTCGCAGCTTAATTTATTTACTTTTTTAAGAATACTTAAAAGTTCACTTGGGTTTATGGGCTTTAACAAGAATCTTCAAGGGTTAGCTGCTATATTCGTTTTCCATGTTGTTTGTTTTAAATCTTTTAAGAGATTAGGTATTATTTTAAGCAAAAAATTGTTGTAATCATTGGCAGCTTGCCCAGTGATAGATGGTTCTTGATTTATGACTTTCCCAGAAACTTCTTGGTATATAGTCCACATACATTTATTTTTATTATCTGGTGTCTTATCTTATTTTCATATTTTTTATATTTACGTTTTATCAGCAGGTCATCATACTTTTTTTTTACAATTTTGTACCCATCCACATACATAGGAAAACATTGTTTTAATATGAAAAGAATATATAATCTAGCCTTCACTTCCCTCACTTTATCATTATATTTATAGAGATCTTCTTTTTTACTTTTCTTACATATTAGTTTCTTTGAAAAACTTTGATTAAAAATTGTTTCAAATATATTCACAAAAGCTCCCCATTGGATTATTTACATCACAATGTTCCCTACCAAAAACGTCAGCCCAGTTTTCCATAATAAAAAAAGTTTTGTTTGCTTCAGAAAAAAATCGTTTGTATTTTTTTGGGTATGTATACTGGTTTTTAGTTAAGAAAATTTTTTGCCCTTTATGATCTGAAATATGATTAAATATGATCTGAAAGACGATGTTTGCAAAGCCATGCCTAGAATACAAGCAATATCAATATTGATAAATATATTATCCATGCAACTATTTTTTTCAACCTAGTTTTTTCTGTAATTGTTGGATAGAAATTAAATGAGTTCATGATTGAGAATTGTTCTTGTTTATTTCTATTAGGTTTTAAAAGTTCAATATTAAAGTCACCTAAAAGTATATTTTTTTCCATGTACACTGCTACTCCACCATATCCTTTCTCACGGCAAAAGGAAGAAGCTAAATGAAAGTTTCTAATCTGGAAAATCTGAAGCTAATCCCTTCTCTTACAATGTTCTGTTGATGATACAGATGAATTTGCAATCGGAGTTTTCCTCAATTAGGTGGTTTAATCTATCCAGAGAGTTTCCAATTGATTGAACATTTTGGTGTACTGATCCTAGTTGTAGTTGAGCCTGTTTTTGGTCCAAAAAATGTTGATTGTCACTTGAATAGTTTATTTGTTGTCGCATTTTGTTTAATTTTTGCAAAAAAGCTGGACAATTTCGGTCACCTGCCGAGTGGATTTTGTCATGTAAGTTCAACCTTTTACAGTTAGGGCAGCTTAATGTAGTATTTTCTGGGCATTGGTGACTTTCATGTTTTTCTCCACATTTTGAGCAGCATGGCTCACTTCTGCAATACTTAGCAACATGACCAAAGTAACAACACTTAAAGTACATAGCTAGATTGGTGTATTCTTGTACATAAGCTTTAGTTAAATTAAAACTTAGGTTCATTTTTTATAAACCATTTAAAGATATCAGCTTTAGTGTGTAGCACCCAATTTTTTGTATTCTTATTTCTGCATTCTTTCTTAGTGATGACTTTTATTTTGTTGTTCACATCGTCTCCAAATATAACTTTTATGTCGGGATTTTCTTCTATTAGTTCTGCAACAAAGTATTTTGGGTCATAACTTTTTTCAATGCCAGTTATCAAAAACATAGGATCTGTGTTTTATAACTTTTTGGTTTGCAGAATCTTGGAGTTTTTGAGTGCATTTTGTAGAGCATTTTGTTGAGTTATATCTTTGCACTCAATAATTATTCCTCCATTCCTGAAATGTTTCTTTCCTGTCAAGGGTTTCAAAGGTTCTTTTTTACTTCCTGCATTACTTTCCTGGAATTATCTGATTCTTTGGGTCTTATATTTATTTATTTTAGGAGGAGTTACCCATTTTTTCTCCGAGTTTTCTCCCTCTTGCTCGATTGACTGTTTTGTTTTCAATATCGTACTGTATGTTTTTGTCGACTGTGGCTTAATATTTGTGGGCTTAGGAGTTGGTATATGTTCCTCTCATAATTCTTCAAACTTTTTCTGATTATCGTTTATATCGCCTATTTGTTGCAGCATCATTTGATTTTCTTTCTCCAACCATCCTACTTTATAGGCTAAACTGGTAAATTTATTCTTAGGGCTGCCCGTTTCAAATTTGTTACGTCGCTTTTATTTGGGAGTTCGTCTTCGGAAAACAGTAAGACGGTCCCTATTGCCTCACTAAACAATTTTATTATATCTTCAGCTGTGTTGATTTTGTCTTCGGTATCTAAATTGTGTCTTTGAGTCAGTGGTAAAATAAATCACATAAATATTGTCGGTAATGTTCAATTAAAAAAAAAAAAAACTTAAATTTAGGTACTTAATACAGCCATATTTGGTCTCAGGTGTCAAAAAACGTTTAAACTTTGGTTAGTCTCGATTTACTATATCTGCTGTTATTCTTTTGAAATATTTTTTATTAATGTTACACTTTGACAAATATTGATCAACAAACCACACCAGTTATAATTAATTCCCAAAGCTCAATGTTACCATAATACAAATTCTTGATATATTTGACCTGAATTTCTTAACAAAAATGCTTATATAGCTTACAGACAATGTTGGCTGTGTCATGACTGGTATGATGGCTGATAGTAAATCTCAAGTGCAACGCGCTCGCTATGAAGCTGCCCAATTCAAATATAAAAACGGATATACTATGCCAATTGATGCTCTATGTAGAAGAGTAGCAGATATTTCCCAAGTAAGTTATTAAGCTATTAAGTTATTTTATTCATATTTTATGTAAAAAATAGCTGACCTTTATTTCTTGCAATAGTAACTAAATAAAAATAAATTTCCAGGTTTACACTCAAAATGCAGAAATGCGTCCTCTGGGATGTTCAATGGTTCTGATAGGCTTTGACGATGACATGGGACCCTGTGTCTATAAAGCTGATCCTGCAGGATACTACTGTGGATACAGAGCTATTGCTGTAGGTGCTAAACAAACTGAAGCTAATAGCTATTTAGAGAAGAAATTAAAGAAAAAGCAAGACCTTAATGGGGATGATGTTATTCAATTAGCCATTAGCTGCCTTTCTAGTGTCCTGGCAGTAGACTTTAAGCCAAGCGATATTGAAGTAGGAGTTGTGTCTAAGGATAATCCAAAATTTGCTGTTTTAAGTGAACAGGAAATTGATAGACATCTTACTGTTATTGCAGAGAAAGATTAAGTCTTTAAATTTGATTGTTTTTGTATTATTTAAAATAATTCATTGCTGGGTTTAAGTTTATAACATACTTTTTTCTTAAATAAATAATCTGCTAACATATTTATTATACTGTTTTAATTTAACTATAAACTAGTTAATTCCCTATTTATATTATACAGGGTGGGCCAATCAAAAGAAATCAAGGGTAATCTTCGCACCGTCGATTTTTATTTTAAGGGGGAAATATTTTGTGCATATCCTCAGCTTTGCAGTTTCAACCCTCTCGCGGGGGTGAGCCCGAACCTTAAAATCCTAAATGGGATAAGAGGTCAAGTTATACCTTATTTTAAAGGTAATTAAATTTAAGGTAAATAAACTCTCACACTAAATTCAATGCATTATTTTTTTTAATTGTATGCATTCATTTTTGAGAAAATAGAATAATTTATAGAACTTATATGAATGATCGGCTTTGTTTCGTTTTGATTGGCCATCCTGTATATTTATATGATACATCCATTTATTCATACACTAGGAAAGTGAAATAATTTAATAACTAAAATTATGCTAAATATCTGGATCCCTCAAGTCGGCTAGAAGTAGATACTTGGCTGACAGATGAGGAAGCAGCCTACAGTACCATAGACCACTATGATAGGGCAGCCTTCTATTCCAGACATACCGCACGAGCGGGTGGAGTGGCAATATATGTTTTACAAAACTTTGGGAAATTTGACGCTTTTGACCTCAAGATTCACCAATTATCGATGGCAGCTTAGAAGCATGTGCTACAATTATCGAAGTGAGAAATATTACTCGTATTGTAATTTGTTCTATCATTCACCTAGATCAGACTAATATTTTTTGACTCACTAGAGATGTTACTATACAGTGCATACATAAAAATGAAATGGACCGTTTCTGAAAAAAATGCCCGAACCCGTCGATTTTAATATTTGGTTTAGGGCTTTTCTACGTAGAAATTAAATATACAGTGTGACTCAAAAAAAGGATACGATGTCATCAATATGTTTTTTAAATGGAAACCACCATTTTTTAATGCAGAATCAGAAAAAACGCATTTGTTTACAAAGGATATGGTGCCAACGAATAGTGGTTAGATAAACAATTTTGAACGAAAAATGATGATAAAATGTAAAATTAAAGAAATACCTATCTAAATTAAATATTCGAATTGGGCACTGTTAACAACCTGACAATAACCAAGGCAATTTTAATTTTTTTTTTTAACGATGTAAATGACATCTGGAGTAATATTTTTAATTTCGCGACATACACTTTACTTTTTAAGCATCCCCTTAAAAATTAATCGAGGGGAGTTAAATCTGGCGATCTGGGTGACCATTCAATGAGCCCTCGTCTATCTATCCAAAAGATCACGTTGCTGCATGTCGGGTTCTGCCAAATCCGGACACAAAGTTTTCAAAGCGGGGATAAGATCATTTTGAAGAAAGTCTAAATACCTCTCACGAGTGAGAGTGTCATTAAAAGTCAGGTCCTAAAACTCTTCCTTCCACTATACCGCACTACACATTAACTTTTTGAGGGTTTTGGGTATAACATTCTGTGAAACCAATGAGGGTTTTCGGACGCCCAGTATCGACAATTCTGTCTATTTACATGGCCGTTTAGGGTAAACGTTGCTTTGTCAGAAAATATGATCCGTTTTACAAAATTATTATTATCATTACATAATTGCTGCATTTGGTCACAAAATTCATTTCGACGATCAAAATCAACTTCCGATAGCTCTTGAAATAAGAATATTTTATAAGGGTGGAACTTTGCTTTTTTTCAATACTTTATGCACAGTAGATCGCGATAAATTAACATTAGAAGCCATGCCTGTAGGATTATCTTGGACCATTAAGTTCATCTTCTTCAGTTATAGAACCCCGACTAGCTTTTTGAGTATCCCGAACATGCCCAAAACTTTGCTTCAACTCTGCTTACCATGCTTTGGCTAATAGGCCACCGATCAGGATGAGTTGCATTAAACAGCTGAACCACCTCCTTTTGGGTACGCGACATATCTCCGAAACCAATCATGCACAAGATTTCGATTCTTTCACGTTAAGTGTATTTTCTCATATTTTATACAATAACAGTAGGTAATCAAGTGTAGTTACTAATAAAACGTAGAATGACACTGCTTTCGCCTCTCAAAAAGAATAAACACCACTTGAAAATGTAAGAAAACTTCATTCATAAAATACATTCACTTTTTGACACTTTCAACAACAACAAAAAAACCAAAATACCAACATTTAATTTAGATAGGTATTTCTTTAATTTTACATTTTATCATTTTCGTTCAAAATTTATGTAACCACTATTCATTTGTACCATATCCTTTGTTAAAAAATGCGTTCTTTCTGTTTCTGCATTCAAAAATGATGGTTTCCATTTAAAAAACATGAAATCATATCTTTTTTATGAGTCACCCTGTATATTTCATTTCCACGTAGAAAAACCCTAAACCCAATATTAAAGTCGATGGGTTCGGGTTTTTTTTCAGAAACGGTCGATCTCATTTTTATTGAATTTATCCTTTACTTACTTTATGGATGCCCTATATATCTTTAAGCGTAAAGCTTTTATATTTGTATCTGGCGATTTTAACTTAAATTTTAGCAATGTTAATGACGAAAAAATATCTAATGTAGTAAATGTTATTAGTTCATATGGACTGGTACATTCTTTTTTTATATATCTAGATCTCAATCAAATACTTTAATTGACAACATCTTTACACATGTTACAGTCTCAAATTCTGATAGTTTGGATTTAATTTTTTCTGACCGTAGGGCAGAAATTTTATATTGCAACTTCGGTAAAACTTCAAATTTAAATTCTAGCAAATTTATTCAAAAAAGGTTTTTCACGCGGGAAAATATAGATTATTTCAAATTCTTACTTAAAAAAAAATGAATACAGGATTTTAATACTATAGGTAGTATGGAGACTTTCACTGATTTTTTCTCAAGTTATTATGGCCCTTTTAATATTGCTTTTCCACACCAAAATATATGAAGTGCCAGACTCACAAAAGAAATTCCTGGGTCACACAAGAGCTTATAGATGAAGGTATCAGGCTACGAGAGATCTTCAATACAGTAAGACACTCTAATAACCAAAATATAAAAAATCGTCACAAAAAGAATATCTATGAGGCAAAAAAAGGTTATAACTCAAAAACTCTGAAAATATTACTAAATGTGCCTGGAATATTATAAACTCTCACACTAAAATTAAACAAAACAGTAAAAATCTTCCTGTTATAATCAAGTATGAGAATACTAAAATAACTAACCAAACTGAATTACGAAATGCTTTCAATAACTTTTTTATAAATTCTGTTGATGAGCTTTTAAAAAAAAATAAATCAAACACTAATATAAATATTCCATGTAATGGTAATATAAACTCTATTTTTCTGGAACCAATGACAGAATGTAAGGTTTATAATATTTTGAAATCAGTAACTAGCAAGAGGTCTTGTGGAGTTGATGAGACGCCATGTTCTATTATAAAAGACTGTACAGAAGATATCTGTCCTCCACTTACCTATTTGATAAACCTGTCATTTGAACATGGATATTTTCCAGCTGTTTCTGTATATTAGTTCCAATACACAAAAAAGGGAAATAAATCCTTATTGAAAACTATAGGCCAATTACTTTATTGTCAGTTTTCTCAAAGATATTTGAGAGGTCATTACGAAAAAATTAGTTAAAACTGATTAGTTTTCTAGAACGTAATAAAATTTTAACTGATAGACTATTTGGATTTAAAATGAATCGATCAATTGAAGATGCCATAATATCTTTTTATCTACATATTTTTGAAAACTTTAACACAAAATTGAATCCACTGGGTATATTTTTGCCTTTTCAAACGCTTTCGATACAATAAATCATAATTGTTTTAAAAAAGTTGCCCTCTGTGGAATTAGTGGTTTGGCCTACGAATGGATAAAGAGTTATTTAGCTGAAAGGTCCCAGCATTTGGTATTACTTTCTTAGGCTGGACATCTATAAGGGAAGGAATACCATAAGGTAGTGTATTTTCTTTTTTAAGTGTTTATAAATTATCTATTCCTGACAACAAACAGAAATTATATAATACTTTTTCTGATGAACCTCTGCTTTTGTAAATGAGTAAGATTATGGATCACTAAGCACCCAGGCCAATCAGTGTGTGAGGGATATAGATGAATGGTGTAATAGAAATGATCTTTCTCTCAATAGCACAAAAACTAACTTTTAAGTTTTAACACCATTTAGAATAGTGCAGGATTTTAGCCTACATCTTAAGGATAAACAAACAAGCTTTGTACAAAAAGATTCCACCAACTTATTCGGAATTACAATTGATCAGCACTTATCTTGGAACAACCACATTCAAAGTGTATGTAAAATGTGTATGTAATATGTGTATCTTACGCAGTATGTTTATAAGGAAGCATTAAACATATTTTATTTTTGCTCAGTCCAATGAATATTAACATATAGATTATTGTCTTGGGAAAACGCCAGTAATATCGGTGCAGTTCTTCTATGCCAAAAAAATAATTCTCAGGACAATAATTTCTTTGCCTTCTAGGGAAACATGCCGTAATATTTTTAGCTCTGAAGGAATTCTAACAGTTGTAAATCTTTATATGACACTGTGCCTGCTATGTTTTTAAAAAATTGGATCAACTTGAAAAGTGTGGTGATATAAATAAATATTCAACAAGAACATTATACAATCTATACATACCAGCAGCCAGGTTAACACAAGTTCAAAAAGGACCTGGTATAAATTTTAACCATTTTCCGCCCAACTTCAAGGATATCCAAAATATCAAACTTTTTAAGATAAAACTGAAAAGTGTACTGGCTATGAATCCATTTTATTCCTTACTGAATGCTGGTCTGTATTTAACTCGGTTTATTTCCCTTTAATAATTTTTTCGCTTTTGTTATATCAGATATTATACTGGTTTAAAGTTCTTTAGGAGGTCTAAAAAACAGAAGAGAACGTTTTAGATTCTTTTATTGTATATTAGAACATTAAAAAAAAAACATTTTTTTTAGCTTATGTCAACGCGGCCATCTTTTATGCGTATTGCATTAATAACCTGCAGAAGGATAAACTCGTAACTTTCATCTTGAACCAAAATTGATAAAATGTTAAATTTACCTTAGCATAAATTAAAAAAAACTTTTTGGAAAAAAAAACTAAAGCCAAAAAGTAACTAACAAAGAGCTAAAAAACTACGGACTCTACGGGCCGTGTAAGCTTCCTTGCTGAAAAAAGACACACCGGTTTTCCGACTGCGTTTTCTGAATATCCTTCGTTAAACATCTGTGCAGATATGTACACAGAAAAAGTTCGTCATTTAAGAGCTTTGCTTCTTATAGATTGGACGAATATATCCACATTCTCGTCCATCAATCGAGAAAAATACTTGAAGCAAAAGAATTCGTGGTTTCGATACTATTGACATGATATAAGTTTATTAAGACTGAAAACAAAAATAAACTTTTACGCTAGAAACATCTCCGTAGACGCACCAACACAGATGGGAATAATATAATTAAAATCTGTAATATATATAGCTTATAATTAGTTAAGTCCATAATAATTTTACGAATTCAAGTTCGTATACAATTCTGGCGTATCTTTATAAATATTGCGATATAGCCTCTATAAATTTAAATAGATCTTCTTAGATAAAATAGAAGTAGATTCCAGCAATTAAAAAATTATTGTTTGAGCCTTCTAAAGATCTTCCTTTAAAATCCTCAGGGATGAAAACAGAGTGTGTCATCAGCCACTAGAAAGGAAACTTTCAATACTTATATATTAAAAACCATTTTAACATATCAATCATAACCATTTTATGTAGGATTCTTACGAGTATAGGAATAAAAATACTGGACAAAAAACATGTCCCAAAAAAGGCATATGTTAAGAAGAGTCCATTACTTGTATTTTTTCCAACAAGCCGCAAGTTAAACGTGCAGAGTAGGGAATTAAGGATCGATACGTTGTGTTTATTTTCATTTGCAAAGTGTGTATTAAGAACCAACCATTATTATATACGGTGTGTATAAAACAGTCAATGTTTCTAACACAAAAATAAACACAAAAAGTTACATATACATAGAAGATGCATATAAACGCATACAGTTAGAGTTTTTGGCAGAAATCGTCCCTGAAGGGAATTTACATAAGTTAAAAAAGAAACATCTCGGGTACTTACGTAGCTGCAAAAGTAATATGTGTTAATTTAAATAACGTTAATACTCCCAACTGATTTACTTCTGCTGGCGTTTTTTTATGTTTTTAAATAAAAGATAACCACCACGTCGTATCAATTACCTTATTTCATAAAAAATACTTTCTATTTGTAAAACCACTAAAACACTGTGCTTTCCGAAAAGACAGTGTATACAGTTGATTGAAAAATAAACACAGAATTTATTGCCAAGTAAGTCAAGTTATTCAGCAAGATGCGGCATAATAACTGGCCTAGTCACACATACCTGCCTTCATGATACCCAGTCTTGGGCAACATTTTACTTAAACATGTTGGATATATTATGTGTAGTTGCTACTAATGATCTGATCTATAGATAATGATCTAATCTAATTTACAATCATCCTTGTCGGCTTCTTCAGAGCTCATATGAATTAATCGCAACTAAAGAAGTTAGTTACTACTATCTTTTAGATGGTGTATGAAGTTTTTAAGTGTTCGGCTTCGAAATAAAAAAAATAATAAAAAATAATATATATTTAACCAAATAATACAACTATGATCTTAATTTTAAGAATCAACTTTCTCTCTGCAACTTTGGTTAAGACTAGTGTAAAAATAGTTACAATATTTAAAATTTACACGATCACTTAGTTTCATATTTAAAGACGTTTTTAGTAAATCGTGGCAGATATGCAAAAAATTATCTTGAGTGTTATGTACAATTTAATAACATATACTTTTATATAAGTCGTTGCTTTGATATTAAAAAGAGAGTAGTGGCTGATGCATTTGGTAAAAATATTACTGTTTCGCAAACTACGTAAAGGGACATAACATATATTTTTAAGTGACTTTTCTAGTTCGCCACTCAAAAGCTAATGTTTGTCTTCAAACTAATACCTTGTAATATCACAATAAAAACCCAATTCAAAAGGCAGAAATTCTAAACTGTTCACAAAAATAATTTAAATTTTGCTCTAAATAAAAATGACTCATTTGATACTTATTGCATATCTATCGTTACATACATATAACGAAACTAAAACATGTTAAAGTACTAAAATAAAACTGGACTATTTAAAATCTGCTACTATTAATAATAACATAACATACATAAATTAGTTATAATATTTACTATATTGAAGTCGTGGCTGTAAAAATTTTATAATAGAACCGAAACAACATGCAAAAACTTTACATATACAGGGTGTCTTGTAAGTACAGAGCAGATTTGTTAGTGTACAGGGGAGATCAATATAAGACTATTAAAAATCCAAAATTGTCTTTTTAACGAAAGCCAATTAATTTGATCTACAAGTTTTAATTTAACAGGGTCGCGAAAATTTGGTTTAATTTTTTGGCTGCAATTTATGTATTTTTCGACTCGTATTATTTTATGACATTTTAATAATTTCTAAAAATTATAAAGACGCATAAGAGATGTTAAAGGAGATTTTTTGCGTCATCAAGGAGTTATGAACGGAGTAGAATTTCTAATGCACTACAATTGTATAGATAAATGTTGTTGTTTTGGAGAAAAAAGAAATTTTGGATAAGTTATTCAAAAAAACGATTTTTACATGGTACTAGGTACCTAAGTAAAAGCTTTATAATTAGTTATTTTGTTGGGTATTACGTCACTTATAATAAAAATCAATTTAGAAAATACTCATACGCTCAAATATTAAAAAGAAGAAGAAAAGACTTATTCACGTATTTAAAAGAAATACGGACTTAAATCTTTAACGATACCTTTCGTTATATTTAATTTAAGGTAAGTGCAATAAGTCTTAAATCCAATAATTTACTTGAAGTATAATAGATTTTTTATATACATATGGGTTGAGTTTTAATCTATTGATCTCTGAGCTCGTTTCTTCTTTTCAATATCCTACCTAACTTTATTATGATTATCGAAATTGAAAATCATGAGAAAACCTACTTATTTAGTAAAAATACCTAATTTGAACCAACATTTCGGTAATTATATCTACTACTGTTATCAAGCTAAATAAAATTAAATTAAAAATATGAAAAAATATACTTATCTTTTCTAATCTCTCGTCTGCCTTTCGTTTAAATCTTGTTCTTAATTCGAAAATTGTTATAATCTTTTTTTTATATTTTGACTATTGATTGATACTTTAATAACCTGTTTGAAAGATATAGTATCAAACAATCGTTAGGTACGATATTGAAAAGAAGAAATGATCAATAGATTAAGCTTCTGGGTATATAAAAATTCTATTATACCTCAAGTAAATTATTGTATTTAAGACTTGTTGCAGTTATATTAAATTAAGTATAACGAAAGGTATCGTTAAAGCTTTAAGTTCATATTTCATTTAAATACGTAAATAAGTCTATTTCCTTCTTTTCAATATTTGAGCATATGAGATTATATGAGAGAAGAGCATATGAGCACATCTTATAAATTGATTTTTGCTATAAGTGACGTAATACCCAATAAAATAAGTAACTTACTAGGTACCTATTTGTTTTTATTATTTAAATTTATAAATCGATATAGATATCGGTTCTAACGCCCTACCATACCACTGAATAATTAATAGGTTTAAACAGCATCTTATTATCCTGTCCATGCTTTACATTATCATAAAAAACGCATTTAAAACTTTGGTAAAAGTTATTGCTGACAACACTTGCCATTTGTGAAATTTGTTCAAAAAAGCATATAATTAAATAATGGAATCTTATTACATAGGGAATAGATTGATCTGGCAAAAACCCTATTTATGGACAAGCACTAGTAATATTTCTAAAACAGAGAGAGGTTAGCAATTAAGTAAAATCAAGCAGTATTAAAAGTAGCAAGAAATGCTAAGCCTATTTTTTGGTAATCCTTTTTATGAAGAGCTGCGAATCCTTAGATCACGGAAGAAATTGCTGAACATCCATGAAATCTATGAAAACTTATATTTCTAAACAGGCAAAATTCATTAAATATTTAGTTACCAATGAAACCGATTTTAGCTGAGTCAGTATAATAAATTTCCAAAACGTTGCAAGTGCAGTTAGCACGAAGAACTAACAAACAAAATTCGGAAAAAAATTACCTAGAAATGCTAATAGTCAGTGACAAACATTTTTAAAATCTGGCCCGACTTGTGTGTGACTATGTTTCTGATCTGTATATCTCTCCAATTCGCTCTGCAGAGAAAAAGTAATCACTGGAGATAAAAATATATAATTTGAGAAATGGCTTTTAGTTTAATAAAAAGTACATACCAGCATAATTTTAAAATAAAAATAAATTAAAATAAGTGACGTTATTACAAATAGAAAAAATAAATTGTTTCAAGCTACAAGCAACTAAAACGGAATTCCAGTGCTGATAATACAAAGGAAGTTTTATTGGTAGTAAAATTTATAAACTTTTTTTTTGGGCGTTAATTTTTATTAAATTATTTTTACGTATTGGCTTTTTACCATCTTATGGAAGATAAAATATTAGTACATTTTGTTTAGAGATATTAGCTTTTTTTTTATATGTTTAGTATATTTTGTAACAAATTTCTTTCAATGATCTTCAAAAAGCTCTATCAAAGTCATATTTTATAAAAATAGTAGGCAGATACTATTTTTCATAACTGCAACAAGAAAATATCTGTCAAATTTTTAGAGAACAAAAAGAAAACATATTTCTATTTGACTGTTAAATGTTCTTGTTTAATAACAGAGGTCTTTAAAAAAGGTCTAGTTCTCACTATTTTTAAAAACATGCTATTTTACTACTGTTACTGCTGATTACAAATAAATTAATTACAAAATATGTTTTTTTTTTTCAAAATACAATTTTTAGTGATTACCTGTTCTAATCTGATCTGAATCCAAACACATCTCGGTATAACTGTAGATCTATTTTCGCATGGTTTTTGTAGTTTATAAAAATGACCAATATTTAATAGCTTTATTATATTATAGCTTTATTATATTCACCTCCGCGGAATTATATCCCTTACTTACCAGACAATCTGTATAAATGAAAAAAAATGTATCACATTTATAAAATTTCTTCTTAGTGAGAGTGCGCTTAAAGCGCACACATCGATGACCCAATGACCTGCCATAATTTTCAAATTATGTCAGTCATATCTCTGATTATTTTACAATGTTTATACAGGGTGATTTTTATAAGAAGGTCATGCTTTTGGGGGATGATAGGGGACGTTCAAATATAACTTTTGATATAAGACACTATGGGTCGGAAATGCCTCAGAAGCAAAATACAGGGGGTTAAAGTTTTTAAAAAAATTAAGAAATTAATTTTTAGTTTTTTGACTGTTTAAGATATTGGTGTCAAATTTTTTCAATAAAGCTACCTAATAAAGATGCTTTAAATGTAAAAAGTAAATTTTTAGTTTCAACCAGTGGCGTAGATCAGATAGGCATTAGAGTATTTTTTTAATAAAAAAAAAAAATAGTACGCCACTGATAATTAAAAATTTTAAGAATCCTTGGTTTATTTAACAGAAAAAAAGGTATCCTGCATCTTTTTCCCAAAAGGCACCATTTTATCAGTATTTAAAAATAAATAACTTTAATAAAACCTAAGGAAAAAAAATTTATTGGATAACGTTAAAAAATACTAAATAATAAATAATAATAATTAATTTAAAAGGTGCTCAAAGTGGCCGCCATTTTGTTGGATACAGAGCCTGCAGCGTAATGTTAAATTGTCGTGAATTTTCTGAATAACTTCACCCCTATCTTTAATTTCGCCTGCAGCTACTGCAATGCGAGCCAAAAGATCATGTTCATCTGGCACAGGTGTAGAATAAATAAGTTGGTCCAAATGACCCAACAAATAAAAATCACAGGGATTTAAATCGGGGGAGCGCGCTGGCCAAGCCACTTGGCCTTCCGTCCCAATCCAACGTCTAGGATATCTTTGGTTTAAATATTCCCTGACAACGCGACCATAGTGTGCCGGACAACCATCATGTTGAATGGTGAACCACATTATTTGCCGAACATCCAATGGCACATCTTCTAAAAGTTCAGGCAGTACATCTCGAATAAAAATCAAATAATTGCAATGAGACAGACGTCTTGGCAAAATGTACGGACCAATCAAGTTCTCCCCTACAATGCCTGCCCAAACATTCACAGATAATTAACTAAAAATTAATTTGTTATTTTTTTTAAAACTTTAACCCCCTGTATTTTGCTTTCGAGGCATTTCCGACCCATAGTGTCTTATATCAAGAGTTGATATATCAATAGTTGATATTTGAACGTCCCCTATCATCCCCCAAAAGCATGACCTTCTTATAAAAATCACCCTGTATAAAGTCTAAGTTATATAATCGAATAACATGTTCCTATGAACCCATCTTTAACATAACATAAAGGTTAACAAGATAGACAAATTTCTTCCCATGCAGTCCATATATTGACTTTTAAAGTCGCTTTTTTAATTTGCAGCTTTCTTTTCACTAAGTCCAATCTAATTCACTAATCTGTACAAGATTGATTTAATAGGTCTTTAATAAGAGAAGACTTTAACGCTTCATCTTTTTCATATTAATCTATGACATCTATCATATAAAATTAAACAAAATAATTGTATGTTCTTTGATCAAAAGCAGCAGCTTTACTAAATAGTTTTTCTTCAAAAGCATTTGAAGTCAATCCATGGGCACATTGTATGTACTAACATATTAAACAGATAAGTATGTAACTAAACAATCTTGTTTTTGCTTAAAACTGCATGTAGATTACTTAGGATTTCATCCCAATATTGTAAAAATTCAGAAATATCCTCACCAGCATATGTGAGCTGATGAATTAGATATTTATATGAGAACTGTATTGCTTCTTTACAATCCATAAGAACCTCTGCATCGCTGTAAAACGTTAAATCTGTTAATACTTTAATTGAAGTTTTAAAATTAGGTAAGATATTTTCATAGTAAGATAAATACTTACTTTTTCTTACATAAAAATCGCAATTTAGTATTCTTGATACCAATGATCACGTCATTCTCATCAATTGGGTTGTTTGGATCAGGCTGAAAATAATAAAACCATGTAAGCTAAATTAATATAAATAAACGACCCAAAAATTGAACACAAAAATACTATAAGTATAATAATTCAAAATATCTTTGTACGGGTCAAGTGCACCTAAAACCCCGGTTACCATAATATATTTATCAACAGCATATATTATACTGTGACCAATTAAAAGAATTTTGCAATAACGTTGCAATATTTTTAAGTCACTAATACAACAACTAATACGCAAGGGGCTAATACGAGGTAACTGATAACTCGTTTTAAGGCGACAGATTATTTATCACATTATTTAAATAATCTTTCTCCTTTACTTAAGACTAAAATGAAAAATCGAACAGTAAATATGTTCCTGGTATGATAAGTTAATAAGATCTGTCTTTTGTCTGTTTGGTCTGGACCCGGCATTAAAAATTATTTGTGTATCCGTGTTTTATAGATACTTAGTAAGTCCTCTCAGAAAAGCCATGAAAGAAAAACCACCAATGAAGCCATACTTATTAAGATTGAACAGCATTTTTTCGTGATACTAGTTGAATGTTTTTGATAAAACAGATTAGCTGCAGTAATTTTTTATGTAGAAAGCTAAATTGAATAATGTTTATCAGGTTGTAGTTAGTAAAGAGCTCTAAGATGCCTATATTGGCCAGACTTAGACAGAGTCGAAAGTAATAATAGGTCGATAGTTCGACGGATCAGTTGAATAGGCTCCTTTATGCACCGGTATATTATTAGCAAACTTAAGGTAAGAAGGAAAACACCCTCTAGTGAAAAAAGAATAAACACCATAGAATGTGAAAGAACGAAAAATCAATAATTGATGTGTAAAAAATTGTTTTATTGTTTCGTGTTTTACACTAGATAATTTAAAACAATAATTTTTTCACTTTTTCTTTAACTGAGGAGCGGAGCTCTCTCTCCCTTTTCCATGACAATATTTACCATCACTTGAAAATTTGGCTTTTCGTAAAAACTACTCTTTTACCTAATCTAATGAGCTTCCACTACTGTTTTTTGTAAATCCATCCTAATTTTAGTTAATCTAGCAAAAAAATTTACAGCATATAGACAGAAATAGGAAATAGGATTCAATGAAAGTTGATGACTAGAACAAGAAGGCTTCTGTTTTTATTATATGGATCAGATTCCAACATAATATATGGAACAGGGGCGGCTAGTGCATAAGAGCTGCAGAACCCCCAACATTTTCATACAGATTAATTATCTTTGAAATTATTTAATATTTTTCTAAGTAAAATAAAATTAAAACCTAACAAAATAATAAAACAGTATATTTTCGGCCGAGAACGCCATATAGTAGGTCTCAATGCCTTTAATCCGCGCTCCAACGCGCCTCGAACGAACACCTGATTATTACAGTCGGTCAAGTAAGAACTGTTGGCGTGACCATCACTACAGCTACAATGCCTTTAACGCAACCTAGCTGGACCACATTCGAGTTCTGTGTTCCGCGTTGAGCCCTTTTTCTGGCCCCGCACCGCACTTCGCCCTAATTTTAGATAGCGAATTTTAAATCGGAACGGAGCTGCAAACATTTGCAGTAATTCTGCTGACTGTTGACGGTTTTGCATTTAGTTGTTGGTTGTTTTTTTGCGTTGTGTGTTGTGCTATGTCAGCTGATCTCTATACTCTAAAGATGAATGTGGTGTAATGTATAATTTGATTAATATAAAACAATTCTCCCAATTTACGTACGAAGAAAAAATAAAACTAAAAGAGGAAGAGCGGCCGTTTCCCGATATTTTAATAGAAAAGTGTGGTTCAAGCCGTGGAAAATCATATAAAAGAATTTTTACTCCAGATATTTATGCTAGAAATAACTGGATATGCGGATGTAATAAAAAAAATGCTCTTTTTTGTTTTCCGTGCCTTTTATTTGGTGGGGACAAATCTTGGACTGTAGTTGGTGTAACTGACCTGGTGCATCTAAGTGAAAAAATTAAACGCCACGAAACATCGAGAAATCATTTAAACAATGTAATGAATCTGGGTTTGTTGGGTAGTGTTAATATTCGTGAAAAGTTGGACAGTGCCTATTGGACAAATATTCGATTATATAACGAGAACGTAACAAAAAACAGGTACTGGTGTTTTGACGGGTGACCATTCTAATATATCGTTGCACTGGACTTTATGTGTTATCTAAAATTTTGTGGATTATTTGAGCTTGCGCTTAGGGGTCACGATGAAACTTTGACATCGGAAAACCCAGGTATTTTTCGTAGTCTGATAAATTTTACAGCTGAACTTGATAAAACAGTGGCGGAACATTTAAAAGACTTTAGTGTATTTAAAGGTGTATCAAAAGATATTCAAAATGACATTTTGGATTGTATATTGGAAGTTTGCCACGAAAAAATTTTAGACGAGATTCGCACAGCTCCATATATTTCCGGTTGAACGGTTCTGGAC
Source organism: Anthonomus grandis grandis (assembly GCF_022605725.1). Classification (NCBI taxonomy): domain Eukaryota; kingdom Metazoa; phylum Arthropoda; class Insecta; order Coleoptera; family Curculionidae; genus Anthonomus; species Anthonomus grandis. The sequence continues at coordinate 14,497,259 of NC_065550.1, forward strand.
TTATTTGGAGCCACAAAATTTAAATGCAGAGAGTTTGACTGCTGATATTCGCAGTGTCTTAGACCCGATTTTAGAAAATTCTAAGGATAAGTTGATAGCTCAATGCTACGATGGAGCAGCAGTAATGAGTGGCAGACATACTGGTGTTCAGGCGCGAATTAAAGATCAGTACAAATTTGGTCATTTTGTACACTGCTATGCGCACCAGTTGAATTTAATAATGTCTAAGGCAGCATCTGAGAGCTCCCAAGTTCCAGTTTTTTTTGGCAATCTTCAGGAAATTCCTTTATTTTAAAAAAAATTCTTCGCAGCACGTAGCTGTGCTTAATAGAATTGTGGGGAAAAGAATTCCCCACGGAGCAGCAACACGTTGAAATTGTAATATTAGAACAGTTAACATCGTATTTGAACATCGGGAATCTATGCATGGAAGAAATATAAAATTCATTTATTAACTCAATGGCATGTACCGCAGCTTCCCCAATAAGAAGATTGTTACAAGATTCAAAGTTTATTTTCTGGCTAACATTTTTTCACCGTATTATGCCACACACCGGTATCTTGTACAACGAATTACAAAAACGAAAAATTGATCCTTTTTTGAGCAGAGCATTACGACAGTAAGAAATTCAATTGACGAAATTATTAATGAAGCCAAAGATATTGCATCCTTGCTTGAATGTGAAGCAGGACCTCCTAAAAGAAAAAGAAAATATGACAGTCAATTCGATCACCGTATTGCTGCGTTAGAAGTTTGTGACATAATTATTAATTGCGCTAAGGATAGATTTCATTTTAAAAATCATTTATTAGCTGCTTCATTGCTGTATTCTGACCAGTTCGCTAACTATATTAATTATTTTCCTGATGAAACATTAAAGTAACTTGCGATTCATACCCCAACTTTGATAAGGAGCGTTTAAAAACAGAGCTTTCAGTGATTTACTCCAGATCAGACTGCAGGGAGATACAAGGAGCAATACCTTTTTTAAAATTACTCATAGAAAATAATTTGACAGATTCATTTCCAGAAACTAAAAAGCTCTTGGAAATACTCATAACTATTCCGATGTCGACAGCTGAAGCCGACCGTTCTTTCTCCACTTTAAAGCGCATCAAAACATTTTTACGTAATTCTATGGTGGAAGAACGTCTGGTAGCACTATCGATGCTTTCAATGAAAAAGCAAATCGTCACACAAACTGTAAACTTCAACGAGATGGTTATAGACAAATTTGCAGCCAAAAAAAATCGAAGAATAAACTTAATCTTCAAAAAATAACTATTATTAGTTACAATGTAATTATAAATATAAATTAAATAAAAATATATATATATATGTATATATTTATTATAATGTATAAGTTTAAAATAGAATACGTGTATGCAGTTCATTTTACTTTTAAGTACCGAAATTTAGGTGAACAAGGTCATAAGAGTACGCTCCAGTTTTGTTTGAATTCTAAACAGTCGGGAAAATACAAAGCAAAATTTTGGTAGGTTCGCAAGTTGCATGTTCTTTTTATGTTTATTTGATATATTTTTGGAAGGTAAAATGTCAAAAAGGGGCTGTTTTCAGACACATATCTGGACTTAATACTAGTTTTTTTTAATAAGAATACCTATATAAACACCATTTAATGAAAGCTATAAGAAAAAGTTTAATTTTGTCTATAGTCGAAGTCGTTTATAATAGTCAGAAAAAACCAACAAGCAACACAACTAGAGTGGCTTAAAATAATATTTAATTCCCTAAATACAAAATCCATTAAAAGCCGGTGACACGCGCCTACTCAAATTGTGTGAACTCAGTGGCTGTTGTCATAGGCCCGCCTTGCTCGCATAAAGCGCGCAGTGGTGCCAAGTATATTGCTCGTCCTTTTCTCTCTTGTTTCGCGGTAAATGGGCAGCGAGATAAACAGTCATTACTTTTAACAGAATGGCAACGCCTATAAACGCAGAAACATGCTTTCCTTGTTATACGTTGATTTGATACATCCCATGGGCGTGTTTGCGGGTTTATTGTTTATTTTAGTGTTGTTGCAGTTGCTTGCGTTATTATACGTTATTATAATAAATAATATATATTAATATATATTATAAATTTATTTTATTACTTATAATATTATTAATTTACGGTACCTATTTTTCTTCGGTGTTTAATACGGTGTTTTTGTTGTTTTGTTTGTGAAATTTGTGAAAAAAGTGTATTTCAAATATTAATTTTTAGTATAATGGAACAGGGAGAAGCTTCGACTAGTCGTAAACCTCCTCCAAAAAAAGTGAAAAAACATTTAACTATGGGCGAACATGCAATGGTAAAAATTGTATATGAAAGTATTCGCGCTCAAAATCCCGATTTATGTGCCGAAGACGCAGCAAATTTGTGCGGAAGTTTAAGAAAATTATGTCCTAGGACAGTTTTCCGATCGCTTAAAGTTAATAACAAGAAGCAAAAAAAGGAAACAAGAGGTAGAAAGAAAATTGTTCTAGAGGATGATATAAAATATATACTTCGCCGCAAAGTGCACAGTTTTTTTTTTTAGAAATGAAATGCCAACACTAAAGAAAATTAAGGCTGAAGTAGATGATGATGATTCTTTAACCAAAATATCCCTTGGAGTTTTAAAGCGAACATTACGCGGTTTAAACTTCCGGTATTTGAAGCGAAATCGCAAAAGCTTTTTAATTGAGAAAGATGACATTATGTTGTGGCGAAGAAAATTTTTAAAACAAATACGTGACCATAGGCTTAAAGGGAATAAGATATATTATACTGACGAGACTTGGTTAAATGAGGGACACACTCGCTCAAAAGTATGGCAGGACTTAAATGTCACAAGCTCACGGCAAGCATTCCTTGACGGGTTATCGACAGGCTTGAAATATCCTTCCGGTAAGGGCCGTCGTCTGATTATTACCCACATAGGTAGTAACTCTGGATTTTTGGATGGCGGGCTTAACGTTTTCGAATCTAAAAAAAGTGGCGACTACCATGAAGACATGAACAGTGACGTATTTGAAAAGTGGTTTTCATCAGTATTACGGCTTGTGGAACCCGGTTCGGTGATCGTTATAGACAAGGCGCCGTATCACAGTCGCTGAGTAGAAAAATTACCTACGTCTGCTTGGCAAAAAGCCGACATAATAGACTGGATAAAATCAAAAGACATCCAGTTCGATGAAAATTTGCTGAAAGTACAATTGCTTGATATTGTCCGGGTACATAAAGACCGGTATATTAAATATGTTATCGATGAAATGGCGCATAAATGTGGAGTTACTCTATTGCGATTACCTCCATACCACTGTGAGCTAAATCCGATAGAACTTATATGGGCGCAGATAAAAGGTGAAGTTGCGAGAAAAAATACAACCTTTAAATTAAATGACGTTAAGCTGTTGTTAAGTGAAGCTATTAATGGCGTGACAGCAGATGATTGGAAGAAGTGTATTGGGCACGTCATTAAAGAAGAACAAAAAATGTGGGACTTGGATACGCAAGCTGAAGTTATGGTTGAACCTCTTATTATCACTCCTGGTTTCGAAAGTAGTGATAGTGACGATTCTTGGACCGCATCAGATAGCGAATGACTAATCTATCATAGTATACTCGCTACTATATAAGTTTTATTTAATAGTTATTTATAATTGTTTACGTTAGTTAGTTTAAGTCCCAAATACAAAATCTTATTACAAAGTTTGTCTGTTCTTTTTTAATAAAAATTTTACATGAACATTGTTTTTTTGGGAGTACCCCATACGTCCGAAAACCCGTATATCCAAATCGCGAGAGGAATCCCGAAGAGGCACCGTCGGCTTTGAAGAGAGATAAGGGAGAGAGAGAGAGTTGGGTTGGGTACAGAGACAGAAATCGCCTAGAAAACTATGTCTATTATCTTTAGTTTGACTTTGGCTTTGTGTTTCTTTTAAATACGTAATTTAATAATAGGTTATAATAATAATCCAAATTATTGTTTAAGTAAGTGTTTTAAAATAATAACCTATAACCTACCTGAAAATTAAAGTGGGTATACCTTCATAAGGGATATTTTACGGATACAACCCTTGTACCTAGTACTGCCAACTATAGGTAACCTAGCACTGCAACTCATAGAGAAATATAATAAAAGGCCTTGATTTTAGAGAAATATAATAAACAAACCTTTTATTACAGTTCTCTATGCTGCAACTTATAACCTACCTGAGAACTAAAGTGTGTATACCTGCGTAACGGATATTTTAGGGATACAACCCTTATAGCTAGTACTGCAGACTATAGGTACCTGACCTACCTGAAAGAGTTTTAGGGTTTGCGACGCTGATTATTTACTAAAAATTCTACCCGTAATTAGAATAATAGGATAGTAATAAATAGGTTCTCGAACTTGCAATGCCTTCATTTTAACATTTAACACGACGTTTCGGTTGGTATTATCCCCAACCGTTATCAAGTGTAAACTGTATCTATTTATTACTACTCTACCAATGTCTACCACCTTCAAAATCAGAATAATAGGAATTATATATATAATAGGAATTTATAAATATAGTAAAGGTACTAAGCCTATATGTGAAATTCAAATCATTTTATCTTTTAAAACTAGAAACACTTTGTATGAAATAAGCTGGAGATAGGAAGTACATATTTACCTCTTTATTACTATCCCATTATAATAGGCATTATAAATAATAACTATAAATAATAATTATAAAGAGAAATTGTTGCCGCCACTGAATTTATTTCCCTCTTCCCTTGCTTCACTCGGCGCGCCCTAAAGCTGAAAATACGTCACTGACTATTATTTCCGTCTCCTAGTATAGTTTAAAAAAACATCTTTGATTTTTCCGCGTTTCTCCCCTTTTTTTGCAATCTTTTATATTTTATCGATGAATGTGCATAACGCATCTCTCACCTAACCACGAACCGCCACTGATATGGAAAATAATAAAAATACACGGGTTATCCCATATTAAATAAAAAAATTAAGATAATTTCTGGCCAAACCGTAAGTGAATCCAAACAAACGATTGTGTCTTGAATTTTGTTGTAAAATTTCGGTTCTTATGACAACAAAAAATGTTATAGGGGACGAACAAGGTGTGTATAAAAAAGTTCAAAGAAAACAAAGTTTTTACCTGAATAATTTCCAATCCGCCATTGTTAAACAATAAAACTGATATTGATGGTATTAAACTGCACTCCCTGACAGTAGTCGTTCTTCTAATATTTGAACGGGTCTCAGTTATATAAACCAAAAAGTTAGTAGGAAATTTGTTTCTTTTAAAATTCACACTTTCTCCCGTTATTGTTGCTTTATGGTTGTTTCTATAACATGAATAAATAATAAGTAAAATGGTTAGAGGCCAGGAACTAAAATAATACTTTCAATGCTAAAAGAGAACCATTCTTCGATACTTAGCCACGCTTACAAAAAATAATGAAAAAGTATTTATAATAAATAATAGCAGCTTTAAATAAGTATAAAATATAATTACTTGAATTAAAATTCCTTATGAAGCATAAAACTGATGGATTAGTATGTTAGTCTGATACTAAAGGTTATTTGTTGGTCTAATGGAAAATTACCAAACTAAATTGAAAATTAAAATAAGTACTATTTTCAAAAATAATTTAGATTCTTTCTTGTTTATATCCTAAAATATAAATACATTAAAAGAGTTTACATAATTTTTGCTTAACTTAACTCTAAATTTTGCAACAAAATTTTTGCAAAAATGTCAATTGATTTTTAATTCATTATATTTAATGTATTTATTAGACTTCCACTTACATGGTAAATATTTTATCAGGAATTTACAACATTTGTTGACATTACGTCTGATTTAACTAAGATTCTGTTAGTAATAAAGAGATTAATGATTTGTTTATTTATAGTACTTATAAACTATTTATCTTTTTTATCGCTAATCGTTTTCAAGGTATGAAATAAACGTGGTAGGAAAAAAACTGTTAACAATATATTTTGTTTTATGAACAAGTAGCAACGTTCACGAAACTGCATCCCAATTGATTATACATTCTTTTCGTAATCGTGTCTATTATATTATTTTTTCCACAAGAAGAATGGTTCTTTGAGAACTTTTTAACCCTGTGTTTTATTTCAGGATACATGGAACACATTTGATAAATGGTAAAAACATACCTGGTAACCAGAACATTAACGCCGGTCTTTAATCGATTCTTAACTATATCCCAGTTCCTATGCTCAAGAACTGTTCCAGTGCCCGAATATAGAACAGCCTTAACCAATTCGTCATTATCAGAATAATCGTCGGAAACTGGCATGGATTGATGTAATCCTTTGTATAAATATTCGAAATGAATATCCTTCAGTTCTAAAAGTTAAAATCTTACTTTTTTAATTTTTTTAAAAACTTGTAAATTACTTACTTTTAATAAAGTTCAGTTTGTGAGATACCAAATTGTATTTGTCACAAAATCTCTCAGCTTCGTGATAACCGTTTTCCTCAACCAATTCTAACCATTTCTCATACATCCTCATCATTGCCAAATGGTCGGAACTATTACAAAATTGTGACTTATGTTTTTTTACCATCTCCTTACCAAGTAGGCCAAGAGACCCGAAAATATTAGAGTCAGATGAGAATAGGGTGATTATATCAACTATCGGGGTGGCACATCTAAATATTACACCGTTAACCATCGCCTTAAAAAGAATTGTATAGTTTAAAATGAGGAGGACGGTGAAAAAATGTATTTACTTTTGCAAGACGTGGTTCAAGCTGAAAGTCCACTAAAGTTCTTCCTAAAGGGGTTAATCGTTCTTGCTCATCTAACAACTCGAGTTCCTTTAGTTCTTCCACTGCCTTTTCAACCGCTGTTCTTTCAGGAGGAGTAATTAAAGTCTCCATAAACTCACAGGCATTCATGTTGCTTGAATACACTTTCGAGTCTAGCACGATTTTGGTCAGAGAGCTGTCTAAAATCGCATGGATAACTGAATATAGTATGGATAGAAATTAAATAAATTATGAGTGATACATTTTTAATAAAAAAACATACTCAAAAGATACAAAACTATGATCCGGAAAATTATCAATCGATATGGCAGTGTCATTGGGGTGGACACAACTAAAATATTTTGATTGTTTTGGAATTACCCGTTATACATTTTTAGATTTTATGTGAAAACCTAAACATATTTTAGGATTAAAAATAAAGCCACATTTGTATTTCGATATTTTGTAGTTTTTGAAATATTCGACAATTTATATTTAAATTGTAAGCATGCTTTTAGATCTGTGATGATTCCGTTTGACGATAATAAGAATTTGTTAATAAATATGTTAATCTGAATTCTACTCCAATACCTTAACTGTTAAGCTTCTCGACAAGAAATCATGGCTAGTATGATTACATTTATCCTGTATTTGGATGATATAGTATGATTAAAATAGGGGCTATATAAAAATAACATTACGCCAGTTTACATGCATGAGGAATCCAAACACATATTTATTAACAAATTTTAAAATTCTCAAGAAAAAAAATTGAAACTAAACATAAACGTAAAAAGCCAAACAATACAAAAACTATGAATGGAATTAACGTTTTTTTACATTTTCATGACAATGACTTAATATTCATATTTTTCAGTATATTAATATTTTCATAGATGTAGTTCCCGGAGGACCAACAACCCCTGCAGGTTGTACATTTCAAAATGCCATCTCGCTATAATAAATTATTTTAGGAAAATAATGTTTTAAATAATATAGATTATTAAATTAAGTATAAAAATTGAGCCCTTGGTGCCCATTTATTAAGTAGCACAGCAAACAGAAAACCTGGTGTTAAATTAAGCTTTTATAAGATATGGACAACAAAAATAAACAAACTATGTTTGTAACAGTAATATTTTCAACAAAAAAAACAATAATAAATTGTGTTAAAACTATTTAATTATTTACAGTGCCTAGATAAAAGAGTCAGTGTTCAAAGAAGACAGGGAATTCAATATTCACTACATTAAAGCATGGTATACGTAGTGTATTTACATCCGGTTTTTCTAACGGATTCCTTGATTAACGAATAAAATTATTTCTAGTTACATACATTTTTCCTATTAAATGGATTGTTCCGTAATTTTTTCCTATTTTAAAAATTATATACTATGAGTTCAAATACTATTATGTAAATACTCTAAACACTACTATGCACCATTCTAAATAAGCTTTCCTCGGTTACGCCATTGAGGAATTTAATTACACAGGCAAGACAGTTTGGTTGACCTGTATCGCTTAAACTTCTTAATTTTTTGAGCTATAAGGTGTTATCATAATTTACCCACACAAGGGAGTTATCTTTAGTAATTAATATTGTATGCAAAAAGTGGTTGACAATAAAATACTTATAAAGTTTACTTTTGATGAATCTATATATCATATACATATATACAGGCTGAATCGGGAGGAACGCACCAAACTCCAGGTGAGTATTGTACAATAATACAATCAACATTTCCTACATTAGCAGGTTTTAATTATAGCGCTGTCTTAAGAAATGTTCAAAAAAACCGCCATAAAGTTCTAAACACATTCTACTTCAGACTCATAAATAACAGTTCAGTGATGCGAGATCAAGAGATCTTGGACGCCAACGAATAGGACCACTGCGACCAATCTATAGTCCTGGAAACTCCGTTCGATGCAAAAGCGAATTGTGCTGATAATACATTTGACATTTTGCAAAAAAAAGTAGTTCTCTCCTGTGAGACAATTCTAAAATGTATGGGCCTATTAAATAACTATCGACCATATCACACCACACGTTATTATTTATCCTACCACAAAATTGCATACGCCTAACATAATCTTCCGGTTCTCGGTGCTCTACGAGTGCAGTTACTGCGTGGCATTATATACGACTTCAATGTCCCCAAAATAAACGCTGACACTAACAACAAAATGGATCAAGCAATCGGTACCTATAACATTTGTGATAAGAAGCGGTAAAGTATTTAAAACATTTTAATTACGCTTTATTTTGTTAACAAATAAGGATCGGATAAGAACGTATTAGTTTTTTTTAATTATTTTCACGTGAAGAATACTCACCTAGAGTTGGTGCGTTCTTCTCGACTCACCCTGTATATATATTTAATATCTATATCCTATTAAATAACATATAGATATGAGAGATATATGCTTGTCTTTCACTAAACTAAATTCTTCATATTAAAATTATAATGTTTATGCAAATTCATTGTCTAACACAAATGAACGTTTAAAAAATTCTTTAAATTTAGAATATACTTATTTTAGTGTAATAGTTTTCATATAGAGGAAAAAAATACTATTGCATATAGCATCATTTATAAATTTGATTATGTTATGAAAAGTTTTTAGTAGATGTTATGTATACAACACAAAAAAATTCTCAACGTCCGGACTATTCTGCTCAGATGAAAAAAATATTATAGTTGACAGTAACTATAGATATTTTGATTCAATGCTACCGCCGTTTGTTTTATTTGAACTAATTTTTGGGCGTCACAACCATATTAAAATGTAGGTTTTCGTTTTGGTGATATGGAAAGTAAATATATACCTAAGCATAAGATTCTTATAGGCAGAAATAATTGAATGATTTATAACACATACACTTAAATTATTAATTAAATAGAAATGAACGAGGTTTATTTTTATATTTTTGTTTTTTTATGCGTTCTTATCTATTAAAAAAAGGATTTTTAAATTTTTTATGTACTCTCCTAATATATCCTGATGGCTAAAGCACTTTGCAAATAGAAAACGTTATTTAAAAAATATACACGGTGATACTTGGCTGGCCCACAGTGGTTTAATCTATCCCGTGTTACAAATATTTATTTTTAACTTACTTAAAATCTCGGGAACAGTGTAGTCCTCAAGCTCTTCATATTTCTTGCGTGAATAAAGGCGAACAGCTTCGCCAGGAGAGCACCTTCCAGCTCTACCGGCTCTTTGATCGGCACTAGCTTTAGAAATCCATTTTAAGTCAATTACGTCAATACCTTTATCGACGTCAAAAATCTTATTTTTATGTATCCCTGAGTCTACTACATAAACAACATCATCAATAGTTATCGAGGTCTCGGCAATGTTGGTAGCCAAAATAACCTTCCTGATACCAGGAGGAGGCCTGCTGAAAATGTTGTGTTGCTCGGAGTCTTTGAGTTTTGAGTGAACCAGATGGACTACCATATCTGACTTAGCGTTTAGCAGTCTTTGTACTCTGGACAAGTCTTCCCAGCCAGGCAGAAACACTAAAATTGCGCCTTCTGGCTTCTCTCTGTGGATGGATTTGATTACCTAAAAGTGAATCTAATAAAGTTCTCTGATTGTATTTGAATCCATATCGAGTTGGCTCAAATGTCAAATAAGCATAAAATATGTTTGAATTTATGAAAAAAATTACTTATTTCAAAAATAGCGCTGTAAAAAATTTTTTTTTAAATGATGGGGTAGGCGAAAATAAACAAAAACCTCGGCTTTAACAAAATTCTATTTTTTATCAAATAATTATTCAAATTTTTATAAAGCTTATTTCTTAAATACTCCATACAATTTCTAAACCTTTTAAATTTTAAAACCAAAAGGTCACAATAGATAATATTAGGAAGATTCTCTCAAAATAAAAAAAAACTTGTATATACACTTACATATATTATAGATCATCCTCGTCAATAGTGATGAATGAAACTGTAATAATCATAATTAATATAAGAAATTCATAGATCCTTCCGTGCTCCAGAGTTTCTAATTTTTATTATTTTTATTTTTATGTACGAGGTGTTCTTAGATTTTTATTAATCTAGATATTAGGTGTTCTTAGTTCTCATTTTTTTTTATTTATTAAATTTTCCACTTTTATGTTGCTAACTAGGTTAAAACAAGCATTAATTAGATTGTCAACGTCTTATTTTTTATTAATGCTACTTGGGTGAATTTTAATTTCATTCATTTCACTTGCGAGTCTCTTTTTATAATTTTGCTGTCTAGATAGAATTTCTGTTTTTTCAAAATCAAATGTATGTTGAAACTTTTCAAAGTGCTCAGCAAGAGCGGTTTTTGAATTACTGTTAATGAGTATATAAGGTTTTGTACCTCTTTTATGTTCAGAAATTCTAGTCTTTAAATATATAGAAGTTTGAACGATATAAACACCAACAACACAACATGGAATTTTATAGATTGCATTACTTTCTAAGTCCTTTGGTGTCTTTGATTTTAAATTTGAAAAGAACCGCTTGGTAATGTTTTCATCCTTGAAAGCAATGTTAATACTTTCGTCATTAAAATCTCTTGCAATCTTCTCAGAGAGATTACTGGCATAGGGTATTTTAAAGAATTTTTTGTCGGCGGTTTTGATCTGTTTTTAGCTGTTTGATTAGTTTTAAACAATATTTTATCAATTAATTTATGTGAATAATCAGTATTTAGAAGAAAGTTTTTTATTTTAAGAATATTCTTTCTGTGATAGTCGATATGAGAGTGTTGTAGTGCCCTACTCTTTAAATTTTTTATAATATTATTTTTTTGTTTAAAAGTGTGATTAGAGTCACAGTTTAAAAATCGTTCTCAGAAAGATTTTTAAACTATAACTTATTGCACTACAACTCTCTCATGTCGACTATCACAGAAGGAATCTACTTAAAATAGAAAACTTTCTTCTAAATGATTATCCACATAAATTAATTGATAAAATATTGTTTAAAACTAACCAAACAGCTAAAAAACACATCAAAACCGCCGAAAAAAATCTTTAAAATACCCTATGACAGTAATCTCTCTGAGAAGATTGCAAGAGATCTTAATAACGATAATATTAACATTGTTTTCAAGAATGAAAACACTACCAAGCGCTTCTTTTCAAATTTCAAATCAAAAACACCAAAGGACTTAGAAAGTAATGTAATCTATAAAATTCCATGTTGTGAATGCCATGGTGTTTATATTGGTCAAACTTTTAGATATTTAAAAACTGGAATTTATGAAAATAGAAGAAGCACAAAACCTCATATTAACAGTAATTCAAAAACCGCTCTTGCTGAACACTTTGAAAAGTTTCAACATCCATTTGATTTTGAAAAAATAGAAATTCTATTCAGACAGCAAAATTATAAAGAGAGGCTCTAAGTGAAATGATTGAAATTAAAAAAACCCCAAGTAGTTAATAAAAAAAATATTAATAAGAACTAAGAACACCTTAGATCTAAGATTAATAAAAAATATAATCATGTCGTACATAGCCTATATACAATTGATCGTCTGAAGTAGTTTTTTTTTGACCTATATCCAACAAAAATAAAAATTAAGCAAACTTATAAACTGAGATCACGATAAATAATTCACAACATTTTTGAGAACTAAAAGGGCAAGAATATCTGTTGCGGACTTTAACGAAAAATCTACTTTATAGGAAATATTTTTATTAAAAAGGATATATCACAAAAAATTATAATAAAGAGGACATGAATTATTCTTTTTTGTCACATATGTACAGAGTGTCAAAAATTCGAGGGTGACCATTGGGATCTTGGTGTAAAGATAACAAAATAAATATTACTATTTTCATATGCCCTACAGGTGATCGATAATACTGCGTTATATACTTAATTAAAAAATAGTTAATTAATTGATTTAATTTGATTAAAATTACATTAAAATTGATGGTAGTTTTCTTCTTATGGGTGTCATATAATAATGGGAATACGTTGCGATGTTTACGTCCGAGTAGAAGCACATTTTCAGCTCCGCATACTTTTGCTATATATGTAGAAAATACTCACTAATAATTAGTAATTTTATTATAAGTTGGTGAAGTAGTGTGTTGACTATGATCTGAGTAAGTCGTTTTGAACATAATTGGTTTGGTCTTTATAATCTGACTAATTAAAGTACCAATCATTTGAGATTTGACTGATGGTTAATATTAGAGAGTACTTGTATTATGGGAGGTGGTACTACAACCCGTAACGGAAGCGCTAATCGCCTGGAAGAAGATCAAATCGAAAAACTGATTTCCAAGGTTTGTGCTAGTTTTTTGAAAAAAATTAAAGAAAAATTTGATACTAAAATTGGAGCCTTGGAGACTAAGTTAAACAGGCTCTGTGATGCGATTAAGAAGATGGAAGATTCGGTAACAAACAACAGTAAAGAAATCGATAACGTCAAAACTCGTTTGGATGATATGGAGCAAGCTTCAAAACGAAATTCCCTAAGAATTTGCGGCTTTAGAGAGTTGGCGAATGAAGACCTGGGTGTTGATCTATCGAAATTCTTTCAAGAAAATTTAGGCGTCTCATGTAGCATTGATGATTTCAATTATGTCTTTCGTCTTCCTAAAGGCAACGATGATCACCCTTCCCCAATTATAGCCGGTTTTATTAGCAATATTAAAAGGAACCAGATTTTTATGCAGAAGAAAATGCTGAAAAATCATCCCGTATCCTTGTTTGAAGATTTAACGTCTCGTAGATACCATTTGCTTCTGGAAGCTAAACGAAAATATGGTCACAATAACGTCTGGTCCACATCTGGTAAGATATTTCGCTGGAACCCGGCAACTTCACAAAAAATATGTATTAATAAAATTGACGATGTAAAATAAGGTTATCGTTAGAATAGTTACGGTATATCTCTATATATAAAACTACTTGGCTTTTCAAACTTAAAGAATGCATATAATTTAGTTTTTTTCGCAAAGTTGTTTTTTTTTTTATTAGGTGATTTTTGTATTTATTTACAAGATATGCATATTATATGGATTGTTCGGTTTTTTTTAAAGAATACTATATTATTACATATATAGCATATTGGTTATTTTACTGTATCGTAGTTGGCGGAGAAAACTTTAATGCTTCTAAAATGTATATATGTCTGAAGCATGCAACAAAAATAATTATTATTTCTCTCACTTTAATGTACGTTCACTTTGTTCACAGTTTGACAGCTTTTACGAGTTTGTGGAGGCCGAGGAATATGATATATTATTATAAACTATTACTTTTTGGAATGCCTAAATCTTATCATTTGAATTTAAATGTTATTATCGATGGAAATATTATACAACCATCTGACTGCGAAAGAAACCTAGGCATTCTTCTTGATAATCAGCTTAATTTTGTAAAACATATTTCCAGTATTTTACAAAAAGCCTATTATAAATTGAGAATTCTATACATGCATAAGGATATTTTATCTTCTGATGTTAAACTCAAATTAAGTGATTCGTTGGTTCTCTCTTTAATTAGCTATGGTAGTGTACTCTTCTGGCCAGCTCTTGCTCAAAAGGACAAGTTAAGCCTACAAAAGCTACAAAATGCTTGCCTAAAGTTTTGCTACGATAGAAGAAAATTTGATCACGTCACCCCGTTATTTCATGCCTCTGGCTGGTTGAATTTGGATGAACGTTATAAAATCAATATGGCTGTTCTTGTTTATAAGGTACTCCATAATAAACTTCCCCAATATCTATATGACAAATTATCCAGTCATAACAGCATACATGGCCGTGAAATGCGCCACTCTGCAAACCTTTTGATACCAAATCATAGAACTTCCAAATTCCAAGGGTCTTTCAGTTATAGTGCGGTTAAGGTATATAATTCATTGCCAAATAACCTTAAAGCTAAAACCTCGGCTGTCTTATTTCGAAAAGCTGTCAAATCTTACTTTTCTAACACTGCGAACTAATAACTAAAATATAAAAAATATATATTTCATTTAATTTTAAGTTATATCACTAATTACTTTTTTCTTTTATAAATTAGATATAATTATAATTATTTTAATAATTAATTACGTCATGTGATATAAGCAAAATTCTATTTTAGGTTTCTTATAATTTTAGGCTTCTCTTTTTTTTTTTTCTTTTTTTTTCTGTATATTTTTCATAATGGTTAAAACTTATTCAATTTATGTTGCAAATACTTATGTTAAGTTAGCAGTGCGGTTAGATAGAGTAGCCCCAGGCTAGATCTCGCCGCATTTTTGGATAATAACTTTTGTAACTATTTTCGTAATATAAAGGCATTTATTATTATTATTATTATTATTATTATTATTATTATTATTATATTGGAATTGATTATACCGGATTAAAATAATTACTTTAATTCGCAGTTGCAAATTAAAAATATTTTATATGTAAAAATTATCAACCTAGCTCTTCTGATCAAAAGTTCTTGAAATAATAAATTGTGATTAGATTGTTGATTTAGAATTTATGGAATATTTAAATTGCAATCCAGGCTACTCAATAAACCTACCTCAACAACTTCCTCATGAATCACTTGCGGATGTTCTTGGTTGCACATATTTAATGTTTTTGGACAATATAGATCATCCAGATAATAAACACCGACTGGATGAGTAAAACCTGGTATACTAAATATAGGAGCACCGTTAAAATATTCTAAAATTAAATACAAAATTATATTTCATAAGTAAAAAATTTCTGTCTAGTCACCTGAAAAAGCTTCCGTGTCGATTGTGGCACTCATGACAACCAACTTAAGATTAGAGTTTTGCTGCAAAGCCCGTCTTATTAGGTTCATAAGCAAATCTGTATTTACATCCCTTTCGTGGGCCTCATCTAAAATCACATGGCTGAACCTTAACAATCTCGGATCAGCTTGTAAGTGGCGTAATAAAATTCCAGTAGTACAATACAGGACCCTGCCTGTTTTGTCTTGAAACTTAGATTTGAGACGTACTTGATAACCAACAATGTGACCCACCTAATAATTTTGTTAGTTAAATTTCAGCTACATTAAATTCTATTACTTAAAAATAAGCTACCTCCTCAGTTCTTTCTGATGCCACTCGTTCAGATAATGATATAGCAGCGATTCGTCGAGGCTGTGTCACGGCGATACGGCAAAATTCTTCACCTGACTGTGCTTGCCTAATCCAAGATTCCAGAACATATTGTGGAACTCGACTGGATTTTCCACAGCCAGGTTGGCCTTTAACTATCACACAGTTGTTGTTTTGAAGAAGTTGTATAAATGATTCCCTTAAATATTCAAATCCTTAAGTGCAATTGTTACATATGTCACAAGTCACAATAAAATTACACACAGTTGCAATCAGATTACTAGTAATAAGACTGTTTTATGACACAGTCATCCTAGGAAAAAATTAATAAAGCAACCCAACATCTTTAATGAAAAATTATAATGCAGAAATTTATTAAGATGTATAATTAGATTTTTCCAAAGATACCACCTGAAATGAAATAATATTTTCTAGACTGGCTGCAGTTTATTTATTATTATATTTATATATTTGACCAATGAAAGCTTTTTTCTTCGCATAAAATTATAGTTGATAGGTACTTTTAATCGTACAACATAGAGATAATAAGGAAATAATGCATAAAAAGTTATAAAATTCCATTTGCAATTTCAGTTACCTTAAGTTATTATTCAAGCGATTTTCATCAAAAACCATAATTTATAGCTCAAAAATGTAGATTTTAAATAATTAGTAAAATCTTGTTGATTTTAAGACCTATCTTTTAAGCTTATTATTGAGTCTACCTTATTCCCCGTGATATATGTTGCTACGAAAGCTTTCAAGGGTCTTAATATTTGATTTTTAAAATACAAAAAATTTCCAAGAATAAATTATGATAAAGAATTCCATGCCTACTCTGAACATTTCTTTGAATATTACTTGTTAAAAATTACATAATTTTAAGTTGCATATTAAGTAGATTTCTTGTCAATCAGCCCGCCAGATACCTATATGTTGATTCCTCAAAATATTGGGTGGAAAAATCTTCGTTTCCTCGAAGAGCAGTTGCAATTTCTTTTAAGACAGTTTCAATTACCTTACAGACTGTTTTTCTGTTGACAGCAAATAGTGGTCGACTAAGGACTGGCCCTTGATCCAAATTCAAAACAATACTCACTACCACTACTACTTTTACGCCTGAATGTACATATTATTTTTACGCTCACGCTAATAAGCAGCGCAAGAATATGTGATTTTTCAACTGATGTCATATGTCACAGTGTCCAGAAATATCAAAAATTCTTTGCTATCTATTCGCTAAAACAATTCTCTCTTCGAAAATCTCAAAAATTTCGATTTGATCCGATAAAATTTCAACAAAACTGAGTTGTCAACAATTCGACGACTATGTAAAATAAAATATAAATACATACCTTAAATATTTGTACAATAAAATACAAAATATAATTATACTACATAGCCGTAGTACAAATAGAAAAAAGTCAAAAATTTGAAATAAAAAAATGCACATAACCTTATTGAAGTTATGAATAAAAAAGTGGTTTCCTGCATATCGCACCAGCAAGTATGGTTTCAAGGACTTGCAGGAAACTTGGCACTTAGGCAAGTCCTTGAAACCAATTTCGAATTCTGTAACTATTTATTTGCTTAAAACTTAAATATTATACACATCATATAGACTGACCTATTTATACATGTAATAAGAAGGTTTTTACTAAAGAATGTCTGCAACTTAGCAGTGGCTAGCGTTTTAAAAGAAGTTATAAAAGTAATACTTGACTGAAGAGACCAGATATGCTTTAAAAGAAATAAAGAATTCAAAAACATTTTTTATTAGAAGAAAAACCAGTGGCGCACCACGTTCCTTTAAAAAAATATTCACTTCGCCAACGGCGAATTTAAAAATTTGAATTGTGTACAAGATAAGCTCTATGGATGCTTTTTTGTTTGATTTTGTCCAAGAAATGAAACAAATTGGTTAAAGATTAATTAATTAAAGGTTAAAATTGAAAACAATAGTAATAGAGGGTTTTTGATATGTAATCAAACCCTGGGGGGTGTGCCTGTTACCAATTTTAAACCTTTTACCCCCTGATGATGGACACCACTGTGTCCGAAACATGTAGGGAATTTTAAGCTAACTTAATGTTGAATAAATAAGTGGAGGCAGACTGAAGGATTTTCATTTTACCTTAACCAAATTTTATAATTATACGTTTTCGTCGCTTAAAATCCATTCAATATTTATACACTTTTCAATCATATTTTCATAAAGAATCATTGCACTTATTTGGAATAATTCCCGTTTTATTCCTATGCATGCGTTATTGGAGCAAAAATTTATTCGTCGAAAAAAAGAGAGATTTAGAATGAGGGAGGAATGTCTTTTTTCTGCTCAGGCGATCTGATCAACTGCTGAATTTTTTTACAATTTTTTAAGCAACTAATTATTTTCAACTAAACAAGTCAAAATAACAAAAGTATAGATATAATTTTATCTTTTAAAAGGTCTTTTTAGGAAAATGTAAGTTTGACTTTCGATCAAATTTTGTTTTAAAACTTACTTGTAAGCTGAAATTGGTAAGGAGACTTTTTCTCTTGCGAAATACTTGGCTGTCCCCAAAAATATAGGCGAAGCTTTATATTTTCTTTCACAATCCTGCTCTTCAGTGATAAAATCTTTAGAAAATTCATCCAAAGAACCTACAAAGTCAACTGAATCTACTTTATGCTTCATATTATCATTAAATATATTTATAATATTTCTCATATTGTCTACTTCTGCAGCCTTTAGTTCAACCTTTGTTCGCTTCTGCTTCTGTAATTTTCTGATCTCATCTTGGGTATGTATTATTGGTGAACCATCTGGAGCCATTTTACCACATTCTAATAGTAACTGCAGTACTTTCTGGGCAGCAGTGTGACTAGCATCTTTTTTTGTTGAATGATCTGCACTAATCTTGGCAACAGTAGGCCACTTTAAATGATAGGTGCAGGTCCATGTGACTTTTTGTCCCTTGTGGTTGGAAGCATATGTTGTTATTGGTTTAACAGAATTATTCTTTAGATCTTCTGAAACTATCTGAAAATAGAAAAAACAATTATTACTTATTACTAAAATATTTTTATTAAATAAACTAATCCCAATTTATATTTACAATACTAGTAGTTATTTGGTTATATAGGATACAAGATAAAAACAGGATACAGAATCGATTTTGATTGTAGATGGAAGCATATTTTATATAATCAAAGAAAAAACTAAAAAAGAAGAAAAGAAAAGGCAAGAACCTACATAAACCAAGAATAATAAAAAAAATCTGATCAACAGATATATAATTAATTTTAAATAATAAAATGAGTCGTTAAAATACTCTTCAATACTGTAGTAAGCTTTTGGTAAGATTAATTTCTTTAGTTCTCTCCTAAACTTTTTAAGGTCTGTAACAGTCCTAATCGAAAAAGGAACATGATTAAATATTTTACGACTAATAAATATAAGATTTATTAGTCGTATAATCGTGGAGATTGGAAGAGAAAAGTTGTTTACCTGACGAGTATTATGACTGGTTCAGGATGGTGGACTAATGAACTTATGTATTATAAGTGTTGCAGTTTCCAATATAAAGAGTGAGAAAACTGTTCTTCTCTCAGCTACAAAAAGAGGTTTACAAGAGACTCTCAGACCAACACCACACAGACACCTTAATGCTTTTTCTGAATAGTAAAAATGATGTTAAGGAGTCCCTTGGAGCACAAACCCCAAAATGGCAACCCATAACGGATATGAGAGTCTATTAAGGCAAAATAAACTGAACGAGCAAACAACCCTCCCAACTCATGCCTGGCAACCCTGACTGCAAAACAACCAGAAGAAAGTTTAGCAGCGAGGCCCAAAACGTGGTTGTCAAACCTTAAACTCTCATTAATGAAGAGGCCGAGATATCGACAATAATCCCTACCATGTAGTGGACTCTGCTCATCAAACAAAAAACCTTCTACATTATACTTAAAACCCATAATAAAAGTCTTATCAACATTGAATACAAGCTGATTGCAGATGCTCTTTAATTTTGTGAAGGTATTATAAATACATCTTTATGAAAATTAATATAAATAAGAAAGCAGCTAAGAATCTATTAACAGTTAATAGAGACAAACTAAAAACAATACGTATTCTTTAAACGCCCACATAGTCCATTTGGTATTAATGGCAAAGAACAAGTGGACAAAGACACTAAAAAAGTATTTTTAGTGATAAGAACATTTCTGGTATACAGGGTGTCCTAGCTCTACCTACACACGATTTTCTTTCGCCCCTTTATATGATATGAAAAAAAAGTTATGATAAGATAAAAAATGTTTGTCTGGAAATACTAATTTTGTTGACTATATAATATTGGTAAATGTACCGGGTGTACAACTAGGAAAGGTCGCCGGCCATATCTGAGTAACTCATCGCACAGCGTAGGGAAAAAAATATTTCTGATAAAAGCGGCAAAGAGAAATTGCTGGAAATTATTTACAAGTTCGTACGATAACCGCTAGGGGGCGTAATACAAGAATGAAATAGAAAAAATTGGTTTTATTGAAAATATTCAAAGTAAATCCTAGAAAAGAATGCAGAAATTGGTTGGGCCAATCAAAAGTTATCAAAAATTTTAGATATAAATATTCAACCCTTCCCCCATCTATTACTTGAAAGATTAAAAAAAAAAGTTTGAAATAAAAAATGTTTAGAATTTATCATACTTTAAAATGGCATCATTCTTCTCTAGGATTCACTTTGAATATTTTTAATAAAACCAATTTCAATGTTGTATTACGCCCTCTAGCGGTAATCGTACGAACTTGTAAATAATTTCCAACGATTTCTCTTTACCGCTTTTATAAGCAATATTTTTTTCCCTCTGCTGTGGGATGACTAGTTACTGAGATATGGCCGGCGACCTCTCTTAGTTGTACACCCGGTACAGTGTCTCAAAAATACAGTTTTTTTTAAATGGACGCCCTGTATTTTACCAAATTTTTACTCTTTACTTAACCCTATATAAAGAATTAATAATACATTATACATCAAATATTGATGGTTTTTGAGATAATTGTTTATTAGGATGATATTATTTAATTCTTATTTAATCTTCTACTAAGACAGTTAAAAACAATTATAAAACTAGGAAAACTTATAGTAAATGTAACTGCTGACCATTCTTAGTTTGACAGTTCGTACTTTTTTCTTAGTTCGTACTTTTTTATTAGCTCAGTAGTACAGGCGGCTCTTATTACTTCTTCCACAATTTCTCTACAAGTACATGTCATTTAAACCCTCCAAATTTCCTAGCTCTTCAGTGTAAACTTCGTCCTTTAAATATTCCCAAAAGAAAAAATCTAGCGGTATTAAATCAGGTAACCGGGCTGGCCACCTGACAGGACCTCATTTCCGATCCAGTGCCTTCCAAATCAATTGTCAAGGAAATATGATAAAATCTACCATATAATAAAATTTAATACAATAAAATTGAATTAATTACCTTTTAAGGTAAGAAGTGTAATAATTTAAGTAATTAATCTACTTAAATAAGCTATTTTAGTAATTTTTTTATTTACTAATTTATCGCAAAAACCATCAATATTTGATGTATTTACATTTTTGTAAATACATAACATATTTAGTGTATTATACATTTTTTATGTAGTATTAAATAAAGAGTAAAAATTTGGTAAAATATACAAGGCGTTCCATTTAAAAAAACTTACTTGACAATAAAAACTTTCTTTTTGAGATACTCTGTACATTTACCAATACTTCAACACAATTACCAATACTACATCAACAAAATTAGTATTTCTAAATCAATACTTTTTATCTCAATTTTTTTTTCATTTCATATACAGAGGCGAAAAAAAGTGTAAAGTTGGGACAGCCTGTATAGTTTAATGACACCTTTTGAATCCTGAGATTTAAATTTGCAAATTAATAATTTCGCATAAGTTTGTAATAAAGTAATTTTCAGATTAATCATATTGAAATTATATAACTATATTGAATTAAATTATATACTCAGAATAAAAATAGAACATGTGCACTCCGATTGTCTGTGTCTAAATCATCCATTTTCTTTAAAGGGCTTAAATGAAATTAGTTTCTGTCTCTTTTTGGAGCTTTTAGTGGATATTCTAGAATCAAATATACATATTTTGCATAAAATTGTGCTCTTAGGTCTCACACCAAATGCAATGGTAGTAACAGTATCTGTAGCAATAAAAATCATCAGAGAATATAAGACAAAACAGTTTTTATAATATTTATATAACATTCTAGGTTATCATTGAGTGCTCTTAAATCAGTTAATATGGAGTAAGTTAGATAACAGTTTGAATATGCTTCAGTTACCTATTAAATGGCATTTTCTTTTGTTACATAAAGAAATCTATGCTAAAATACAATTATTTTCAATTTCCTTTTACAGAACTCAGTTTGGTGTAAACATTCTGTGTCTTTAGTCTGAGAGTCTTAAGAGTTTTTAAATAAAGAGTACTTTAGATAGGCTGGTAGCTTAATATATTTGGGTAAATTTGCTTAGTCATTTACGAATTTATAGTACAGTCCATAATAAATGGATTGGGAAGAATATATATTTAGACAATATTTCAACTGATTCATTGGCCCATTCTCATGGGTTACAGTTAATGTTATGCATTGAATTAATTATATTTTTAAGTTTGATACAGCCTATTTAGAGATTATGTTGTTTTGTTAAAAAAATTTTGTAATGGTTTTTAATTAATGTTACCCATTTAATTAAAACAAAAGTAGATTTCTCCATGTTATAGGTACAAGTCTTTCAGCAATCTAGAACAAAATGTCAGTTAAAAAAAGTTCATCCTGCAATGTCATTGACATTTCAGGAAGGGCAACATTGTAACAAACTAATTAATATGATGTAACTGAGAATCTAATAAAACTGTTAGAATCCTAGTACTATCCCCTCAAGAATTTCATCACTTTGATTATGATATTATAATACAGAACATTTTCTAATGAACATCTCTGAGTTGTTGTGTATCCAAAATGGATTATATTAATTTAAGCAGTTAAAGATTATTGCAAATAAAATTTATTCCAAACCTATGGTTAAAAGTTGTTGAGTTATAACATCATAGAAGCTTCCAGGAAGACATATAAATGAAATATAAACAAATCATTGACATTTCAGGAAGGGCGACATTGTAACAAGCTAATTAATATGATGTAACTGAGAATCTAATAAAACTCTTAGAGTCCTAATACTATCCCCTCAAGATTTTCATCACTATGATTATGATATTATAATAAAGAAAATTTTCTGATGAACATCTCTGAGTTCTTGTATATCTAAAATGGATTAAATTAATTTAAGCAGTTAAAGATTATTGCAAATAAAATTTACTCCAAACCTATGGTTAAAAGTTGTTGAGTTATAA
The DNA here is from genome assembly GCF_022605725.1 of Anthonomus grandis grandis. NCBI lineage: Eukaryota > Metazoa > Arthropoda > Insecta > Coleoptera > Curculionidae > Anthonomus > Anthonomus grandis. The sequence goes on from NC_065550.1 coordinate 14,520,515, forward strand.
CATCATATAAGGTTCCAGGAAGACATATAAATGGGATATAAACAAGAGGGTTTGATTTAAACTGGAATGTTTTTAATAGTTGAGTAGCCCACACAAAAATCATGTTTATAAAGGTTATTCACTACTAGCTTTTTCTTAGTGTTATATAACATAAGTTGGAGTATATTTTTTATATTAATTTCCAGATCCACCTGATGACTTTATGGTGTAAATTTAGAATCTCACCCAACTATAGGTTACTGCTACTAATAGTTCCCTACAAATAAGTGTCAAAATGTTAAAAATTTAAAATTAGCTTGACAAAATGAAGATGTGAATCATAATCTTAAAATTAAATTATTTCTTCTTAACTCTTCTGACTTAAATGACTAGATTGTTCTTTTGACAAATTAATTTTGTGATTATTCTGACTGGGTATTGAAAAACACATAAAAAATCTTTAAAATATTCAGATTGTGCATCATTAAATGAATGTAAAGAAAAAAAGCATGCCAACACAAATTAAAAAAGGAAATCAAATAGAAGTTTCAAATACAAGATTATGACGATAAATAAAATATGCAGACAAAAGAAGTAACTAGAGAATTAATTGGCTTGCCTGACACAGTACATTCAAACAGGTTGGATCAACAAATAAAAAATAAAGATTATTATTTATTTCAAAAACTTAAATATAATTAAAAAATAGAAAATATGAAAAGCGTTTACAGTTGCAACACCTGACTTACTTATTAGAAGTAGACAAAAATGCATGCAACAAAATAAAAACATAAATGAAACCTCAAAACTTTACACCTACAAACAAAATATTTCTGCTATTACACAGTCACAAGCAATATGAATTCTAGAATTTCTAGATTTGTAGCTGGAAAGATTTTACACTGCTAATTAGCTTTATCCTAAGGCAATCTTATATTATTTATTTTAACAATCTTGTTCCCATATAAACAGAGGTTTGTTGTATATCAGTCCAAATTTTACAGAAAAAAAGGCAATTCCAATATTTAAATACTGTACAAAACAGGGATTAGGCTTGAGATTGAGAAAAAAATGGTTTGCCTTCAATATACTAACTGCTCTCTTTTGCAATCTAAATACCCCAAGAAATGCTGTTGAAGCTCCTAAAATATAATACTATTCTTGATTCTGATTCTTAAACAAAACATTTTTTAGAAAAATTTTTTGAAACAATTGTATTGTCACTAAAATTAGAGCAATTTTTTAAGGTCACATTTAAGAAACATGTATGCATTGGAAAAGGAATTTGAGAGAATAACAATTATTCTCTAAGATACTTTTATTCCACATTTACTTTAGCACTGTTACTGCATGCATTAATTGAAATAAATTTTAATGTAATGTAATTTTAATCTAATTTTTGTACATGTATTAATAAAACAAAAAAATATTACCTGATAATATTGATTTAATACACTCTTTGGAAATGGAAACTTCTGAAGTTTGGAAGAATTATTTTCTTCTTGACATGATACCTTATTTAACTCAGCCTTGTCAATACTGTTATCTTCCAAATTCTGCTTTTTTTTCTTCAAACCTCCTCTTCTCGATGTGTATGATAGATCTTCAACTTTAATATGTATGTCAGATGAAAATAAATCATCTTGTTTTAATTCTTTATTATCTCTTTGACTAGAATCCTCATTTTTTAATGTACTATTGTTTTGTGTGGATAATAGTCTAGCCTGAAGACACTGATTTGCATGTTGTTTTATATTAAATAGCCTCCTCATGGGTGTTGGAATCTTAACTAGTTTGGTAAAGTGTTCGAGTGGCACAGTCTTTTGCTTGTTTAAGTTGGGTGCAGGTCTTTCCTCGGCGCCTTTTTTACTTTCTTGTCTATCACAAAATTCTTTCAAAGCTCGAAGTCTCTCTTGATAGGATTTCACCCGCTTTTCGTGTTCAGATGCCATTGCCGTATTATGTATTGAAGATCGCCTATTTAAAGAAATTTTAGTGTTAATTTGACTAAAGATTCGGGTGTTAACGATAAACATTCTAGACAACATCTTTAACAATTTTTAGAAAAACTTAAGAATTCTTGTTATGTTATGTTATGAAAAAAGAGTGAGGTTAGGTAATGAGCGCGCATGGCGCGCACCGCACATGACACTTGGCCGTGTAATCTCTTGTTCATGGACAAGAACAGATGGAGGATGAAGGAGAGATCATGGAAAAAGTAAAATAAGACAGACGTCAGTCAAACGGCCTTTTATAAAAGAGGACCAAAATCTTACTTATGCCATATGTTAACATAAAAAGCATGAAAATGTAGTAATAAAACATAACTTTATAAAACTTGAAATAAAGGTAATTTATCTTGAAACTATGTAACAAATCTTCACCAATTTTTCGAAGACAAACAAAATGACTAAGTAGAAACAAATCAAAATGTAGAAAAATATTTTTAAATCCTTAACCTAAATAAAAAAAAATATTACATACAAAAAAAAACACATTAAACAAAACCGTCTTTCTAAAAAGTGGAACACATAAAAACTAATAACATTTATGTCTTTAATGTAATAGCAAAAATAAAATATCACAAAACTTTATTATTATTTTTGGCTAGATTTAACCCTTTTTTTATGATATTTGCATCATCTTTTTTTAAAAATTTAGCAAATTTTTGGCAAGATTGGGTAAGATTATGTTGATTATAATTTACTCGGCTTCTAATGTTTTTATGTCCAATCTGTTTCTCTCTTTCCTCCATGTCAAATCCATTAAATTAATATTTCGCTCATAGCATGTACTGGGATTTTCAGTCCCGGGGGTTCGTAGGTCAAATTATGGGTTTAGTTTTAACACCTTTCAATAATAAAATAGATCATATTAATTGCTAGCCAAGAAACAGGGCAGTTGTAACCTTACCTTTCAATAATAAAAGCACTGACCCGGATTAAAACCTTTTAACGGAATCACGGAGTCAAACGCGCCACACTTCTTTATTAAATGGTGATAAACTAAGTAATAATCATAAGAATACTCCGAGCAGAAATGTAGGGTTTAAAGAATGTCCACAAATAAAGAAAATATTTAAGACGCCCGATATTCTCCGCTACAAGCATTTGAATTACCCATTGCTGATCTGCAACTAGCTCATCAAAATTCCTCGAGAAAGTTTCTATGAAATTCAAAAAGTAATTCTTCGCTAATTTCGATTTGAAAATCTTCTCAAATTTTCAATTTTAAAAAAATGATTTATAGTTGGCTTGGTTTGCAAAGCGATTGCACCAAGTAATTTAAACTTATTATCATCATCATCAAAGGTATACCTATAAATTAAGTTAAATATATTTTCAACATATATCTACATTAGTTTATAAAAAATATTTATCATTTCTCCAAGTAATTAATAATTTTCTTCAAAAATACATCTACTTCTCGTTTAAAAATGGCAACTTTCGAGTTATCATGGCACTTTCTTAATTCATAGAGAAAGCACTACAGATCCATAAAATTGTTGTTCCTTTTTTAATTTTAATGACCCTCGAAAATCACATACGTAGGTTGGCCGCCAAAAAATAAAAATCCCGAATCAAACGACGCGTGCGCTGTTTTGTTTTAGTTTGTAATATTTGGCCAATGAGATGCGCAGACGAAAGGGTCAGTGTGCAACAGGAACAAAAAACGATAAACTTAATACAATATTGTAAATTCCCATGTTTTTATTGACTTTACTTTCGGCATTTATTAAACAAAGTAAAATAATAGGCGAAGGGTCCTGTTTACTTCACAATCTTTAGTTCAAAAATCCCGATGCGTTGGTTGTTAAACCATTGTCAATCGGCATTTATTAGCCGTGAAATTTACGAATTTGTCTAACTTTTAACAATATTTTAAAATAAATATAGTATCTATTATACTAAATAAAATTCAAAGGTTTTATATATTTTCTAGGTGTCAGGAAAAATACGATTTTGACTTTTTTTTTAAGAAATTTAAACTGGTTATAATAACCGAATAAGAATAAGATATGATAAAAATAAAAAGTTTTTATATGAAATACTTATTTTAAAAAGTCTCAAAAATATAAAAAATTGCCGATGTTATATATATATATATTTTAACGATTTTTTTTACAAAAAATTTGTTCTATTTTTACAGTTTACTCTCTAACATAATATCTTCTCAGGTAAAAATGTCTTACACTGTTGGTACTGAATTTTATCTAATGCTAAATTCAAATGTAATATATTTATCTAATAAATAAAAGATAAAATAATATTTACAAATCCATATAATATTTTTAAGTCAAATAATGGCCAATAAAACCCAAAATAATATTATTTACAAATATTATATATATTTTAAAGGTAAATTTATAATTTAAGATAGGATTTGTCTTCTTTGACAGTTTGTAGTCAAAGTTTTGTAGACCATAATCCTCCTCATGTAATTGTAGTGTTACAGATTTTGAGCAAAATCTGTAAATGTCTTAAAGTTTACGTTTTTATTTACCAAATATCCCTTTAATTCAGCCCAAACTAGCTCAATTGGGTTTAGGTCTGGATGATATAGTGGTAATCGTAATACGCCGTGACCTTAAAGACGTGACCTTAATTACGTGCATTAAAGAGTTCATCTATTTCATAATGTTTATACTTTGGTTTGTGAAGCTTTATTATATTATATAATTGTGGCTTTAACATAGATTCATCATATGCATATCTTCTAAGCAGTAACCATTCTTGCATTTTCGCTTTCCTTGACAAAGTTGATGCTTTTTATAGTGGTTTATTGTGGTATGGGGCGTAATCGATTACAACGACAGTTCTTGGTTTTAAATTTAAAATCAGATTCTCCATGACCCACTTTATATACTAGTTACATATAGTTAATTATTTTACGATTTTGACGGATTAATAATTCATGTTTTATTTTACTTTTAAAAGACATTTTAAAATTAATAAGTTTCGAAAATGCACAAAAAACACCTGGCACTATTATTTAATTGATCTCGATTATACCACTCGGCTATATGTAATCTAGGCTGCCATGTAATCTAACAGGCCTCTACGACCGGAGCTCTTTAAAAGAGTAGGGTCTTCATCAAAACGTTTTAGCCACTGCGTATCCAAATTTCATCGGCCACTTGGATATAGTTAAGTAGTAACTGCACCTACTTGTGACAACTGACAGTTGTGAAATGCGAAATTAACCGATCAAAGAGTGTTGGCGTGTCACCTATTTCCTGAGGCAGCATTGCCGGATTGATTATAAAGTATGTAATAATAATATAAAATTATGGTAAACATTAAAATAGGTGACCTAGTTAAAAAAAAAGATATATTTTTTACGTGCCGAAAAGCGGGAGCCTCCCACCTAAATCGGGAGGGTTGGCAACCCTAGGAGTACTCATAGCGCTCAAGAAGGACCTTCGTTATGAAATTGTAAATGCCGCCGGTGATAGTGACTATCAGATACTTAAAATACATTTTTAAAATAATCCTGTTTGTGTGTCTGTTGTGTATTTTAAACCAAATTTAGAAGTCTCATTATATGGAAAGTATTTTAATCTTTTTGAGGATTTTTTATTATTAAAAAAATCAAATATAAAGTTGGAAGTATGTAGAATATGATAAGAATGTCCTGAATATGTATAACTTAAGCCAAATAAATAATGTGCCCAATTTTATGAACCGATTTTTGTTTACATTTTTCTATAAATTCATACTAATGAAGTTGCAAGGTATTAAAATCAAGACCCGCTTTCCTTCCCTTCAGTTGCTAAAGATGCTCATTTCGCCTTGGAATTGCTTTGTAATTTAAGAAACAGATACAAGGAATCTGTTAATAAGAAGACATACTGACAACTATGCCAAAGGTAATTATTTATCTCTTTAGAAAATTGTCTCAGAATATGATTGGTCTACAATGTTTAAGTGTCAAGATGTTGGTAAGGATTTTAATATTTTTTATGAAGGAATATACAAAATGGTTACACAATTCTTATGAAAAAACAAAAATAAAATCAGGTATCTGTGCTAAATTTCCTCATTGTTTTTTCGCGATTTGAAAAGTAAAATTAAAAGAAAAAATTAAATTAATTCTCAAATGAGTAAAAAACAAGGTCCAGAATATCGCCTTCTTAGGACCGAAATAAAAAGTAAAACAAAAACCGTTTTCGACGATTTTTAATATTTGGGTCGTTTTGAAGTAGCACAAAACATTACGATATGATTACGATAAAAAACTAGGAAAACTTAGGCCTTAACTTTTACAAAGCACACATTTACCTTTTAACAGTCAAAAACGTTCTCTCTGCAGTTGCAAGATCGACAATTCATGTATTAGTTGTATTAACTGTCGGATCCACATTCTATTAGCAGTCCAGTGGTTTTTTGGTACCAAAAAATAACCTGGTCAAACGAGGCGTATTAGACCGGACAAAAATGACAAAAATTAGAATCAAATTGCATTAACTCTATTTCCAAATATAAATACACACAATATACCGTACTATATATGTAAAGATAATAAAGTTGTTTTAAAGCAAGTGTTAAACATACCGCCGACCTTAAAATAACCCACCTATTATAACCAAACAAAGGGATAATATTAATACTCATAGCTAAATAAAATAAAATAAAAAATTGAATACAATAAAACAAATTACACTTTAATAATTTAATTATTCTTTCGTACTGTGAAAACTAGGCAAAAGCATAATTTAGACGCAGGTTTTTGTAAAATACCATTAGAAGTCTTAATTGTGTAAACCCTCGAAACACTATCAGCTCCTGGATGAGTTTGCAAAATTCTCACCAAAACAACGCAAACGCAGTTTGCCAAGTGCTGAACGAAGTTCATCCTAAAATACCACTAAATCCCCCACTTTTAAATCTGGGTGCCTTGTAGTCTATTTATAACGCAGGTGGAGCGTGTTAAGGTAATCGTGGTGCCAGCGCCTCCAAAAATCTCTGTGTAACCTTTGAACCAACTCCCAACGCTTCAATAGACCAATATTTTTATATAGTATAATCTTCACGAGGTAGGTAAGTTATTTGATGCAATGTCAATAAATGACCGGGGGTTAATGATGATATATCCTTTGGATCACTACTTAAAGGGTACAAAGGCTTCAAATTTAGAATAGCTTCAATGTGTACTAATATGGTATACAATTCCTCATAAGTCATACACTGCAGGCCGAAGAAAGAATCCAAAAAGTTTGGCGAATCCAAAAATGCAATTCGTTTAACCCTAGATCTAGGTTTTCTGTAAGGGTATTCTCTATTATTAATTCAGTTAACCTGTGCTTTTGTGGAAGTAACAACGGAATTTTTTTAAGATACGAAAGCGCAGAGTTGGATACTCGTCCGCCTACTCTAAGTAATCCAAAGTTGTCAAGAAATAAGTTAAGTTTACGAAGACTCTTACGCCTCTTTTCTTTAAGCTGAGTTATGGTGTCAACGAATACTTCCTACTGGACTGCTGTTACAAAAAGCATAAGTGCCTAGTGTAAGTTATCTTCAGTTAAAGGACCTACCCTCTTAGAAATATTTTTTTTTATAAATAATCGTCTACTAGCATATCCAACAATTCGAAGAATCTTCTTTAATGAAGAATATTTACAAAGAATATCATACCCATTGAAAGTAGCAAACGCGAATAAAACTGGTCTTTTTTCTTCCAAATGCTCCAATATCAGGGCTCCAGATATATTCTCTGGCCAATATGCAGAGGACTGTGCAACAAAAGGAGGCCTATTAAACCATGTCACATGCTCTACTATTTATGAAGGAAAAAGTCCACGACTGGTACAATCTGCTAGATTATGTTCGGTAGGGATAAATCGCCAATGTTCAGGTGAAACCTTTTCTGGAATATGGCTGACCCTGTTGCTAACAAATGTCTGCCATCTATGTGGTGACGACTTTACCCAAGACAAAACTACTTGACTATCTGACCAAGCAAAAATATCTGAAATGTAAATTTTATCCGAGAAAGATTTCAGAATAATTTGACAAGGTTACTCAATAAAAAAGCGGCACATAACTCAAGTCGAGGTAAAGTTATCGTTTTCAAAGGCGTGACTTTAGACTTTCCGGCTATAAAGAAAACTCTTACATTTTTTCCTGTATCCACGCGCAGATAAACTACTGCTCCAAACCCTATCTCACTTGCATCACAAAATGCATGCAACTGAAAAGACTGTGTTTAATATGTTTTTATATGTTTAGGTTATTTTAAGGAAGACAGCGTCCTCAATTCTAAATGAAACCTTTTTCATTGGAACATCACTTCATTTGGTGCCTCATCATTTCAGTCCAAATCCAGGATCCACACGAACTAAATTAAACGTTTTCCAAAAAACGCTAAAGGTGCTCCCATATATAATAGCCCTCTTAGTGCATTGATAAGTGAACTAAACTGAAATTTTATACTTCAAATAGTCATCTCCTGGTAACCAATGCAAACCAAGAACTTTGATTAAAGATGGCTCTTCACTGTGAAATGAAATAGGCTGTTGAGCTCCAATGGCATGTCCTCTAAAAGTTCTTGATAATTACTTGCCCATTTAAGCAAGTGGAAACCACCTAACTTCACCAATTCAGTAAGCTCGTATTTTATGTGACGAGCTGCCATGATGGTATCGCCACCAGAAAGAGCATCTTCCACGAACATATCATTTAAGAGCTCCTTAGATGCCAACGGAAAAGACTTCAAATACTAACACTAAATGTAACCGTATTCAAACAAAAATCTTGAAGATTCCTGATTGAACCTCCAAAGAATCGTTTGAAAACATTTGTCCTTTTCTCGTAAAAGTATTTTTAAGTATATTTATCGAATATTAGTCGTAAAGCAAACTTTATGCAGCCTAAAGTTTAATAAAACACTCCAAATGTCCAAATGCAGTTTCATCCCAGCGTTAAGCGATAAATTATTAGGCGATTTCATGCTTGCATCGAAACTACCTCCAATCTAGTTGAAATAGAATCCTCGTTGATCACACAATGGTGAGGAATGTAATATTTTCCTATTCCAACCATAGGTGACATATATCCAGAATCAAGATAATTTTTTACAAATTCCTTATAGGACTTCAACAAAATGGGATTCTTATACAATCTATTTTCCAGCGAATAAACCCTACGTAAAGCTAAATCCCTAGTTTCACCGAAATGTGGATTCTTGATTTTGAAAGGTAAGGCTTCAGCATATTTCGAGGACGAGTTGCGAAATGCTGTTTCCTTAAAAAAAGTCTCACAAAACTCCACTTAAGATAATATTGTTTTATTAGGTACACTCTCTATTTCCCAAAATTTCTTTATATTATTATTTAGATATTCTCATAAGATTCAAAAGTCGAACAATAAAGGGTTGGAAAACACGAATTATTTTCAGCAACAACGATTGCTCTTTTCTATGGCTACCCAACCAAAAACGGTTATAAAAAAACATGGGTTTACCAGGGTTTAAAATGGCCTTACTTGGTTTCAAAATTAATGGAAATATTTCCGCTCCCAACAGAAGATCGATTCTCTGGAGATACCAACTGCATCCCTGATGCTGATGGTATAGTACATTTTTTGAAAGTTATTATTTTTATTATAAGACACATTTTAAATTTTCGCATTTGACATTTGCATTGCAAATTATAGAGTCCTCAAAAGTTGGATTTACACTAGTACCCGATTTGTTTGCAAAAACTAATTCAAACCTATTCCGAGAGTCACTGTCAATTTTGTATAGAAGCAAATTAAAAATGATAAAATTCACTCAACCAGATACTAAAGATTTCTCAAACCCTTTTTCTAAAAAAATATTCAATAGCCTAAAAAGCTCGAAAAGGTTATTATCGCCCCTTATGCTAAATGAAAAGAATATTTCATTCCAAAAATGGATGGCTATTAATCTAAGACTTTCATATTTTTTAACGTATTTTAAGTATTATAAGCCACATCATCACAGATAATTATCAAAGGTCAATTTTATAGTACGAATTAACGACAAAGGCTCTTTGTCTAAATAACTCAACAGATATTGAAATTTTTCTATATCTATCAAGTCTGAATTGTTATGAATAGAACATATTATACATATCAAAAAATGTACTCCATTCTTTAAAATCTTCACAAAAGGGTTTAAGTTCTAATTTAGGCAAACGTACTGAAGTTTTAAATGATGATGGCTTTATACTAGAATTACAAGCACTATTAGGAATTAACTCAAAATAATTTCATTTAAATCCATAAAATAAACAAAACGTTTCTGCTATAATAGCACTTGGGTTTTAAATTCTTCGTCCCTTAGCACAGACACCAATTATTTGGTTGTTCAAATCGCGAAATTTCGAAAAATCCTCCAAAACATCGATGTTAAAACACCATAAAGTGCTTTATTTGCCTTAGCTTCTTGCAAAATACCGAAAGCCTCCTTAATACTATTAACAAAAATATTACGCTGATAAAAAAAACTCACTAAATTTCTGCACGGCCGTAGCAAACATGCAGCCTAGGCTGTAGCCAAGCTCTCCCATTTTTCAATAAAAGAATCAATGAGAAATGTGAACAAAAAATTAAGTTTTATTCTTAAGCCAATTAAAGCAATTATTAGGTAGATTGTATGCAAGTAAAAAAAACGAATTAAAGAAAATCTATATTTTAATTTAAAAAAGAAAAACACCTTTTGTCCAGCCTTTATAAATACCTTGATTTCTTCTCGGCTATATCCAACGGCATCCAGATACCATATATTGACCAAGAACAATGAAATTCCACAATATTTTTTTTAAGCACTTGTAGTAAATACGATCTGTAAGTTTTTTATATGCTTATAATTTTAAACTATATAAAACCATATCTGCCAGGGAGGATACTATCAACATTGAAAAGTGATTTATTCTCTATTGTTGATTGGTTTAAAAGTAATAAGATGCCCCTAATGTAAAAAAAATATATAAAAATTACTTTATTGTTAATTCCAACATTGAAAGAAAAAATGCTATTAAAGATTTGAGAGTAACATTTCAGAGCAATAGAAGATTTGACTGTTACTGCAGTAAAATAGTTAATAAAGCTTACTGTGCCTTAGGTGTTGTAACACGAAACAGTAGGAATTTTAAAATTACTGCTATAATAAAACTCTATAATGCCCTTGCGAGACCACATACATCTCCAATAAATTATATGTTAGGGATTTGTAATAATGTCTTGGGTGTCTTGGAAGATGTTGTCATATTTAATATTAAGGCCAAAGAAATTAGGAAATTGCTTGAGCATCAAAACATGGTTTAGGGTCCAATATAAAAAAATACGGTTTTATTTTATATAGTGAATATTGGGCTTAGTTTAGTTTTATTTTACATCCTGTTTTGATGGTTTTTTTTTTCATCTTGCTTTTAATTCTTGTTTACATGTAATTACTATGACATGTTTGTGGTGTTTGTAAAGTTTTTCTAATAAATGAACAAATAAATTATCCTACACACTGGATTAAAAGAAGAGGAAAATCCTATTAAATAGCCACCTATAATTATAGTTCAACAAAATTATTATAGCATATTATATAACAAATTATTATAGTTCAACAAAACATAATACAACAACCTAACACCTCTTGACTTCTTTTTGTTGGTTACCTAAAATTTGATGTTTTTAAAACGCGACCTGAGTCACTAGAGCAACTTCAGTATAGAATAGTGCAGGAAAGCCGTGCTAGATCCAGAAACATTTGTAAATGTATGTGAAGAATATGAAAATAGGCTTTATTATTGTCTTCAAATTAGTGGCAATCATTTTCAACATTTAATTTAATAATAATTAAAATTACGAAATAGTGTCTTTATTTATGGATTTCCTTGATAAACAGAGAGGAATTTTCTGAAAAATGACTTTCTATGGTATCATTAGAAAGCATTTCTCAAGAGCTTCAAGATGATATGTCACTCAACTCTCCTTTCTATTTATGATTGTCCAAGAGGTTGCAGATAAGGGTGAGATATGCTTGCTTTTTCCCCATTCGTTTTATAGCGCTTTTTTATTTAGTTTTTCGTTCCTAATACATGGCAATTTAAACTTTTTAAATTGTCATCCTGTATGTTAAAACTTGATTACTTAGTTGACATATCTCACATACAAAAATCTCATCCATTATTCTCAAAGACCAACACATAAAATTGATGAAAACACAAAGTCACGGTCTCCCAACACATCTAGATGCTACACGTGTTTCGCTCTAGCTAGAGCCACATCAGGCCTTAAATAAAGTATTAGCCAAAACAAAACTAAAAATTTAAATAAAAACACTTTTTACCCAATTTTCGTTAAAAGTTAGTCTTGAAAATCGTTTTACAAGTCGTGTTCGATTTTACTTTTAATATTGCCTATTTTAGGTATCCTAATGTAATAATAATTATATATACATAATTAATATTGTTAAATATTCAATTATTAGGTACTTTTTATATATAATTTTTGAAATATTTTTTTTTTAAAACAAGAAATATAATAAACTCTTCTTAGTCAACAATTCATACTTTTTTTGGGTCATACAAAATTAGCAGATTTCAAAAAAATAGTTATATTTAATATTGGACCTAAAAGTATATTTTATTGTCCAGCAAGAACCAGCGCGGAGGTGAGAGTTAAGTCTTACCAGGAATAGGAAGGGATAAGGAAATAGGGATATGGTTTATGAAATAAACAAAAATAAGGTATACATTATATGGGACTAGAAAAATAGGATAATAAATAAAAAGAAGAATTCTATCATCAACTGAAACCATATAATGGTTTTATATACAAAAATAAAACAAAACGTAACAATATTTGCCTTGGTAAAAACTTTGGTTAGTTGCTTATATTGCAGATAGCAGAATATGCTCTAAAAGTTTATAAAAAATAATATTTACATATTTACAAAATTATTCTATAAATAAAAAAAAACTCGACTCTAGCAAAACCATGTAATGGTTTTATATACAAAATATAACAAAAACGTTAAAATATTTTCCTCGTTAAAAACTTTGGTTAAGTAGCTTAAATGTAAATAGTATAAATAAGCTTTAAAATAATATATTATATACATGTACAAAAAATATTTTATAAATAAAAAACTCTGTTCTAGCCAAAACCATGTTATGGTTTAATATGCTGAATAGAACAAAAGAAAAACATATTTTCTTTTGAAAAACTTTGGTTATTATTGCTTTATATCACAAACAAATACTTAGTAGGAATAGGTTTTAAAACTCTAAAATAAAAATATAATATACATGTTTATGTCCAAGCGAATAAGATAATACTTTATTATGTACGTACAATGTACATACATATATGTATACATTATAGTCATTATACATCAATTTTTTTTGTTGTTTTTTTTTTAATTTTTTCTGTGGACTCTACTCTGGTTTGAAAATTAAGGGAATTCTTCGGTTTTTCATATTAGCAAAGAAGTCTATAACTTCGTCATAAAATTTGTCATTTTTGTCATTTATTTTATATACTCTTCTTCGATTGAAAGAAGAGATATATTACTTAGTCGCATTTGGTTCACGGAATTACGGCTATAACTTTTAATTCTTTTGAGTGCTGAAAAATATCTTTCTACAGATGCCGATGTTATGGGTATAGTCACAGCAATGTTAATAAATTTATACAGCTCTGGCATGCACTCATTTAAATTATTTTTAAACATAAAACTTAATAATTCAGATGGAGACTTAAAACTCTGAAACATCTAAGGGTCACTGTAGGTTACAATTAATTCATTTTTTAATTGAATGCGATCAAAAAACGGATACTGGTTTACTAAATTATCCAGTAATTTTTGGGGAAAATCTTTGGAGGAGGATGGAAATTTTTCAAACATTAATAGATCAAAGTAATTTAATTTACTAAGATCGCTGAATCTAACCCTAATTTGTTCAGTTATTGTGTCTATTATTTCAATATAGATTTGTCTATAATTTTGTCGCAAATCGGGTAAGTCAAAATTAGATTTTCGTTTTTTTACTGGCGGCTCAACATTAACATCAAGTTTTTCAAAAATGCTATTAAAATACTGCTCATCATTTCTAAACTTTTTCAAAAATTCAGTCAAATTATTTAATCGATTTTTTGAAAAATTAATGTCTGAAGATTTATTTTGAAGAATTGAGAAAACCACGTCAGTTTGCTCAAAAACTAGTTTAAATGTTTCAAGCAAAAAAGAAAATTTATGGTCTGTTAAAATATACTTGAAACCCTTTGCCTCCCTAATACTTTGGTCGTCATTTTTAAAATCCTCACTGGTTAGAATAAAATCAAAAACATCTATTAATTTTTCCTTATGTGTATGCACTGAAAACACAGATCTTGATGTAGAATTCCACCGTGTAGCAGCAAAAGTAGGCATTCGGCTACCGCAAATTTCATTTAGGATGTGACTTCTCTTGGTGGACTTGGAGAAAAAGGCAGAAAATCCTGACAAGTTGGAGAAAAAAATACGACAGTCTTTAATATTATTGCATGCCTTGCTTAAAACTAAGTTTACTGCATGGGCATGGCAATGCGTAAAAAGTGCATAGGGCGCTATCGATTTAATTTTAGCTTTCAAGCCATTTAAATGTCCCGCCATCACGTTTATGACTGTCGCCCCATCATATGTTTGCGCAATTAGCTTACGCCTGAAATCAAATTTGTCGCATTTATTAACCAGGAGATTAAATAAATCGTCTGCAGTCCGCCCAGATGAAACATCATGAAACCCCATAAACTGTTCTACTACCTTGCCGTCTTTGACATAACTAAAAACAATCGAAAGTTGGGAATTACAAGTAATATCCGTAGTCTCGTCTATTTCTTATGCAAAAAAAGGGACTGCTTGAATTTCTTGGAAAATATGCTCATCGACGACATGTGACAAACTTTCAATGATTTCATTTTGAATCGTTTTTGATGTGCCCGAAAAAATATTACCTTTTAAAAATTCGTCAAATTTTGAATCGTATTTACCCCACAACGTCAAAAGTTCTTTATAGTTGCCACGATTAATCGACTCTTCGGTCTCATCATGTCCGCGGAAAGCTAGTTCTTGTGAAGCTAAATAAAGAATAATGTTAACAAGCCGCTTTAAATTTGACCGGTTTTCACGTACTTGATTGTTAAAAGAAATAATGGCTTCTTTTTGAGCATTATCTAAAGCAGAAGCAATATTTTGCTTTCCAAAAAGCCTTAATTTACAAGACGAAGAAATGTGCTCCTTTGATTTTAAATGTCTTTCAATGGACCGAGGCAAATTTTTTAAATCAGAATATCCAGTTTTCGACCACGTAGAATATTCAGTTTGGACAGAAAATAACAGACAAGCCCAGCAAAAAAGCTTTTCTCTTTTAACCGATCCGGTCAACCAATCATATTTGCTGTACCAAGTCAAATTAAACCCGCGATTTTGTCGATTTTCTGCAGATCGCAATGAAATTAAATGGGGCTGAGGCCTGCCCAAAGTCTTAATACCATAATATTTGGCATCAAAGCTTAATAAACTAAAATTGTTTAATAGCAGCCAGTCTATTAAATCTTCAGCTTGTTTGATTTCATTTAATTTGTCCATCTTTCAGCAAACAAACATTAGAAATGATATGATGATTAATAAAAGAAGCCATTAAATAAAAATATCTTACCTTGCATCACTCAAATACACATAATAATAAATTATTAAACACGATAAATACCTTAAATTAAGTATAAAACACTAACATAGAGGGGAATCCGGCCGCACAATTAAATCGATGAATCGAAAAAATCAAAACTAATCAATAAAACCGTTAGCCAAAACCACCTACCTTGTCAAAATTCGCGGGCAAAAGACACGACAATCACCGAAATCAAAACGACTGAAAACTGCTGAAAATTCAAAACAAAACAAAAATCAAGTTAATCAGATGATCGGAGGCTAGCCTTCCTTGGCGCCTTATTTCTAAAACGGCGTTTGTCGGTGCCAAATCGAGTGCACGGCCCGTTGGATTTTGGCCGCTTGCCTCCCTTGCTACGTATGGCTTTTCTTATTTCGTAATGTATCGCGTTCTCGCACACGTTCTGTGTCGATGTGGATGAAGCCGGTTAGCTTTCTCTCTTTTCTTACAACTGTTTAAAAAAGGATGCGAGTCGCGGCGAATTAACAGTATGACGTATGGCTGGTTCGCGTTATATTGGTGTATTAGAAGTTGTAGAGTCGGTACTTATTATTTGGAAAAAAAAAAATTTTCTGTTTTTATTTTTGTTAAATATTTTTATTATTTCATTACAATTTGATGGGGAAGCTAAGCCTCCATTGCCTCCCCTGACGAGTTAAATTATTAACAATTAAATTTGGTTCGAAAGTAAAAACATCGTTCACTCACACGAGAACAGGACTCTCTTTTGCTTTTATAATTTCCATTTTCTCTAAAAGGTTCTCCAAGCTTCTTACCTTATTTCAGCATTTCAGTTCCTACCCCTGAAGAAAAGTTATGTGTAGAGGCCAGTAAATGGTTAGCAAATGCTGATTTGGTATCACTGACGTTGGTGCGACGCGTGATGACATGCGTGTTGAAATTTTTCTACCAGATTGGCCAATGTATACTACGTTGCAATCCCCGAACCCCTGAAGGAGTAAACTTCTGATTTTGAAAGAATGCTTGCCTTGTCAACTACACTGACCAATTAGTTCTTTAAATTATTGACCGTCTTAACAGCAATTTTGACAATTATAGATGTTAAGAATCTAGCTAAATTTAAGGAGATTGAACCAAAAAAGGACAGGGATCTAAAGAAACTGTTTGTATCCTTATTATGGACTATATTGTAGGTCAATTTATATTTTTTTAAAAATTTGTAATAATTTTTTTCTATTAAATAAAGGGGAAATCCGTTGTTAAGAGCAGTATGTTTAATAATATTAAGTTCTTTAGCGAAAGCTTATTTTTAAGAGAATTTGAAGAGTACTGAATAACATTATCGATAGTTTACGATTTATTTAAAAAAATTAGTTTACTATTGCATTTCTGAATTAGAAGGTCTAGAAAAGGCAAAGTACCATCTCTTTTTTCTTTGATGGTGAATGGAATGTTTGGATGTAAAGAATTTATAATATTATTCCTTAGTTTTGTATTTCATCTGGTGGAACCATGAAAATGCTAGGTTAACAGTTTACTGTGTGGACACTTTGTCAGGACATAAAGACCAGTTAAAACGAAAATTAAAGTGATTATAAAAATTGTGAAGAATGATGTTTCTCGATCAATCGTTTTCCCATCATTTGCTCTCGTTCTTCTGAATACTGGTCTGGCTTATGCTGAGCTATACTAAGGTCTTCTAGGACTGAGTTATTTAAGTTTATCGGTTTCAGATCTGAAATCTTTATTTTCAAAGGAATATTTTGACAGCATTTGTAAAGAACCATAACTTGGTGGATAAAATCCATTCATAAGTGACATTTTGATATATGATTCGTTTTGCTTGAATTTTTATAGCTTCTATAAAACCATTGCAGTGAGATTGAAGTTTCAAGAGCGAGTTGAATTGGATTATAGTAGTCTTTTCCTTTACTGGACTGGAAACTGTGATTAGCCAAAGCAAAAAAAAATTCTTTCAGGTTATGTCCTTGTGCCAAAAGTAGAGAAACAGGCAGGTTTTTGGGAGGTGGCTTTGGCTTGGAGCAGCTGCGCTTTACAAATGGCTTCGTTATCTATTAGATAAGGCAGAACATCGGAACAGATTTTTTGATGAATGGCTAGCGGTTTGGAGTTTTCCATATTTGACATTAAGATTTAGATATTATCAAAAACGGGGGTAGTATAAAGATGATATAAAGTAAAGATATAAAGTTTCTGGTCCAATCAGAGATCTTTAGGATTAAAACTACTCGTGTATCAGTTTAATACAAAGGCGTACCCAGGATTTCAGCTAGGGGAGGGCAGCTCATACTTGTTTCGAGAAGATGGTCGGTTGTATATTAAAACAAAAAATCATGAAAATTGACTTTTATTAATTAAGGTAAAATAAGAATTTTGCAGTCCCCCTCCACTTATTTATTAAACATTAAGTGATTTAAAATTCCGTACATGTTTCGGACACAGTGGTATCTATCATCAGGGGGTACTAAAAGGAAATAGTTCCGAACAAATGACAGACACAGAAAAAACTTAAAAAATTAATAATAGGTACACTTACAAAGGTTTAAAATTGGTATTAGACATACGCTTCAGGGTTTAATTCCATATTAAAAAATCGTCTATTTATTATTATTGTTTTTTTAATATTTATTTTATTTATTTTGTTATTTACATTCTGTTGTTGACAAGTACCGAACAATATGCTAAAAATATATATTCTAAACTCAAATGTAGGTGACATCTATAAGAGAAGTTCTAAAAGTACCATGTTACCTGACGGTGTGTTACTACAATTTTTTGGTGAAAGCAAGAGGAAAGCAGAAGGTTCATAGAGAACATACATAGATAGCGCGGTTAACATAATGATTCGTACGTTGTGAAGAAGGAAAGCAACGGATAAGTACTATATAAAAAGAAATTGTAAAGGGTAAGAACGATGTATTAAGAGACTATGAAGAGTTAAGATGCAGTGAGTTGAAAAAGTGAGTACAAGAATGATGTACTTGATCATTAACACAGTAATGGTGGTTGTTTTGTATAGCTTCTTCGTAGACCTCTTTTCCCCAGAAGCCGCAGATACTGGTTAAGTTAAGTAGGTATTCTGAAGGAAATTATAATATTTGGCAGAGATGAGGTTAAATTGTGTTCAAATGTATATTGCAATATATCCAAAAGATTTGAAGAATGAGGAATTGAAAATAACTTTAAAGCTTTAATCTATTTAAAAAAACATCTGCCTCAATATCAGCCTCCATCTTTATCGCATCAGTAAGCTTGTGTTGCTTGGCAGTTCTTTAGGAGATTATCGTCACATAATGTAAAAATATTACTAAAAAAACCAAAAACATTGTCATAATTAGAGATCATATTAAATCTACTATTTAAAGAATTTAGTACTTGATCAATTATTCTCAAAAAAAAATTAACTTTAAACGCGGTTTTGGGATTTTGAAGTGCTTTATCTCTATGTTCACAATTAAAAAACTTTGGTTTATATTTTCGTCTAGTAGTATTGATTCCGGGAAAATCTTGCTCCATCTCAAGATTAGCAATTATCCGCTTGAGCAATTATTGCCTCAAAGAAATTATCATTTCTATAATTTTTGAAATGATCGACTAAATTCTTTAAATAATTTTGACATACTTACAATGTCAATTGTTACATTTTGCATCATTTTGCTTACAATATTAATCTGAAATAAAACATCATACCAAATAATTACATTACAAATAAATTTAAATGTTTGGATATTTAATAATAAAGAACTTGCTTTATGCCTACTTTTTATGTTAAAAGTATCGTTATCCGCTATTTCTAGAAGACTCTTACAAATTTTAATGGCTTTATAGCATCTACCCTACGTGACCATTTAGTATCACTTAGATAAAACCTCTAAGTGATACTAAATGGTTTAATTACAGGTACATTTTTTAAAATAATATCCCATCTTTTTGTAGAGGAAGAGAAAAAAACGTAGCATTCTTGTACTATATTAAAATAGTTTACTGTTTCATTTGATACTTTAGCAGCATCATTTACTACTAAATTTAAGCTATGTGCAGCGCATAGCATAAAAAGCTCTAGGATTAACGTCCAGTATACGTCTTTGTAAGCCAATATGCTTTCCACGCATATTGGCGCCGTTATCATACCCTTGACCTCTCATGTCTTTAATATCCAAATTTAAATTTTGTAAAATTTCAACTACAAAATTAAATAGTCCATTTCCTGTAGAATCGAATATTGGGCTAAAAGCTAAAAAACTCTCTTGTATCTGAAATTTTTTACAATCTTGATGTAATACCACATAACGCAAAACAAAGCTTGTTTGTTCTGTCTGCCTTGTATCCGGGGTACAGTATATAATTATTGAATAATATTTGCAATTGCGTATCATATTTTTCTAATATTATTTTTTACTTTAGAAGATATTAATTCTACAATTTCCTTTTGAATTTGATAGCCTAAATAATAAGTTTTTTTAAAGAACTTTCCTGAGTATACATATAGAGTGCATATGAGTTATGCACTCTATATGTTCTCTCATCACAGGGTCAAATGAAGAAAGCATTGCGACAGCCTTAATAAAATTTCCGTTGTCAGGTTAAAAAGTATTTTAGAAGAACCCTGAAATGCTAGACATTGTCGGGACAAAAAATTTACGACTGCAAGAATTCTTTCTAGAAGATCATGCTAATGTTTTTATTCGCTTTTAAAAACCGGTAAATGATGATCGTTTACAGTAATAGATAATTAAAACATTTTTTTCAAACTCATCTATGTATTCATATGAAAATTATGAACAATTGATGTTTCATGTCTTTTTATAGCCAACGATAAGTGTTGCCAATCAGAAAAACCATTTGAATCAGAAAAAGTATTGATAGTTTTACTAAAAACTTTATAACAAAAGCAAAATATAGAATTTTTTGAAACTGAATAAATAAGGCCAAATTCTCTCTGTTGGTTCACCATTCTTCAGTTTTCTAGTACGTTTTTCAGTACATACTTGAAAATTTTCTCTTGTCTTGATTTGTAGGAAATTGATAATTGCGTCCTATCAAAGGAGGTCCTCGCTTAACCAACTTTCTGACTTCCTCGTTGTTAATGGTTCTAGGCCACATACCAGGATTCTCTGATAGAAGAATGGTACTTCACACTCAGCATCTCAGGGCCTATTTCAGTCAAGGCTTCGGTTTCATCTTCACTGTAGCCTCTATTGTTGAGTCGGTGGGTTTGACCGATTCTACGTTTTCACTGAGAGTTGATGTACTCGTAGATGGTTTCAGTGCAGGTGAAGCAGCGACTGCTTCAGAACACTGACTCTTCAAAGTTTCTGTTTCTGTATTGCAAACTGGAGTTTTCGCCAAGAAATCTTTTATTTTGCCAGTCATCTTTTTTTTGTTCTTGGGCTCTAACTTGTTTTTGCCTCCGAAATTTTGCGCCAGGAGGTCGTTTTCTCTTCTGTTGTTCCTAGAATTAAGCAAGTGGAGCTAATATAAGCTAATATTCTAGATCAATATAAAATGTATTAAGATGTACGAGGCTCAAAAAACATTTAAAAAAGAAACGTGGTGAGATCGTTGGATGATAGATTAATAAAATATTTTGACAGTTTTGGCACTACCGGCTACGCCGAAAAGAGATGTCGACTTCGGTAATTTGAATGAAACACCCTGTATATTTATTACCTTACATAAAATACCACGTAAAAGTCTAATTACTTGGATTTTTGTATATTTAATATCCTTTATTACCCTTAAAGATAGTTAAAAGCTATATTATTTGAAATAATCAAAATTAACACCGCAAGAGCCAATAAATCTTTTTTTTTATGGTAAACACAAGCACAAGAGGAAAGTCCTATGTCACTCTTGGAGTGGTGCTTGCGCGAAGATGTTTGTGGGCATTTATCTTGAATCGCTGTAGGTTGTATGCGTCGGGAAATATGTGAGGTGGAAGCCCGTTCCACAAAGAAGATGTTCTCCAGATGAATGAGTCCCGATACAGCGACGTCCTTGGGGTAGGCAGGTGGACTTAATGTTGATGAGCCGCAACTGCTAGACGCGTCCTTCTTGCCGGAACAGCCCTGGGTGAAATCAGGCCTGCCAGCTCAGAGGAGCACTTACCGTGATAATAATGGTAGAATAAACAGAGATCAGCCACCTTTCTCCTGTGCTCCAGACTCTTTGTCAGTTCTGGTTTGTCGATAAGACGAATAGCTCTCTTCTGTATAGAATCCAGCAGGTTTAAACTATGCTTGGGTGTAGAGCTTCAGACATGCGAGCAATACTCGAGGGAAGGGCGTATTTGAGCCTTATAAAGAGTCAGCAGCTGTTCTGGTGTATACAGTTTTTTCGTTTTGAAAAGCACTCCGAGTTTTTTGGAAGCCGCTCTGACGACCTCGGCAACGTGGTCATGCCAGGACACACTGTTGGTGACCTCGACTCCTAGAAGATGTAAAGATGATTTCATTGGCAATGTTTTCCCTGCCATAACCAGCTCCGGGCCACCAAGGTTAGTCTTCATCGTAAATACTGCAGCCTGCGTTTTTTTAGCGTTAAAATTGACCAAATTTTTATCGCCCCACTCCAAGATTGTTCTAATATCGTTGTTAGTTAAAGCTACTTGTTGCTGCCTAAGATTCTGAGAACTTGCGGCTGTCGTTGGTTTGGCGGACTTAAATGTGGAAATAAGTGTGCTATTGTCCGCAAAGCTGTAGATTGGATTGACAGTGGTTCCTAGCAAATCGTTGATATATATCAAGAAAAGGGTGGGGGATAGAATGCATCCTTGAGGGACTCCAGCGTTAATGTTAAATTTGTCGGAGAGGTATCCATCGACGGCTACTTGGATTGTTCGTTGTTCAAGAAAACTTTTGATCCAATTCAATAATGAGTTTTGTATGCCGATTGAGGAGAGCTTGGTTAGTAGTCCCTCATGCCACACTTTGTCAAATGCCTTGGAAATGTCAAGAGCGACTGAGCGGGACTTGTCGTGCTTCTCCATGGCCTCCGTCCACAAGTGTGTGACGTAGGCCAGAAGATCACCGGTGGATCTAAGCTTTCGGAAGCCGTATTGATGATCGCTGATCCAGATGATTCCAGATATCTTAACAGTTGTTGGTTGACTGCTTTCTCCATAATCTTCGATATTACTGGAACTAGTGCAATCGGGCGGTAATTGGAGGGCATCCTCTTCTTACCCTTTTTGGGTTCAGCTTGCACTCGAGCAGTTTTCCAGCTTGTTGGAAATTGGCCCTGCTTATACGATGCCGTGAAAAGTCTACATAAGGGAGGAGTCAATTCGTCTGCACAACGTTTTAGTATTAGGGCTGGAATTCCATCGGGTCCAGAAGCTTTGTTGGTGTCTACGCTTTTAAGAATTTTATTTATAATTCGTTGGGTAAACGAAATTTCTCCCATCGATGAATTCACCCTTGGCAAATATGGCGGTGTTTTGCCTTGCGAGTGCAGAGTAGAATTAGACGCGAAGAGTTTACCCAGTAAGTTGGCTTTTTCCCTTGCTGTTACCGCGATAGAACCATCATCTGCTGTTAAGCGTGGTAAGGCCGACTTAGCAAATCCTTGACTAACGGCTTTCGATACCGACCAGAAAGATCTTGTTCCATTTGGGCAGTTTAGCAGTTTGTTTTTGATCCTGTTGTTGTGACTCTCTTTGCATTCATCAATAATTCGCTTGCAGCTATTTCTGGAGGCTAAAAAGTTCCTCCGATTTTCTATGAAAGAATGTTGACGCCATTTGCGATATGCTGCGTTTTTAGTGTTTACTGCCTTTTTGCAATTCAGGTTGAACCATTGCTTGTACTGATACAGTGTACGAGTCAGGGTCTGAAGCCAAGACCAGATCTAGGAGACTCGCGAACTCGCCGTCTCGATCGGGGATTCTGGTAGGTTCCTCCACAAGCTGCGTAAGCCCGATTATGGTGGCAAATAGCTCAGCTTCTCGTCCTTCATCGTCGTTCTTGTTGCAGAAGCGCAGCCAGTTGATATTGTGAACGTTAAAATCACCCATGACGATGATTTCTGCGCTTGGGTAGTCAATTTGCAGATGGTTAATGCAATCAAGCAGGTTCAAAAAGAGCCATCTATATTGGGTGTCGCTTGGTGGTCTGTAGATATAGCAGATAAATTTCGTGACACCACTGGCTATTATTTTAAACCACATGACGTCGAAGTCCGCAGGTTCAAGCATTTCCTCCCGCTGGTAACTCAAATCGTTCTTGACAAATACTGCCAATCCAAAGTTTAGTCGAAATCGGATGTGTAGATCGTATCCAGGATAAATGAGGTGGACATTTGTTGTTGAAGGTTTCACCATTGTTTCTGTGAATGCCAGAATGTGAGACTTATTTGATTACAGGTGTTGGTGTACTGCATTAATATTGGTGTTTATGCCTCTGATGTTGCAGAAATTGATTTTTAGGCTTTTTGATCCGCCTGATGGATCCCCCCGACCAGCCTCCGCCCGGGTTCCGAATGGGAGGCAAGTTTACCTCCGGAAAGTTTTGGTCGTGAGGGCGCCATCATGCATTTACTTTTCTTCTTCATTTCCCCTTTGGAAATCGGACACATCGACATGGCGGCAAAACGTGAGTTCCATGGAACCACTTCACGCCGCCTAAGTCCTATGTGGTGGTATTGAACCGGGCGATGCAAATGGACAACATCTACCACCAAAACAACATCTACCACCAAAAATCTTAAGAGATTATCCTCGAGTTTTACGTAGGATCTAACTATTGTAATACTGTAAACTAATTGTAATATTGTAAACTAATTTTGGATTTTATTATTGGAATATGTTCAAATATAAAGATTATTTTTTGTATGATATAATATAATACTTACCATTATTTACCCTTAATTTAATTTCCAGACCAAACACATTAACAAAAAATATAAAACACTTTATCGAATGGAATATTTTCTTTCTACGACTTTAAAACACGTCTAATTTTCGCTTTTTTGTGTGAATACCAAGAACTAATTAGCGAACGCCTGTCATTGTTTTAATTTATACCCCGTGAACCTTACGAGTCCGAATTGGAAAAGTCAACCAAAATATGCAAGTCTGGATCAAGCCTGTTAATAAACGATTTTATTTAATACCACTCGATCTGTATAGTTGTTTATTGTTCGTTTTTAATCTTGCAATAGTTTTTTAAACTACTTCTACTCAACCGATTCTTACAAAACTTTTCGCACATAGTTTAGTAGGTTTCCGTGGAAATATTAAATTATCATATTTTATGATTAACCCCACAGTATCAACCGCTGAGCGAGGGTGAGAGCTGTCTTTAAATTTTTAAATTAGAAGGAGATCATGTGATTACTCGTTTTAAAGATCTTTTTAACCTGAATTTAATGTTGTAGTCGTAGACTAAAGTAAATTCTAGTCAAGCGAAAAACTCAGAACCAAAAAATAAAAAGTATAGGTACAAATATTTTTGAGATATCCTGACCTCTGAAACATTTAACAATTAAAAATAAAAATGTGGGGGCGCAAAATTAAATTAATTGTTAATTTTTCAAGAAGTTAGACTCTTTAGAAAGTCTCATAATGTATCCTAATAATTATTTTCACGTTTTTAGTGCATCAGATTTTATTTAAAGTAGTAGTTTAATTAATTTAAAAATAATTAATTTAATCTACTCTGTTTCGGAAGCATCAAATTCGAGTATTAAATTTTACTGCACTGCCATTTACACAGAAAAAATAGTCCTCATGACATCATTTGATCAAAGTATTAAATATTTGGTACACGCGTTGTAAACGTAGCTACAGTAAAATATACGCGCCGCAATGAATGGGATTATATATTTGAATTTAAATGTATGTGAAATCCGAAATTATATATTATTAAATCAATTAAATTCTATTTAATAGACTCGGAAATATTTAACTATATTTGACTAGTTGCGGTAATTTCGCTTATAGTGTAGACTAGCCCTCAGTTAACAGTAGTAGTAGTAGTAGTTGCCAGAACAGGAAGCCTCTAAACCGAAACCGAAAGAAATTTCAGTGAAGTGAAGAATCTTGAGCGATCTAACCTAAAAATGTTGTTTAATTTTAACCTAATTCTAATATTCACTAGATATTTAGAATAACATACATTTTATTAATATTGTAATTGAAGTATCTCTTACGGACGAAATTTCAAATTAGGCCTTTATCGCAACACAATAAAAAGCTGTAATGCTTTTAATAGTAGGCCTATTCTGTGTATTATTTCCTAGGCATATATTGTCGGTGAGTATAATTTCTTTATATATAACTTATTGTTATGAACACTTGCTGTAATATATTACCCTATTTGCTCATTTAGTAAATGCTTGTGCATATGAATTTCCTTAAGAAGCATTTCTAAATTAAAATTTAACAAGTCATCCCAATTTGTACAGTTCAAGACTGTCCACATGAGTGTGTTTTAGTTAGAATATGCTATAATGCCAGGTGTATGAGTTTTCTTTTGAGTTTACTACTTTTCTTAATGCATAATTTTTCTATATTGAACCTTGAACACATTGATACTAAACATACCTATTTATACCTCATCTATGATTTGAATTTATTTGATAAATATTGTTAGAAATTAAACGACAAAAACTCTTAGAGAAAGAAAGAAAGAAAATGTGCTATATTACGTAAGACAACAAAATCCTGTGTACACTCATCCTAAAAACTAAAAAATTCCAAATTCACTTTAAATTTCAAATTTCAAACAAACATAACATCTAAAACACTTTACCATAAAATTTACACACATTACCAAAATTAATCATAACAAAACAGATTGAGTACAACCATAATGTAATTTATAATAGCAATAAGGCTGTCTATAGAATATTTCACGCAAATAATATTAATCTAAATAGAATTTTAGAGTCTAATCATGCAAACAACTTTGGATGAGATTTGGCATCATTACTGTAAACCCATATTTTAAAATATTTCAAAAGTAGCATTTCATCAAAAAATGTGTCCACAATAAAACCAAGTAATCAACCTGGACTTCTAGAGACTGACTGTGATAGGGATTCTTTTTTATAGATAAATACACAGAAGATGAAGCTCACTCACATTCTATAAATAACATTGAAAATAAGCATGCGAAAAGTTTCAGTAGTTTTATTTTAAATATACAGTCTCTAAGAAATAAAATGGACGAGCTTCATCTTTTACTTGATTCATGTGATTTTCCTGATATTGTATTACTAACTGAGCACTGGTTAAAGCCTAACGAATGTTTCTTAATATCTGATTATATTCCTATATCAATTTTTTGTTGGCAACACTCCATACATGGAGGAACAGCTATTTTAGTTAAACAAACAATTGAAGCTTTTTTCTGTAAAATTAATAAGTATGATAGCTTTCTGTTGGAGAAGGTTTTTGAATTCTCCCTTTGTTTTTGTAAGCGATTTAATTTATATGTTCTTTGTGTTTATAGACCACCCATAGGAGATATTGGTATGTTCCTGGACAAACTTGATTCTCTATTATCCCAATTGTCTCTACACTCCATAGTTATATTGGCTGGTGACTTTAATATTAGAAAGAAAGAAAGAAGGAAAGATTCACCCACACATATAACATCCTCATCTGCAACTACTATTGATTATTTGTGTACAAATTTAAATGATGTGTCATGTAGAGTACTCTCATCTGGTAATTCTGACCATGAAGCCATTCTCGCTAGGATTCCATGCAACACTGTATTTCCTTCATCTCATTATATAGGAAGAATTTTCAGCAGTGCAAATTTTAATGCTTTTTCTTCTACTACAGCTTTGGTTAATTGGAATACAGTTGAAATGGCTCCTGACCCGTCTACTTTGTTATTTCATGTGCTATATGCTGCTATATGCTGTATAATACTGCTGTCTAAGCTCAATAATTATGGCTTCAGAGGTGTGGCATTGCAATGGCTGGAATCCTATCTGTCTAATCATAACCAAAGAGTTACAGTATCTGGATGTTTATCCGATTCCAGATCCCTTAAAACTGGAGTACCTCAGGGTTCACTGTTAGGACCACTATTATTTTTGCTCTATGTAAATGATTTGGGTTCATTAAAACTGCAGGGCAAAGTGGTTCAGTTTGCTGATGATACCACCATTTTATGGAATCATAGAGATTCTGATAATGTTAGAGCCCAGGTTTTTAAGGATCTTAAGATTTTATCGGAGTGGTATGCTGCAAACAGGCTTGTATTTAATGTGGGCAAAACCTTTATTATGGGTTTAAGTGTGACGTTTGGGGCCTTATGTTTAGTGAAAACTCCCCCTTGCAAAACAAAGAAAGCTGTAAGTTCCTTGGTATTACCATTGATGGTCGCCTTCGCTTCGAAGATCATATTCTAAATCTTGCATCAAAATTATCCTCTGGATGCTTTGCAGTAAGAATGGCGGGGCATGAGCTGGGAGGGGTAGTTAACAGCACATAGTAGTTAGTAGCACATTCAGTGTACTTTTCTCTTATTGAGCCCCATCTTCGTTATGGCTTTCCTTTTTGGGGTTTAAGCAACAAGGGATTATTAAACATAATTTTTGTGATTCAAAAAAAGGCAGTTAGATACCTATGTTCCACTGGGTTAAGAGATTCTTGTAAACCTCTCTTTATATCTCAAAAAATCCTAACTCTTTTTTCTCTTTTTATCTTGGAAACAGCTACTCTTATTCATAAATGTCCTAAACCTCCCTCTAACACTGGTCATATGACTCGCCAGGTTAACGATTTTCCCTTACCACTTCCTACATCCTCCCTCATCAAGAACTCACTTATATACCTTAGCAAAAAAATTTACAACCATGTTCCTCTCATGTATCAGATAAATTTTACAAGTTAAGAAATTCAAAAAGGAATTAAAATAACTTTTA
This sequence comes from Anthonomus grandis grandis, assembly GCF_022605725.1. NCBI lineage: Eukaryota > Metazoa > Arthropoda > Insecta > Coleoptera > Curculionidae > Anthonomus > Anthonomus grandis. Next base: position 14,549,028 of record NC_065550.1, read on the forward strand.
TTATCCAGGGCATATTATAGCCTTGACGATTTTTTTAATGATACCTTTTAACCTGTGCTCTGACATCATTTTAGTGTTTTAGTTTTGTTTCCTATTAAATAATTTAATTTACTTGCTCTAAATTCTGTTTTATTGACAGCTTTACTTATTTTTTAATGAAATTTATCATCTTAAGTTCAATAACATCTAAATACAATTATTTACTTGAGGTATAATATGTGTGAGATTGTATTTTCTAATTGATTTTTGCTATAAGTTTCATAATGCCCAATAAAATAAGTGACTCATTATGAATTTGTCACAACAATACAGATTTTGCTTAACTTAAGCCTACTAACACATCCCAGATGTACAGTATTGAGAGGAGAAAAAAAAAGTTATCATCTGTTGCAAAAACTTGGTGTATTGATTTTTAAACGAATGATGATCTTTAATGAATGATGAATTTTAAAGAAATAATTTGCATTGAGAAATTCCACTGCATGGTAGGCAAAGCAGATTGTTGTGCAATGAAAGGGAATATCAGAATTAGCCACATTTCTAAGGTTAAGGTTGTAATGTAATGTAATGTAAAGTGCCCCTTGCAGTTAAGTATTCTGTAAGATAAGATGGAGAGAGATAAGATGGAGAGTTGTGTTTTATAATTCGATATACAAACATAGCAAAGTGGAGGTCAACATGAAAATTGTATTTTAAATGTTTATTATTGTCATATAATGGAGTGATGTGGTTAAACTTACTACCTCCATATGCAAAACCCATACACATATTTTGAGTTAATTGTACTTTAGTTTTATACTCTTCTGTGAGGTAACTGTAGTAGACAGAGTTACAGTAGTTTAGCTGGGACAGGATTAAGGATTCCACCAAGAGGTATTTAATATGGTTAGGAAGAACATATTTAAAGGAATAAAAGCTGTTCAATTTTAAGTAAACAGAGCACAGCTTTTTCAAAATATGCTGCTGAAAATTCATTGCAACATCCATTACAAAGCCCAGATTTCTAGCATATTCAACAGATGGGATAATTACTCCTTTTATATGAATAGTTGTAAAATTGAACCTAATGAAATTAGACCAGGCAGAGATATTGTCCAGTTCAATATTGACACCAGCAAGTCCCCCGCAAGAATCTTCAGGATAATGATGATAGAAGCAGCATATAGGTAAGTCAGCAGTAAACAGGCAAAAAGTATAGGACCAAGACTGGATCCCTGAGGCACTCCATGCTGAAGATATTGAGTGTTAGATCAGGTCCACAACCTGCCTTCTATGGTTTGATATGATGAGAACCAGCCACAAGCTCGATAGAAAACTCAAAAAAGGGCAGCTTAGCAACCAGCATATCATGGTTAATAAGGTCAAATGCCTTACTATAATCTAAAAGTACCAGACAGGAGGCCTTTGATTCATCCATGTTTTTAGATATGTAACTAGTAACCCTATTAAGTGCTCTAAATCTAGACTGAATATCTGGTAGTATGTGCTGGGAGTGAACAAAGTTGTTCATCATGTTGGCAACTAGTCATTCAAGCATTTTGCCAAGGATCAAAAGGTCAAGAAACTAGTTGGTCGTAATTCGTCCAGACTACTGATATGTGTAGTCCTGGGCAGTGGCTTTACTAATGCTGTTTTCCACATAATAGGATATTCACCATTCTGTAAATAGTTATTGTAAAGTCATTATAACCTGAAAAATCAATGCTAAATGGAAACATATCATGACTAATCTCATCAATACCCATACATTTTGATTTAATCTATGAAAATGATTTATCAACATCATATTTTGTAATGATTGATAATTTGAAGGTATTATTCAATGAAAGCAATATAGTGTTGGACAAATAATATTGGACCAGCTCTGGGTCCACTGCGATGGCCCTATCACCTATGCTGGCAAAGTAATTGCCAATTTTGTGACATCTTTCAGGTTTTCAGGGATTTCAAATGAAGCCCTAGAATGAACATTACAACTATTAAACTTTGACCAAATCCTTTTAGAATTATTTTTAAGCTTATTCAATTGAAAAGTCAGGTAAGCCTTTTTTCATTTTTTATTGCAGTCCATGTTATTTTCTAAAAAAATGTGTATACACCTTAGCTATATCTCTAAATTTAATATTCAACAAGTCCATGTCATTGGGAATTTTCCCAAGCTTCTGAAATGTAAGCCATATAAGACCTGTTTAAATATAACCTGGAAATAAATCTTCTGTAGAAAATTATAGAGGAGTATGCATTCAAAGTGAATTACCTAAACTATTTGACTATCTCTTTACTCAAAAATTGACCAGTGATTTCCTTGGGATACTCAATGGGGAACAGCATTGGTTTATTAGCAATTATTATGGGCAGGTCTACTAATAGAAATCTTTTAATATTTACAAATTTTATTTTAACAAATATGGAGGCAGGTGGCCAAGTCGACTCGGTACATACTGATTTCTCCAAGGCCTTTGACAGAGTGGACCACAATCTTTTGGTGGCAAAGTTAAGGTTTTTGGGCGTCAGTGGTGGAGTGGCTGATTGGCTGCTTAGTTTTTTTTCTAATAGAACACAAAGGGTTAAAGATGGTAATTTTCTGTCTAAATGAAATGATATATCATCAGGCATGCCACAAGGGTCCCATTGTGGATCTCCCTTATTTAATTTATTTTTGTCAGATTTACCTAAATATATGAAAAAAACAGTTCAATACTTATGTTTGCAGATAATGTAAAGATTTTCAGGCCTGTAACAACAATTAAGCTTCTTCAAGAAGACATAAATTATTTTAATGCATGGTGTAAAATAAATCATATGGACCTCAATATAAACCAATGTTCTCAAATATCATTTTCCAAAGTAAAAGAACCAATATTTTTCAATTATTCCATTAATCAAATTAATGTGAAAGTTGTTAGTGAAATAAAATCCTTGTTGTTGCACTGGATAATAACCTGTCATTTAAAGGACATATGTCAAACATGATTTCTTGCTCTCTTAGGATGCTAGGTTTTCTAGTTAGATCTGCAAAGGACTTTTCGATTTTTACAATAAAAAAACTCTATTGTGTTCTTGTTCTGAGTATTCTTGAGTACTGTTCAAATATCTGGAACCCTAGTTATATAACTCATGTTAATGCGATAGAACGTGTCGAAAACAAGTTTCTAAGATTTATTGGTTATAAATGTGCTATAACAGAGATGAATATTGTTATGGAGAATTAAGAACATTACTCAATATTGACACTTTGGAAAGGAGAAGAATAATTCAAAATATTCATCCAATATTCTCAAAGAGACTTAAATATATGACCAAAGGGGGAGAAAGTAAAGTCTCACAAATTTTTTGACTTAACTTGATTTGTGAGACTTTGACTTTGAGTTTACTTTCTCTCCCTTTGGAGAAGAATAAACCTCGAGACAACTTTTTTGCATAAAATTATAAATGGAACAATTGATTGCTCTGATTTTTTAAATCTTATATGTCTAAATGTACCTAATAGAAGAAGCCAATACATAAATGTTTTTCATATTTCTTATCATTCAACAAATTATGGCAAAAATATTTCTATTTCCAGAATGTTAAGAAATGCAAATACTATGCAACAAACTATATTTTTTTAATAATTTAGAGGCTAGTTTTAAGAGGTCAGTAAAGCAGGTTGTAATGTGATATTTGTTTTATATAAATTATTTTGATATAAATTTTAATATTGTAGGTACTTTAAACTTTAGTAGTGGTTGTGTGATCTTTATCTGTTATTTTATTACCATATATGTATGTATGCTATAATTAGTCTATTTATTGTAAAATGGTAATGCCGTAAATAAATAAATAAGTAAGTAATGCTAAACATCAAAGTAGTAATTTTTATTATACGGAGCAAGTGAGTGCTTGTATCTATTGTAAGCTTTTTTCTTTAGTTTTATAATTTCTTTGATTGTGTCACTTATATATGGTTTAGGTCGTGTTCTAAGCTTTATAGTTTTTAAAGGCGCAAAGTAATCAAAGATTTCAATTAATTGCTTGTTCAGCATTTCAACGGAGTTGTCAGTAGAGCCTTGGGTCAATATTTGACCAAAATCAGAATTACTCATGAAAGCATTAAACAAACTTTTTATCCAAATGTCTAAAATTTCGCTTCACCGTAACAGCCAACCACAGATATTCAAATCAAAAAAAGTTGTGTCAACAGTTGTACAAGATAGGCCGTTAGCAATATAAGCACACAGTCCACCGGCACGCGACACGCGGTCTTTACAAAATAGCTGATAACCTGGTATACTTATTATACTCTCCGGGTAAATCTTGGGTAGCCGCGTTGTAGTTACTGCAAGTATGTGATATTTCTTGGCATCGACCAATTCTCTAAGATCACTAAAGGAAGGAAAAAGAGACCGAATATTAACATGAGGAATACTAAAATGCTGCGACTGAATTTCAGCTGGCATATGTCTTGATATCTTAAAATTTTTATTTTTTATGTTGCTAAGGACTTTGCGCTAAGGAAGTATGATTAACCGTAGAGATATTACCTGAGCATGGAATAATTGTGTTATTATGATCACTTAATAAACTTTGCGAGAAAACATCATTATCATCCAAAATGACATTAAGTGGCGCAGAAGACCGGATAGGTCTTCTGCAATCAATAGTTGCAATCTGAAAATTAGTGGCTATGATGTTAATAAAAGTTAAACGTTTTCTAGAGCTACAGTCATTCATTACCCTTTAATTTTACCATACAAACCAATTCACCCACAAAATTTGAGTTATTAAAATCAACATATGAGATTTGACCAGGAATAACCCTGTTTAGCCGAAAAGCATATATGTAGTCACAATAAGTCATTTAAACCTGCGCTAAAGACCATTTGAAGTACTAGGCAAACATTCTGTGATTTGAGTACATAGGGCGAGTATTTGAGTACAATAAATGATCCTATTCTTGAATCTATAAATAAATTGGTCACCTACCGTTACAATTTGTCTTTTTTTTTTGTTTTTCGGTTTTTTACTTCCGTGGTAGTGACGTACACTGAGATCGTAGTCCTCTTCACTCATTTCCATATATATACTCCTAGCATTCGACAAGTAATCAGTAGATGTAGTGGTGCCAAGCCAGTTTCTCTTGGAGATTCAGAGAGACAAGCCCTAGGAGTAGACTGTTTGTTTTTAAAACTGTATGTTTGCAAGTCCTGTGTTTCTTTGTTGGTAGTGTACCATGTTGCATAGACGTTGATATGTCGTTTTTAATAGGGCAACCTGGTTCAAGTATGAGTGGTTATCAACCTCCAGCAGGCGGATAGTTGACACCATATTTCTGTTCAACTCATTTAAATCAGCAAGTTCCTTTTTGATGTTCAGGATTATATCGGATTTTAATTTCCTGTTCCAAAAGATTTTGTCTTAAATCCAAGGCTTCTTGGGTTTTCTGTTTGAGTGACTCTACCAATTTCTTCTCATTCTCCTCTATTTCGTCTTCTATGTGAGTAGTCAATTGTCTCTGTCTTTGACATGCATCTTTCAAGTTTTTCATTTTTAGCGGTTTTGACTGAAAAAATAAATGCTAATAGAATATATACACATTTGTTATTTATTTTACATGTTTTATGTGGAGTTGCTGACGTTTAGTGGTTTTTTTTGCCAAAAAAAATGTAATCCTTTTTTAGTAATTCACTCATCGTACTTTGAAACTGTTTAGCTGACAAAAAATACATTTAGAATATACTTTTATCTCCGGTTATAATCAAAGTCTTTAAACTAATGGGTGATAGATATGATATTCTTATAGATGAAATTCTTTACATTTTTGGTGTATAAATAGAAATGTGCTATTATTACCTATTAAGGTACAATATTGTATATACAAAATCCTTAAATATATCCCAGAAGGCATTAATGAAATTTAAAAACAGACCGATCATAGAACAAAGGTAAAATGTATGAGTAAAACATTTCAAAAAGCAAAAATTGCACATTTTGCTTTTTAAAAATTTAAGTATAGAGAGTGTTCTAAACAAAGAAATAAATTTGACATAGAATAAACCGCAGTAAACAAGAAACCAGATAAGTATTATTAAGTTAAATATGTCGTTAAAATATTCTTTCACGCTATATTATCCTCTAGGCAATGGCAATCATTTGAATTTACATTTAAATTGCATGGCCAATGCTACAGAGAGGTTTGCACATATATGTATAACACATAACGATAGTGCTGTTGTTTCTCTAGGGCAAGAAAAACAATCTATTAGGTAGATAAAAACTATGAGGCACTGAAAAAATTCCAAACAAAGATACTATAAAGAAATTTAATTTAAAGCATATATCCACGCAAAACTTGTCATGATAAATCATTTAATCTTTTTATTTTAAACTAAACTCAACTTGTTTCTATTTTCATATTAACTAAAGCCATTCTAAATTTGTTTTACATATTATAGAGTAGTTTGGAACATGACGGCTCAGTATCCATTCGTCTACTTCATGCGTTAAATAGAGAATCAGAACCAATCTTTACTGATCGTGGGAATATTACCATACACAGCTTACGCGTAGGTCAGGCGATAGTAGATCAGAAACCACTTCCTGAGGAAGAAAAACTAAAAATTCAGGTATATTGTTTTATGATAATATTATGATACAATGAATTTATTAATTTTTTCTTTTGTCAGATTTTAGCTAGAAATAATGATTTTTACAGGATAAAGGCTATTGTTGTTGCAAATGATGGGTCAGAAAGGTCATTTATTTCCACTTCAAAAGCTGTAAGTATATTAGTAATTAGCAAGTTAATGGTTTCATAAAAATCTTCGTATCGTTATGACTTTAAATAAACTCTTTCTTTTCTAGTGTATGTTAGCAGAATCCGAATTAGATGACAAACTGATAGTCTCTTTAGACTATATGGGTAGAGTAGTTGGTATTACTTCTGTGATAGCTTCAAAAGCGGCTTGTGAGGGAGCTGATGTGCCACTTGAAAAGTTAAAGGAATTCACCACCACTGTTTATGTTCGGCATACTGAAGCTGGAGCAATGTGCGTTTTATCCTGTAGGGGATAAATATAGTAAATTTATATTTTCATATTTTTTAGACCGGACACCGCTTCTTTCGTACAAAAATTGGAAAGGGAAAAGGAAGCACAGGAAAAGGGAGAAGTCAAAGATAACAGATCATTTTTGGCCAAATATGTAAGATTTTGTTGAGAAAATTAAAACAAAATATGATTTAAAAACATTTTAGTGGATGTATATACTTCCGGTGGTAGTGGTGATGGTGATATCTTCAGCTACCAACCCAGAAGCCCAAGGTGGGGGTGGTGGTGGTGGTAGAGGAGGACAATAAATTATTTGGAGTGTATAAGTTAGAATAGAGGTAAAGATATGTGTAGATTCAATTATTGTTTAAATAAATTATGGATAATATAATAAAATAAAGGACAGTTATGTGGCTTAATTATTTAGCAAATTTAATTTCTTTATTATTAAAATAAAAGAGTACAACTAATTTTAATATTACTGTAGTAAGAATTAATTACAGAAAGCAATTTTTAAATAAGTGAAATTTGCAAACTAGTAGATTTTTTTTCTCTTGATTTAAAAGGTAAAACAGAAAAAACGATGAACATCGTGTTTTTCGTTTTTCAGAAAATGTGAAAAATGTACATTTGTTAAATAAATGTTCTATGTAATGTTACATAAATCAAAAGATAATAACTTTCTTATTTATTATATTTAGTTATTTTTATATTTCAAAGCCAACTTGCCTAAATTTGGTAAAATTATTATTATCTCTATAACTTTTTGTCATTTCTAGGTTTAGGCTATTAGTGTAAATAAACCTTATTATTAAGAACATTATTTTCTTTTTATTTATGTAAAAATATACAGGGAGTTCTATTTAACAAAAATACATTTTCTCGAAAACGCGATGTTCAATTAATGGTTAAAGTTCAGTTCAGAGATCTATTAGAATCCACAGAACACAAATATACATATAGAGTGGTGGTTGCATACAAACTGATACAAATTCTTCTGACAAGTCAGCTAGCGTCCTCTCGCTTGGCAATGGAAACTGTTGTAACTAACTTGACAGTTTGACGTCCCTAATTGGACCAATCAAAATGGTAGAAAGGCGTGGCCAAATTGAGGCGGGAAATCAAATTTCATTTAATCTGACAATCTTATCATTTAATCGTAATATCTAAAGCAAACGCCTAATCAAAAAGGTTACTTATAGAGAAAATAGTCTTTTTGATTAGGTGTTAGCATCAGATATTGATCTGAATAAAAATAAAACTTTTCAGCTTTATTTTACATACATATCTAAATGGGTTAATTTACTGCAATAAATTGACAATAGTGTACGACATATCACCAATTGGACAAATGAAAATAAAACAATGTTTTTCTTTAATACATTCATTATTTAATTTTCCTGAAAAAATTTCTTAAAATGATATACACAATATACAATAATTTATTATAACAGACATTATATAAATTAGAATTAATCTAAAAATGTTTTAAAGTATTTTGTTAACACTGAACTACCCTAATTTTAAACAGATTAGAAAAGGTTGTCAACAGTTTTGTGCTATTTTCTCATAATACATCTAAAGGCATTCCCGTTAGATTAATAATATTCTCATTTTATTTAAACATAGATTCAATAGAGGATGAATTATCCTTATTTAATATGTACTTGTATCAGTTTCCCAAAGAAAAATTAAACAGATTTTCAAATTTAATTAAAAATTCTATAGCAGAGTATTATCTAAAGAAACAATACAGAGTGTCCCGAAATTACATCGCAATATTTTACCAGCCGCATCAAAAATTGTTTTTCGAGTTCAATTGTTTTTTTTAATGTAATTGAATAGGTAAAAAAAAGGAACAATTAATTTATTACATAAAAAAAAAACATAAAAACACCAAACAAAAAAGCACAAATTACAACAAATGTTCAAAGTGGTTTCCATTTTGGTGAAGACACAATGCCTACGCGTTATTGCACGAGTAGCCCTTAAAACAAAAAATGGATTTATCTTTATTTCATTAACAGCCCAATTAATCCTTTGCATCAGGTGTTCACGGGTATTTATCTCTACGGCATATACCAACTCATTTAAATGTCCCCATAAATAATAATCTAACGAAGTTAGATCTGGAGATCGAGGAGGCCAATATAGGACCACCTCGACCAATCCAACGTTCAGGAAAATGGTTATTTATCCACTCACGCACAATTGAACCAAAATGAGCAGGCGATCCGTCTTGTTGAAAAATCATGTTTTGGCGTAAGATAAGAGAAACTTCTTCCAGAAGCTCCACAAGATTATTTTCCAGCATATGAAGATAATTCTCCGAAGTTAGCCGATTGGGTAATTCTATCGTGCCAATAAGTTGGTCCCCGATTAATCCCGCCCACAAATTTACCGAAAACCTTCTTTGAAAATTACTACGCCTTATGGCTCTTGGATTTTGATCTGCCCAAAAATGCATATTATGCATGTTAAATGAACCATTTCGTGTGAAAGTGGCTTCGTCCGTCCATAAAATGAAAGAAATTAAGTTTGGATTATTAATTACCCATTGACAAAATTGGATCCTCAACGGAAAATCGTCTGGCTCTAAATCTTGGACCCGCTGGTAATGAAACGGATCGTAACAATAAGTAATTTTTTTATTACTTACTATAGAGCGAGGGATATGTGTGGCTCTTGACACATTTCTTATACTTGCCCCCGGATTTTCCTCAAAAACATTTAAAACATTTTCTAAATTATAATCTTCTTGTGGTCTGCCTTGTCCACGAGCTCTTTGAAAACTTCCGTTATTGCATAAATTTCGGTGAGTGTTTATATAAACTTGACGATCTGGAACATGTCTTGAGGGAAATCTTCGGCGATACTCACGGACAGCCGCTAAAGAACTGCCATTACACAAACCATAAACAAAATGCATGTCAGCTAACTCTTGATTTGTAAATCTATCCATAATTTTTGAAAAATGAATCACAAAAAAGAACTAATTTACTTTGCCAAAGCAAATTTAAAAAATGTGAAATGTCAACAAAACGTTAAACAAAATTTAACAAATAAACTAATTCTCAACAAACACAGCCAACTATTATTTTACAAGATGTTATTTGTAGTTACTTTTTGAAATACCAATTCATGATTTATTAATAATTGATTTTTTCAAAAACGGAAGCTCCTATCGAAATTAGACAAGAGCACCTTTTTTATGTAAAAATGTTTGTTCTTTTCAATTCTAATACCAAAATTATCACGGAGTTGCTAGAAAAAAAGTTTTAACAATTTAAACTTTACCGACCACTTATTTTACACGACCCTGTCTGTATACATTTTGGCAAAAATGGTTGCAATATCAGTTTTTAATAAAACCAATAGTAAATGTTGAAAATTTCAAAAGATTACAACTAGGCGTTCCGGATATATTAACAAAAAACCATCTTTAACATGATTCATAAAACACCCTGTAACTTAAAAACGATGCACTTTTGAACCATACTGTATCTGGACTTTTTGTCTTATTTTTAGACAAAGATGCGGCTGGTAAAATATTGCGATGTAATTTCGGGACACCCTGTATATCCATCTACAAAACAAAATAAACTCTTTGAAAATTAAAACAACGTATTAGTATAAACATATATCACCTACATAATATTATATATATATATATATATATATATATATATATATATATATATATAGTTTTTTAGAGTATATATATATATGTATATATAGTATATGTATATATATATATATATATAGTATATGTATATATATATATATATTTGTTGATCTCTTATAATACTAACATCATATCTTCAAACTATAATATTAATAAAAACTTAATTGAAGGATAGATGTTTACATAAAATAAAAAAAAAACTCTTAAAAAAACACAAGTTGTAAGAAAAATATTAATTCTGATCCATTCCGGGTGCTCAGGTCCCTTAGTCTCTATACCTATGTCTTGTCTCGATGAACACAGGAAGTGGTATGATACGAGCATGAAATAAAATAAAAAAATAGGCAGTGCAAACCTATAAATCAATTTACTAAATGATTCATGTGAAAAAAAGACAAAATAAATGTTTAAATAAATATGTATTGTAGTGTAAAGCCAGCAGTATCAGCATTATTAAAATTTGTGGAGAGAACTGATCAGAAGAAATTCTATAGCTCAAAGTCTTAATAAAATTTACAATTTTTTAAATATTTTATTACTATGTTTCTCAGAACCATTTAAAATATAGACGCTCTTATATCAAAGAAATTTTCAGAAAAAATTTAATCAATTTTTAATTGTGGAATAGAAAATGAGAGGCCGGACATTTTGTAATATGTATTTATCATAATCAAGTTAAAAATTAAATACTTGAAGAGTGAAACGTCTTCATTGAAATCAACTGAATTTGATTTTATTAAAGACTAAAGATTGACAATACAAAAACATAATAGTAATAAATAAAATCAGATTTTCTTTGAAATTGCTTGCTGCAAATCAATTAAAATATTACTCCCAATATTGAAAGAGAAGTTTTTAGAAAAAAAGTCATGAATTTAAAATAACATCCTTAAAACAAATAGCAAACTCAACCCACGCTTCCATTCATTAAATTGAAATGAAAAACAAACTCAAATCACAGCTTAACTACTTTTGTAGTTAAGCTGTGCTCAAATAGTTTGACAATGACAAATGATGTTCTATCAGTCAATGTCAACAACTGTCTGTCAGCTGCCTGTCAATTTTGCCAAGCAAGATGGCCGAAAGACGATTCCGATTTTCACTATACAAGCTTCATATTCATACACGTGTTAGAATCTTTGATGTGTCGCAGATGCCGCACTAACTAGTCCGTGTGCCTATGTCGTATTTATTGTCGCATGATATACATGTTTAAATGGCAAAATTTTATATAATTTATCTATAAAATCATTTTAAATATACGTAAAACCCAATGTTTTATACAATTTTTTATTTTTCTATCGAAAATGTCCATTTTTAGAAAGAAAATAATATCACAAGAAAATAATAATAAAAAATTGACCGCGGACTAAAATCCAAGCATCTTACAAAATATTTTAAACACATCCAGCACTCACAGACTTGTCACCTCTTTTTAGGCAATATATTAAACAAAGATAAAACACCTGCATTCTGGCGATTCTTACTTTAGGCTGTGCAAGTGATTGTGTATCTCTCTCTATCCCACTGATTTTGAGAATTACGGGGCCGTATCCAAATAAATTTTTGGGCTGTTTTTGTATTACTTTCGACGTGTTTTTAAAGAGATCTTTAAGGATATGTCTGTGGCCTTTCAAATAGTTGGGAGGGGGGTCATGTGAGGTTATTATTATTTGATGGGTTTTGCCGGTTTTGCTTTTTACACGTTTATGAAAGTGGAGAATTTAGAATTTGTCCTGTATTCGTCTAAATTTTTTGCAGTTTTTAGTGTGAGGAAGTGTATTTTGAGTAACTGTTTCCTTCCTTTATGGAAGAAACTGCTAAAGAACAAAGGCAAAAAAACAGAATTTAGAAAATTGTATAACTCTTTGGGTCAGATTCAAAAGAGTGGTTAAATTTATAAAAGTATTTAGTATCCTCACTGTAGTTTTAGGATCCAGTATACTTAAAATGTAGTGTTTTGTATAAGATTTTTAGTTTTTAGTATAAGCATTTATTTTTGTTAATTTTCATCTAATCTCTCTTAATATGCACAATAACTAAATATGAGGCAAACAAATTAATAAATATTACATTCAGGATCTAAAGTGTGTTTTTTTATAAGTAAAACTTGTGTCTTTTATAGGCATTAGATATAGACAGCTAGATGATTTTTAATGTAAAAGTTTATTTTAAAAAATATACTTCCACTTTTCTGACTACATAATTACTTTTTATCAAAAGAAGTACAGTCAAAAGTGGTACTAAATATAGAGATGGGGGTTTTCACGAGTATATTATTATAATAATATATCATAATATGTATTAATTAAAAAAAAAACAATAATAAAAGACATTGAATATGGCAGCCAAAATCCCCATTAACAATCAATACCAAGTAAAAATAAATCTCAATACCCAAAAAAAGGAAATGTATAAAATTTGAAGACAAACCAAGACATTTTACCCTTTTGTGTCAAAAAGTAAATATTTAATGCCTTAATCCACAGAATAAATGGGCCTAAGTAATTCGTATCACCTATTCTCTCATCACTTGTTATAAACACCACCCCACTGATGGCGCTGAAAACTAAACATATTAAATTAACATTTTTGGTTAAACTCATTTTACGTACTTAAATCTTTTATTTAAATTAAATATTATCTTGCCATCAACTATCCTGAATTTCTAACTTGATAAAACTAAACCCAAAAATCCCGAATAATAAAGTTTTAAATACAAATAAATTTTAAGGCTGGACCTGTGCAACTTTTCACGCTTGAATGGCTGTGACTGAGGTCAGACGTCTAACAAAATAGTACGAGGGCGCATGTAGTCAAATTTTCTGAATCAAATGTATAAATTCTTAAAAAAATGCTTAAAACATTTATTTATTTAATGGAATGATAAATATAAAATATATTAAAAATAAATATCGCTTAGGATATTACTTTATGACTTTTTCCACATAAAATTTTCCGATTTAAACATGCATGTCATGTGACAATACAAGCAACACCGGCACACGGACTATTCGCGGCACATCAAAGATTCTAATAGCAAAGTATATAGATTTCAACAAATGTTAGACTGTGCTAATAGATCTCTGAACTGAACCACAGATGTAAATAGCTCCGCACGGAGTTACCGCGGAGCTATTTACATCTGTGACTGAACTATATTAGAATATTGCTCAACAGGATTGTGTGACTTTAGGTAAGGTAAAGTCACTCAGAATGCAGACCATTTGGTTATAAATGTGCTCAGCAGTTTAACCGAATAATTAAACTGTCTGAAACTGAAGACTAACAAAACTAAGAACTGAGTTCTATAGCTGCCTTGTGATGGCATTATAGACATGGGAACTGCTATTAAAAGTCCCCTAAGGTTTTCAGCATTACCTGCAGCGGTTATCCGCTGACAGCGGTATACATGTTAATAGGGGAATTATATTATCGTAGGAGGATGATGAATTCCATTTTAGGAGCAACTGCTTGGTCCTAAGACTATGGATATTTTAATAATAAATAGTTAAGCATTGTGGAGATTTCAACTCTGTAAAATGTTTTATTTTTTTCAATCTGGTAGCCTCTTGACCTATTTCATAGTAATATAATTCTCATGTGTGTTTTTTTAATTTGGGTCAAATAAAAAGTTATAATTTTTTATTTGACCTTAGGTAAATTAGGCTCAGAAATGTTAAAGAGCAATAGATTAGTGTCTCTGATCGTTCACTTTATTAAGCAGTCCAACATTAGAAGAGGACCTATTGTTATTTATGACCTATTGAATAAGAATGTGATGATGAAAAAGTGTTTATGACACGATTTGTAGTTTAAGAAGAGTTTATTTTTTGTTTTTAAAAGTTCGTATTTTTATCCGGATTTCTAAAAATATTTACATAGATAAATAGTGAAGAAGCTGATAATAGAGTAATCAGGAAAACGTCTTGAATAGTAAATATATTTGAAATAATTGCGGATTCAAAAATTAATCAATATTATATAAATATAAACATAGCTATTATTGTTACTTCGTCTGTCTGTGCTACCATAGTAAAATACAAAATATCTAAATATTGTAAGGTTACAATGATATTGTAAAAAATGGCCCTTTAAAGATTTTCACAAGGGCCAATTCTAAGAATATTATATCTCTTAGATTTCCCATAAGAGGTTTTATTTATATGAACTCTGTAAATATTTATAAGAACCAAGACTTTTTTAATAAATATATAATTTATATGTATGGTCAAACTGAGATCAAATGGTTGAAACGAATGGTAATAACCATATCTTCTTTTTCCTTCCAGAACGTGATAGACTTTCTAGCATATCTTTTAGTTATTTTATCGATTTCTGTTAATCATCTCAGCTGTTAATTCAAGTCACTGTTTTGGTTTTGATTTTCTCCTTTATTCTATTACTTCTACAAAGAATAAACGAAGCATGGAACCAAAGGAAATGATAATGAGCCATCTGCTGCCGATGTGGTTGGAATAATTGGTTATATCTGAGAGTTTGTTATGTTAGTTTCACTTTTAAAGATATTGATACTGAGAATGAATTATTTAGCTGATTTATAAAAATATTTTAATATATATATTTTTTTAAAACAAAGAAAGGCTGCCTCTGCAACTGTAGTCGCTCTTTAAGTTGGTCACAACGTAAATTGTTGTATTTATATATGTATATTTTATTCCTATATGTTATACTTATTATTAGGTTTGTGGCTTCTTGGTTTAAATTTTGTATAATGTAGAATTTCTTTTTTGTGAGAGGTTTAACTATACCAAGATCTACTTGAAAACTAAATAGATATATTTCTCACCATTTGGAATATTGCTTATCTTTGCAGAGCATGATAACAGTCAGACCTTGTATGCGTTAGTTGAGATAAATAGTCCTATAAAAACCTGTATAGTTTTCAGTCTATACAAAAAATATTAATAAAATTCTTCATATTCATTTTAAGCTGAAAAATGGTGGTCAGATAACCCAAGTAACAATTTAGGTTCTAAAAAGGTTATAAATAACTCCTAGAACCTGTTTAAGAAAAATTATTGATTATGCCATTAAGCACAAACAACGTTATTTATTAGCCCGCATAACCTCCTGTAGTAAAAAAAGGCCCAGCCCTAAAGAGGTTGTCGTTGCCAATAGGCCCTGGCCAATTTGAAACCAGATCGCATATCACAGAACCTATATAGCTAATAGAAATAACCTTTATCGAACCCGAAGATGCCTAAAAGTAACATGTGTAGAACCTGAAAGCTTTTACGCCTACCTGTTTACAACCCTTTAGCAAAGTCCTTTTAGACTTTTGGGTGGTTATATAGTTTGGCCTGTTCGCCGGCTTTTGGCCTTTCAGATACATATTGAAGTATTAAAATTTTGTCATTTAGTTTTAAATATGGTATTTCAGAGATGCCAAAGTATAAAAATCTGACCTTTTAGTTTTAAATATGATACAGCCAGGGTAAAAATAAGACAACGCCAAAATAAAAAGCAATGGCGACATTTTCAGTAAGTATGACTTTATTTTAGAAAAAAATATATTATACTGGAATAGATAACCGATTTTCATTGCGCACACCAGTTTCTTGAAAAAGTTGGGTATAATTTAACTGTAAAACACGCGCGCCTTTGATATCTTACAAATTAAACATTATTCAGTGCCAATAAAAAATTAATATATTTTTATTTCTGAGATGCTTTAGTGATAATATGTACTTAAATGCTCCAGTGTCTTTATATATTATCTAAATTGTTTACATATTACATTATTTTTGCCTGTATTTGAATAGCTTATAAAAATGGAAGAATTACATTTTTTCTTCAAAATGGACGCCTAGCAGGGTATGCTTTTAAGCTGCTATAATAACTTAAGTAAGTATCAAAAGCTATGTCGTAGGACAAAAGGCTTAAAAAAATGCCAGTGGGTTTTAAAAAAAGCTAAAACTAGCATCTTCCAGGACTTATAGGCCACTTTTAATAACCAATTAGCTGGCAAAGTCTGGGCGAATTTCAATAAATGGCTTTTAGGCATTTAGTAGGATCTATTGGCATTATTTATTACTACGCGGGATTTCTTGAGTCTTCTTTATTGCAATTCAGTTTGCGTTTGGTTTTGGTGGTTCCAGTTACTGTGAAAATAAAAGTGTGTTTTTTTATCGTTCAAATTGCATACAGGGCTGTATTTAGGTACATAAAAAGGTAAGTTCATGTTAGTTCATATAATAAAGATAGGCAAAGCGATTTTGATAAAGATAAATACAGATTTAGAAAAAGAGAGTTTAGAGGTTATGAGTACCAAATCATTTTTCTCTTAACACACCCATGCAATATTTCAATTCAAAGTATATTAGCACCACAAAAAATCCCAAATCCCAATCTTTTAAATCAAGTGCCCAATCTTTTAAATCTTGACTAAAATCAAATTTCTTAAAGTCATCAAGTTCATCATCTTCATTCCAATCCATCGATGAACTTGGTTGTTCTGAAGCCAGTTTTTCAGCCACTGGTACTGGCATCGTGAATATCTGATTCTAGAGGTGAGAGATATCTACCAAAATTGTCAATATTTTATTTGTCATATTTACTTGACCAGTTGTAATTCGTTGGAAATTTCGCTTCACTTTTCTTTTAAAATTACCACTTCTTACAATTTTGTGCCAAGACATCCCTGTATTCTAAGAATAAATGACGTAGGATTTAATAGTCGCGACCGTCCGCAAACTGTGTTTTATTGTGACTAGTTGGTTAAACCTTATCCTATAAAGTTATCTTATTATCCATATGACTTTTAGCAAGTCCTTTAGGTGTTAAAAAATGCTATATTTTCCGGAATAGGGCGTATAAAGTGCCAAATAGTTAGGCAATTGATTCAAGACCATATGGTTCTGAATAGGTAATTTTAATGCTAAAATCGTTCTACATTGGAATTTTGATTGCCAAATTAATGCTGAAATATAACCTCTCCAAAACCTTATTATCTCAAAACCATCAAGCCCTCGTTTATGGCCATAACAACGTTATTGTTGACACTTGACTAGAACTAATTAGATTTTTAATTTACCTAAGGTTCCTAGGAACCTATTAGCACAAAAGTTCCTATTAGCACAAAATTTAACCTAAATAGTTCCATCAAGCAAGCCAATGACTATTGCAGAACCTTGGTGCGGCTAAAAGGCAACTTTAAAAACCAACTGGTTGAGAAAATGTTACTTGGGAATTTAACCTTAAAATTGTGTAAGAAGTTTTACCATAGAAAGAAAATGTTACCATATTAGTTAAAGCTATTTAGTTTCCAATATATCAATCGTTATAATTCCAAGGCCTTTATAAAATGAAGATTATGCCTATAATACTTTTTTTAATCTTTGCTGGCTATTATATATAGACTGAAAGGAGGGATAGGATATGGTATGATTTTGCAAAAAAAAGTTATATGATGAATATACGAGGGCGGGTCAATAAGTTCGTGACTTTTTGAATTTCCCGCCCTTTAATGGAAATGGCAACTCGGCTCCTGTCAACAGAGAACTGTCAGTTAACGCCTGTCAAAATTTGAACAAGTTGCGTCATTTAGTTTGTGTTTGACAGCTGTTAATAGCAGACTACCACTCGTTTTGAGAAGAAAATGGAAAAAAGTGAAATGGCTCGGCGGAAAGAGATTTGACTCCAACGACGAAATCATCTCTCAAACAAATGCCTATTTTGATGACCTCGACAAATCATATTTTTCCGAAGGGATAAAAAAATTGGAGAAACGTTGGACTAAGTGTATAGAACTCAAAGGAGACTATGTTGAAAAATAAAATAACTTTTTATATAAAAACCTATCTTTTATCCAAAAAGTCACGGACTTATTGACCCGCCCTCGTACCATGAAATATTTTTTATACTTTTGGCTCTTTACCGGTCTGGTATTTCGGCTTTATTATCCTCAGCTATCTCTCTAATGGTAATAATTAAAGTTATTAATATTTTAATTTATTACCTAAAAAATATATATTTAATTTGCAATTTTTAAAGACCAAAGGTTTAAAAATGTGATATTCTAATAATAAAAAATGGAATTAAAAAACATTAGGTTAATCATAATTTTTATGCTTAGCTGCATGAAAATGATTTGACAATGAGGTAGGGCAAAGTCAGAATTAGACATTTTCCTAGTTGCTAATTAATTATTGAACTTGCTATTTATTATTGAACTATTTCATTAGTACCAAGTGTTATATTGTGTGTGCTATTTAAAATCGTTATCCACCGGCCATCTTTTGATAATTTATGAACTCAATCACATATCAATAGGCTTCGTGGCTTTACTTATTTATCCAAAATGACCGATTCATTATTAACAAGTGTCATATATGCGATTCAGGGTAAATAAAAGATATGTAAGTATTTTCATTTTTACAGATTTTAATTTTTTTAGCAATTGAGTGCATTAATACATTGCCCACGTGTCCCCTTAAAACTAAGTTTAAATAGTCTATTTTAACTAAGTTCAACCAGTTTATTTTAAGTATTAAACTATTTCACAGTTTAGATAGTTTCAAACATTTATCGTGTTATAGGATTTAAAAACAAGATAGCTAGATTAACTACTTTTGTTTAATTGGATGCAATGCGCATGAATAGCATGTGAAATATGATCAACCAGATAAATTTACCGGTGATGATTTTATACGATGATGATTTTACCTATTAATTATGATTGAAGATGAAGTTAAAGTAATTTAATTTTGACACTCTAGACTATACAGCTATCTTCAAAATTCAAATACATAATCGTGATAATCACTGTATTACTAAGCAAAGTAAGTCAAACAATGTGCTGGGCTTATCTTTATTTGTTGGCCTTTTTAGTGCAACTATTGATTTGATCTTGCAAATGGTTTTTAATATTTGATATTTTAAAGATGCAATGTGCAATTTTATTTAATATATGCTACGAAATTTTAAAGTCAAACTCCTGAAAAATCTTGTCAACAAATCTAGAAATCTAATATTTTGTCAGTTTATAATATCAATGCCAATACCCAACTTTCCCCTATCAGCTAATTCTCAAACATTTAAAAAACTTTCAATCACAAATTCACTTAGGATTTTCAATAATATTTCCGGTAACCCACATCAATCAAACAAAAACCAACCCAACACAATTATTTCTCTCACAATACGAAGGGATGGACAATATTTTTTCAGTGCTCTTTTCAAAACGGTGCAAATTTGTAGCATTCTATAAACTTGAATGGCTGGAGTTTCAATGCGGGCTAAATATACAGTATCGGACAAAATTAAAGCAACTTTTGAAATATTTGCATAAATTGTTTATATTGAATTCCCTACAAAATATTTTATTAAAGTGTGTTTGCCAGACAAGAATATTGTTTGTTTGCTGTACAGTTTTTTTTTGCGTTTCAAAGTCGAGCTAAAAAAGAATCATAAAAACAATCTGCGAAAAAATTAGAGCAACCTAAAAACAAACTGGTTTTAGTATTGTATATGAGATGTGCAGTTGTGAGGTTTTTATTTGAAATATGCCGCGTGATGTCCATTATTCCATTGAAACTAAAACCGTTGATTGAAAAGGGAACTCTTCAATCAACGCTAAAACAAAAAATGATTGATTTATCTAGGAAAAAGCAAGTATGGATATTAACTACATTTGGGGTTCGAAAGACGTTGTATCAAAAACTATTAAAAATGACCGAATCCGAGATAGGGTAATTTGATGGTGATTGATTTGATGGATTGCTGCCTTATGCGGAATGGGAAATGCCCCTAAAATACATTCCAATATGACAACGACCCAAAACATACCGCTAAAATTGTAAAAGAGTGGTTTACTAAGTAAAAAATTAATATTTTAAAGTGGCAACCGCAATCGCCAAACCTAAATCCTATAGAAAATTTATGGGAAATAGTGGAAAAACGTGTTCGTCGATCACAAATACATAACGCGGATCATTTATTCGAAGAAGTCCGTTTAGAGTGGAATTCCATAGATGACGTAATAAACAATGTGGTAGCTTCAATGCCTAAAAAGATGCGATGAAGTTATTAGGAACAATGGGTACTGGATAAAATATTGATTTTTGTAGTTCTTTGTACAGTTTAATTTAGAAAAAATATTAAGTTATTCTAATTTTGTCCAATACTTACATTCCATTCTAACAACATGGAATATAAAAAACTCGCAGATGGAATATGGAATATAAAAATTCGCAGAGAAAAAACGATAAATATATCTAACCCTTTACTTTCTAATATAATATCGTAGAATATCCCTTTAAAATCATAAACTTATATTTACTAATTCAATTCTCCTGATTAACTTCTATCAAAAATTGTTGTCAAAATTAACTCAAAATTAAAGGAGACAAATTGATGAACTGTAAAAAAAACATTTTTGATATTAATTTTTCATTTAATGTAGGCACGAAAAAATATTACAGCTCAATATAAAAGTAATTAAGTAGGGTTCGTTTAATTCGTATGCACAGGGCACCTAAAGAAGATGACCATTAGTAGTGTCTCGAAAACTGTTAGATACAAGATCGATTAAATTGATGCAAAGTTGCGTGATGAAATGCTTATTAAAATATCGTTCAAAAATAAAAAAAACGATTATTTCGTAGAGCAAAATAAATGACTTTTTTATGGCTACTTGGAAACGTCGTACTTATCATCCGTTTTGAATCACCATCATCTAGGATAAAAAAGTTACCTTTAAATAACGTAAGAA
The DNA here is from genome assembly GCF_022605725.1 of Anthonomus grandis grandis. Taxonomy (NCBI): domain Eukaryota; kingdom Metazoa; phylum Arthropoda; class Insecta; order Coleoptera; family Curculionidae; genus Anthonomus; species Anthonomus grandis. The sequence continues at coordinate 14,570,476 of NC_065550.1, forward strand.
AAATTAAACTGACTTTGAATTTTTGATTTTTTTACTAAAATCTTCGGATTTTTCAAAATTTTTGAACGGCATTTTAATAAACATAAAATTAGGCAACTTTTAGTCATATATATTGTATTATTCTAATTTTAACCCTCGAATTTATAAAAATAATATTTTTTTTATTCATAGAAAAGTTATTAAACATTGTCTTAAATAAAATCAAATATCTTAAATAAAAAGTAAACTTAGTCTTCGGTTTCACTTAAAAATGCAACATCGTTTTGCTAGCTTTAGATAAGATTAGTGAATCAAATCATGAAATCTCAATGAAGACAAAATATAAGCCCTAAATTGGTCATGCCATGAGACTTCTTACATATAGACTCATAAAGCCTCATTATAAGATTTAAAAAAACTCATCTTGTCGCCAGAATACTTATTTCTGTTACGCAACGTACGCAAGTGGGTAGCTTCCGGTGTGATGCATCCAATTAGAGAATTAAAAAAACCATACTACTAATGCTAAATGCTAGCAACGTTCAGTCAACCATCCATATTTAACAATACCCCACACCATTATGTTAAACGGCTAAAGGTAAATAGAATGTGTTGTCTTTTCATGGCTGCGATAAAAACCGGTAAAAAATAGTCAACGCAAGCAACGATACCAGAATGTAATGCATACCTGTACATGCACGTAATTGTAAACTATCTGTGCCAAGGTAGGGATCAAACTGCATTTAATTGCATCCAAGTTGTGTTTACGTATATGTTTGCCCAATTCTTTTAGATATATTATCTCGATGCAAAGTGTTGTATATTGCAATAAAATTTACGGTTGTTAAACAAGTTTTCTATATTATGTAGGTGATAGTAATAACCCTGGTATGTTTGTTATTTCAAATTGGTGGTTTTTGAAGAAATCACTTATTTTGATGGTTTGTTGATATTTAGACATATTGCTGTGTTTTAGTGAAAGTAAAGTGCAAAAAAATGGAATCTAACTGTTATGACTTAGGTAAGTTTGAAATTCCGATAAATAAATATGAAACTTGTCTGTAGGTGCTCATTTATTTGGTAATATAGCAACAATTTGAAAATTATTTATTAAGATTTTTTGCACTATTTACAGGTAATAGAAAAAAATAGGTTTCCAAAATATTAGTGAAATGGTACTTTTTATAAAATATATAATTCTGTGTATTAAATACTGTGTTAAAAGTTACTATTACACAAATAGAAAAAATACACAAATATAATGTTTACGTAAAACTTAACAAACCTTTGATGAACATCCTGAATTACCGAGTTCTTTGTATTTAGGGTATAAATTATGACAGTAACTTAAATATTTCTGAAACTTAGCACTGTTGCCTATTCTATATTAACATCTGTATGCATAGACTCCGTCAAACCGCGTCCTCCATGTCCTTTGCTGAAAAAGCTATCTGAAGAGTGAGAGTTAGAGGCAATATCGAAGTGAAATTAGGTAACATATCATTTACATCACCGTGAGTAATATAAATCTTTAATAAATAACTATATTTTTGTCCTCGAACTAATACTCATTAAATTCTATTTTGATTTAAAAAATTAAAAAAAGGTAGGTTCTTATGAAATCTTGGTAACATCCATCTGAAAGATGGAACAAATCCTTTGTAGATTCAAGAAATTCCAAGCTTCGTCTTTGAGTAGTTCGGACCTAGAACTTTGGCTTTAATAAGAAGCATTGTCGTCTCGTCTACCGCTTAGTTGCAACTTAGTTGAAAATAATGTTCATAAGATCATAAGAGATAATATCTCCTATGGAATACAAGTTCAATAAAGCTATTAAGATATTATTTTGTACTATACTATTTATTACTTGAACATATTAAAACGTTAATTCACAAAATATTAAAATATATGAACTTTCAAAGATGTAAACGCTATTGGATATTCCTCTTAGGCCAATCGTCAGCACCAGGATTACCTTGAGCAATTGACAGCTAGCAATTGACAGACTTTTTCAGGACTGCACTTTTCCTACAATAATAAAAAAAGTCCATATAACATTTTAATAAACAAATTAGAGATCTCTTGGAAACTAGTTCGAAGATTAAATTTTACTTGACAAGTAGAATTTACCTTATTGGTGTTAAATAGGTATATCTTATTTTAAGCGCAAAAAAAAATCTTTCAAGCAAAAAAAAACACTCTTATTCCAAAAAACCACTTCTTAAAAATTTGGAATGGCAATACCGCAAGCAGAAGCAGATGTCATTTTGCGAAATTTCATCTTGTCAAACGACTTTATGTTTACATTCGGTCTTTGTGAAGTTCTGCGTTTTTTTTTTTTTAATTTTTGGTTAAAAAAGGAAAAAGGGCGTATTTGAGTGTTTTTGTCAATTGTTAGATAGTAAAAACTTGTGCCGCACCAAGGTAAAAGGCGATTCAAGCAGATCTTTTCACACAAGTAAATAACGATACTGTCATAATATTATATCAAGGAAGAAACGGCATCATAAACGTAGAATAATACAACTTATTAAGAAAAATTATAAAATATTTAATCTTCATAAAAATGTTTTTTATTAGAAGTATGTATGTGTTACCTTTATTATTCTATTAAAGTACGTTCAAAAAACGTATAAAGAGTTTATAAACGGTAATATTGTTTATAATTAAAGCATAATCTACTCGTATTATTATTAAATATTTATTATGTAAATATTTTTTGACGAGGTCACTGGTAAGGATTTCTTGTGTCGGTGGAATCAACAATGCGATCGAGCGGCGTTGCCATGTTGTTGGCTTTTTCTCAAATATACGTAATCTGCATTCATTTTACTTTGTATATTGACTTCTTTATAAAGTCCATGTTTGGCGCCAAATAAAAAAAGGAGGAGCACGCATCATCAGAAATACCGTAGTCTGTACAGAAAGAAAATTAAAGCAGCAAAATTTAATTATTATAGGGATCGCTTAAATATGTCATCAAATAGACAAAGAGAGTGTTGGTCGATTATTAATGATTTTAGACATTGCCATAGAAAAGTATTTGAACCGGAGTTAAGACCTGACATTTTAAACGACTATTATTGTAATATACCTAATATCTTGCTCAAGGACATTCGTAGTACCATTGATCCCTTACGCTATCTTCAACAAGTGTCGGTTGAGCATTCATTTTTCTTTCATCCTGTCGATCTTACCGAAGTAAAAAATGAAATCAAATGCCTAAAAAACCATAAATCATCTGGATCTGATGGGATATCTTCAAGGCTGTTACTCTTTTTGCCTGATTCAGCCTTAAATGCTTTAGTTTCTGCCATAAACAATTCTTTACATAATGGCATTTTTCCTTCATGTTTAAAAGAGGCAGTGGTTATCCCTCTTCATAAGGGTGGAGATTTGGATCAGCCTTGTAATTTCCGCCCCATTTCTATTTTGTCTACCCTCTCTAAGATAGTTGAAAAACTTGCAAAAAGCAGAATTTTGTCCTTTTTACATCACAATGGCATTTTGTCTGCAAATCAGTTTGGATTTCAAGCCGGTAAAGGGACTCATGATGCTGTTTTTAGCTTTTTGGAGAGTGTCTATGTGTCCTTGAATTCTGGAGAGTCATCGGCGGCAGTGTTGTGTGATCTATCCAAAGCATTTGACTGTGTGGATCATGGAATACTGTTATCTAAGCTCGATAAATATGGTTTTAGGCGCGTAGCGTTGCGATGGCTTGAGTCCTATCTATGAATTGAATTCTGGAGAGTCATCGGCGGCAGTGTTGTGTGATCTATCCAAAGCATTTGACTGTGTGGATCATGGAATACTGTTATCTAAGCTCGATAAATATGGTTTTAGGGGCGTAGCGTTGCGATGGCTTGAGTCCTATCTATCAAATCGTACTCAGAAGGTTACAGTGTCTGGGCGTTTGTCTGCTTCTAGATCTCTAAAATGCGGCGTTCCCCAGGGTTCAGTGTTGGGACCACTGTTATTTTTACTGTATGTGGATGACTTGAGTTCACTGAAACTGCAGGGCAAGGTGGTTCAGTTTGCTGATGATACGACCATACTATGGAGCCATAAAAATTCTGATTATATTAAGACTTGTATCCTTGAAGACCTTCGGATTTTATCAGGGTGGTGTGCTTCTAACAGGCTCGTGTTTAATGTAAGAAAGACGTCTATTATGGGGTTTAAGTGCGATGTTCAGGGTCTGATGTTTGACGAAAATTCCCTCTTGCAGAATAAAGAGTGCTGCAAGTTCCTAGGAATTACCATCATTCATTACATCTTCATTACATCTTCTGGATGTTTTGCAGTAAGAATGGCAAAACAAGAGCTGGGAGGGGTGGTTGCTCGTTCAGTGTACTTTTCACTTATTGAATCTCATATTCGGTATGGCTTGCCTTTTTGGGGTTTAACCAATAAGGGGCTACTTAACATTGTCTTTGTTATTTAAAAAGAAGCTGTTAGATACCTGTGTTCTGCTAAGTTAAGAGATTCTTGCAAACCCCTTTTCATTTCTGAAAAAATCCTAACTCTTTTTTCACTCTTTATCTTAGAAACAGCTGCTCTTATTCACAAAATTCCCAAACTACCCTCTGACACTGGCCATTTGACTCGTCGTGTAAATGATGTTCCCCTACCTATTTCTACGTCTTCCCTTACCAAAAACTCATTAATTTACATAAGTAAAAAAATTTACAATCATGTTCCTCTCTGTGTTAGACATATATCGGATGTTAAGAAATTTAAAAGAGAATTAAATACGCTTTTATTGGCTAAGGCATATTATAACCTGGATGAGTTTTTTAATGATAGGTTTTAACCTTGGACATGTTGGAAAGTTTTTTTTTCCTTTTTTCTTCTCTAGTTTTTCAACAAGTTTACCTTTATTTAGTAATTGATTGTTTTATTTAGTTATCTTTAATTCAAGTATGTTCAAAAAGTTTTGTCTTCTTGTGTTTAATTTTGTTCATTGTTTTGTCAATTTTTGAAATTGTATTTTTGTTTTGTTTTTTTAGCTTTTAGGATGCTTGTACACAAGATTATTCTTACGTAATATAGCACATTTTCTTTCTTTCTTTAATCTTTGCACAACAAAGCGAAAATCCGGTCACGGGCTCAATCACGTTGAGTCCCCAGCAGCGTTTCCCCCGTACCGCGTTCCACCACCCCATCGCGCTAATCGGCTCAAATCATCTGTGATCGGCACCACCGTTGGCGTTCTACGTCCATCCATTGAGGAAATATTGATTAGAGTTGCCTCGGAATAGTTTTATTTTGGAGCATCGATTTTATTATGTACCGAAATAATTAGGTAGATATATTTAAAAAAAATATATTTCAAATAATAAAATATAGATTATTGTATGTTGTGTGAGGATAAGAAAGTTTTTAAGAGCGGGGGGAGTCCCCAGAGTTCTCCCTCACGAGCCGCCACTATCTGCTTCACAAACATTTTTTGACGTTCTTTAATTTTTTTACCTTTAGGCCCCTGTACATTCTGATTAGATATCCATAAGGAAAGGCTTCATTTATACAAAATTTCACTAAAATAAAAAATTAATTAGATTTAGAATTATTATATTTTAATTATTAGAAATGGGTTTGGAAATTTGAAATAATTTGCTCTACAGTATATTTTAATACGCTTTTTGTTAAGTCAATTGGATGTAGGGTCAAATAAAACTCAAGTTTTAAGTTTTGATATTGCCGACGTTTTGGACATTTTTGTGGATAACAGGTTTTTACTTTTTATGTACCTACAAAATAATATTGTTTTTAAAGTGTGTAAACTCCTTTATGTTTTTTTTTTAATTGTAAATTTGTTTTTCCTTCGTTTCCCTTTCTGTAGTAATAGTGTTCGTGCTCCAAAACAAAGCCGTTAGATACCCATGTTTATATAAATATTTCATCTTCAAATTAACCAAGGATTTGATGGTTAAAGGTTGTCTACATACTTTATTAACACCCTGTATCTTTATAACGATGGAGAACGAAGCATATTACACGGCCGTTATATTCACTATAAGAGAAATATTCGAGAAAAAGTGGTAGAGAAGTAGTTCTGTATATTGTAAATTTAAAAACATATACAGGGTATCCCGGAAAATGTGGAAAATCTGTCGGATTCAAGTAGAATATAAAAAAATAGTCCTTAAAACACATTTGTCTTGTTTATTTTACCAGGAGCAGATTAGGTTCTAAATTATAATACTTAAATTTTAGTACCCTCTATGATAAATGCTCTGAAATAATAAATATGGATAGCTTGAACCTTAAACTAAAAAAATGCACTCCTATTCATTATAGACAAAATGTTTTGCCATTTTGAACAAAAAAAATAATTAAAGAATCACTGTTTTTTTTTTAAATTAAAAAGAACCATGATAAGTTCTTTTTTTCAGCTATGCGACAATTATTGAAACAACAATGAAGTTCCATTTTACGTTGTTTAATCTGAAAGAGTACATCATGTTTTTAAAAATGCAGTGTGGTTCTTGAAAGACACCTTAACCGAATTGTTTAAAAAAATGTAATTTTACGTTTTTCTTGAAAAAATAAAACAGCCTAAAAAATGAATGTAATAAATAAAGAAGCTAATAATTAGAAACAATTAATTAAAAACTTCATAAATAGGTTCAACTTGCCCTCCGTGACGTCTGATACATTTGCGGGTTTTGAGGACTCCGTTTTAAGAGGTGAAGTACTTCAAAAGTTATTCAAGAAAACCGGCGGCGTTTTTAAGGGGTCGTATCTACGTAGGGAAGGCCTATAGGACGTTTTTTTACAGGACAGTTCCATATTATTTTTTTATTTTGTACCTTAATCCGAGAGATTTCCATCATTTTCCGGGACACTCTGTAGATTATAAATTAATGTTAGAAATCTATGAGCAGGCCTCCCTTCCTTCTTTTGACGGGGTGTCGCTGGTGGTACTTATTCTTAAATGCTTTTAATATTAAGTATCTTTTATAATTAGTAATTTTTATATCTTTATTCTACTCGCAGTATTTGTCTACAAAATTTACAGCTTTTTTTGATAATAAAGACTATATGATTTATTTGGGACGTTTGTGGAACTTGAAATTTCATTTTGTATGAATTAGACATGTTTCGTAAAAGATGCTTTAAAAAACAAAATTTTTTCAACATACTTAAAAATAAAGTTCTTTGTATTTTGACATTTTTAATCACTTTTCTTTTCATTAACTTTGCTGATTCAACTTTTAGCATTAACAATAACAAAAATTAAGAATAAAAACGTATTTACTTCAAACATCTGCTATATATAATCTGTTTTTGAAAAAATGTATTGAGAAGCACAAATATAACTAAAAATTTGTTTTTTAATAGATTTTTACCGCTATGACACCATAACAAATTTTAAGCAAAAATAAAACATTAATTAGCGCTAACTGCCAATATATGCGTGGGTTTAGTCTGGTTATACATCTCCAACGGAAATCCTCGAATTTCGGTGATAGTGTAGGCACCTAAGTAAGCATCATGAGCTCATGTGTTAATAATTAAAAAACACATTCTGTACTTATGCGTCATATTATTGTATGAGTGGTGCAATTCCCCATAATAATAATATTGTTATATGTGCTGCATTGGATATCACTTATTTTAGTCATTTAGTTGAACTGAGGTGGTTTTGCAATAGTTTATATTTATTGTTTTCGATATTCGCCTGTTATCAAGGTAAGTGAGCGTCCTTTTCAATAATTTGTCTCTAAAAGCTATTATATGTGCATAATTACTTGTTGTGTTTATATATTTTAAACATCTATAGTATTCAGTTTGTCGAGTAAAAATTACCTGTTATGGCTGAATTAAATATTGTAGGAAAAAGGAAATGTAGGATTAAATTAAATAATACAGGATGCATACATTTAAAACAAAATTCTATAAATTTAATAACCTTTAGATATTTTTATGAAATTTAGTATACCCCATTTTTTATTGTTCTCGTTTTTATTATAACTTGAGAACTAAGTTATAACAGTGACAAAAAATATTTATTCTGCCCAATGGCGCGCCAGCAAATACTGAATCATCGGGTATACGAAAATTATTGATAATATAATGTGAAGTCGCATATATGCCGTCAGCTTTAAAAATGTTTCTCCAACTACTACTAGTAAGAGCAGTTTCTTAGTTTCGAAATAAAAATATTGATATTATATACTAATCGTAGTGTTAATGTTGGTTTAAAAAATAAAAATGATAGATTTTTCTATACTGAAATGTATACAGTGAAGACGCACAAGTTGTAATAAATTCATTTAAAATTCAGGGGTTTGTTCAAAAAAAAAACGCTTGGACACGTTAATTTTTATTTAACGTATTACAAAAAATTTTAGTAAAGTATTAGGGGAGACCGGGGACAATTGAAACAATTTCCAAATATTTATTTTTTTCTCTTAGAGAAAATCATATTTACAGCTAAAAAATTTTTTTCAAGGACATTTATTAATTCCTTGTATATTTTAAATCAGGTTATTTTACTTATTATATAATGCCTGTAAGATATTAAAGGAAACATATAGCCTTGTATATTGTTTCAATTGTCCCGGAGACGGGGACAGTTTAAACATACCAGGGACAGTTGAAACACCATTAAGAATAAACAAAATATTTATTTTAATACTGAAATAACATTCAATTTAGAAATACGAAAAAAATAAATAAATATTGACACATATAATTTTTACACTTAAATAAAACCGAATTTTTTATTCAAACGTTTTAAACAACATAATAATTATCCTAATGCTGAAATATAGTTAGCAAAGTAGAATATTTATTCTGACATGCAGTTATGACAGATATACAAATCTTCTTGACGAGTGCATTCTACATGTGACTTGGTGGCAATCAATGCATTGCACCCATTTTTCCCCTGAACGGCTATTTCTATACGATTCCAAACATACTAGACAATAATAGTCTTCATTGTCACTGCTGCTATCGTCCTGACTATTCTGTTGACGAGTTTTTTTGGACACTGGTGTTTTTGATGTATTTTTTGGATCACCAATTTTTTTTTCACTTTCTTCTTGTTTTTTTGCTTCATATTCTTGTGGAATATCATCTTTTTCTGGTGCTTTTTTTTCAGCTATAAATGGTGGATTTTCTACTTTTGCGTTTCCCTGTAGTTTTCTAAGGAAGAGCTTTTGGTAACGGCCTTATTAGCTCAGGTGAAAACACATCCAAAGAGAGGTTAGAGGCTGACTGGACACTTTTAGATGCAACTGGAGGCGGGGTGCTTAGTGGCTCTAACGAAACAGCTCCGCTCGTTGACGCTCTTGGAAAGTTATAATTTACTAATTTTGGAAAAGAATCAGTGCTGCTTAAATCTTTATTCTCTTTTGAACCTACTGCCTGGACTTCTTGGGGGATATTTAACTGGAAATTTTCGGGAGCAGGTCTGTCAGTTACATATGATGGAGCAAAATCTAAAGCCGTAAAAATATCTCGATTAAACGGCCATATACCAGTACACTGGAATCCAGCAACAATATTAGATTGTGTTAAAACCATAGAGACTCTGTTTAACGATGCTGGGGATGTCATAAGTTATCATCGTTTTGCCTGGGTTGTTTCTCATCCAAGAATCGCAAGTTGAATTTACAGCTTTTTTAAATGGACCATAAATCGATCGATCCAAAGGTTGTAGTGTGTGTAGTTTATGTGAACAGTGTGGGGGAAATGAGAGGACAACAATGCCATTTTCTTTGCAAAAGTCCAAGCATGGTATGCTTATATGAGATTGATGGTTATCTATTAAAAGCAAAACTTTATTTTTAATTGAACTGTTGGTATGCTTTTGAAAGTATCTTAAGTATAGCAAGAATTCATCGTCTTGCATCCATCCACTAGCATTTACTACTCCAATGCACCCAGATGGACCGTCACGAACGAAATGATCCTGATATCTTAATCTTGGACAGATTGGTGGGATACTATTTCCAATTTCATTTACCGCTATTGCCACTGTAACCAAAGTGCCACGTTCTCCTGATGTAAGTGCCCCTACCTGTTTGCGTCCCTTTTTTGCTACGATTTTAGCAGATTTTTGTACCGTCGTAACACCGGTTTCGTCTATATTATAAATGTCCTTCGCTTGGAATTTATTTATCTGTCTATTACCGTGGCAAGATTGTCAAAGAAAAGTTGTACATTTGTTGAGTTAAAACTGGTCGCTCTTAAAAGGCTTGTAGCCTGGGGACAACAGATTGATAGTTCAGGATTACGTTTCATAAACCCGGAAAACCAATCTTCTCTTGCCAATGAGTTTTTAGTCCATGTATTCGGCATATTCAATGAATATTTTACGGCTATTTGGTAGGCCAGTTTACGTATTTCTTCTGACGATATACCGTAAAATATTTGAGATGCCTTCATTATGTATTTAACAATGGATTTTTCCTGCTCAACGTTAAATACTCGTTGTACGCACCTATATCCCATTGTTATAGTTTCAGTGGACCCTTGTTCAATAGATGCTTTCTTTTTCTTAATAAATCTGCCTAATGTAACATGATTTAGTTCAAACAAATCTGCCGCAGACCTTACGGATGCTCCATTTTTAATAACCTCCCTATACGCATTTTCGTAAACCAAGTTGGATTTTGTACCTCTATTTGTTTTCCTGACCCTTTCACGTGGCATTCTATAACAAAATAATAGCCCTCAGAAAGTTTGTTATAATCAGTTAATTAATTTACGCAAAAATAATACCAAAAGCCTTCTATAAATTATGTTTCAACCGTCCCCGTCAAATTATTTACATCTTGTTTCAATTATCCCCTTCAGATTTTTTTTGGCAAAATATTATTTTTCTTCAAACTCTTTAATTAAAACTAACAAGTTTAGGCTGCTAAACCTAAAACATAATATCAAAAACATAAAAAAATTGATTAAAAACAAAAAAGTGGTGTACTTACACTTAAATTTCTTGTTTCCACACTTTTTAGATGAAACGTAAAAATTACTTTGTTGACTTAAAATAAGAGAGCCGAGCGCAAACACACCCACTTTGCTCAACTGCTAGTTTCACACTGTCGAGCAGAAATGTGGAATTAGTCAAACGTTGTGAGGCTGCGTACACGAGTTTTTACCTTCGCGTCTAAAAAAAATGGCGACTGTTTCAACCGTCCCCTGTTTCAATTGTCCCCGGTCTTCCCTACAAAAATTTGAATATCGACTTGCTTACTGTCAGGAAGTTAATGGTTAAACATTTATTTTAATTTTTGTGTTTTGTTTTTTTCTATAAACTGTTCCAAAAATTCATGGTTATTTATAAAAAAGGTAATCGCAAATTTCTTAATAAATATTGAGGTTAGGCATAGGACATTGTATACACAATATACTTAGAATTCTGTGCAGATTTCAAAAATGGAATAAAAAATAGGTATTCCTATTTAAGAAATTGTAGTTGATGGTCATTGCTTATTTTTGATTTACCCTGTATACATGAATTCATTATCAAAAAAATCGTAAATCGACAAAAAATAAAAATCGACGTGTCCGAGCGTTTATTTTTCGAACATACCCTGAATTTTAAATGAATTTGTTCCAACTTGCGCGTTCTCACTGCATAATAAGCGACTGCCGACTACAAACAAATTTATTTAAGAATGAAGTTTGGTTCTATTATCTGTAAATATATTATGTTTATTATGGGTATTTGTTATGTGGAAATTGGGCACAAATCTGTGAAAAAGTCACTGTCAATGGGAATAACACAGAATACAAACGTATAGCGAAGTGGTGGTTGCATACAAACTGATAGAAATTCTTCTGACAAATCAGCTAGCGTCCTCTCGCTTGGCAACGGAAACTGTTGTAACTAACTTAACAGATTGACGTGCCTTATTGAACCAATCAAAATGGTAGAAAGGCGTGGCCAAATTAAGGCGGAAAATAAAATTTCATTTAATCTAACAATCTTATCATTTAATCGTTTATTTTACATATCTAAACGAGTTAATTTACTGCAATAATCTACGACAGTGTACGACATATCACCAATTGGACAAATGGAAATAAAACAATGTTTTTCTTTAATACATTTATTATTAAATTTTCCTGAAAAAAAATTACTCAAAATGATATACATAATATACAATAATTTATTATAAGAGATATTATATAAATTAGAATTAATCTAAAAATGTTTAAAAGTATTTTGTTACCACTAAACTACCCTAGTTTTAAACAAATTAGAAAAGGTTGTCAAAATTTTTGTGCTATTTTCTCATCATACATCTAAATTCTAAAGGCAATCCCATTAGGTTAATAATATCCTCATTTTATTAACACATAGATTCAATAGAGGATGAATTATTATTTTACCTTATTTAATATGTACTTGTATCTGTTTCCAAAAAAAAAATTAAACAGATTTTAAAATTATTTCAATTATAATTTAAATATTAATTTTTAAAATTAATTAAAAATTCTATAGCAGAGTATTATTGAAAGAAACAAAATATCCATCTACAAAACACAATAAACTCTTTGAAAATGTAAACAACTTTTTAGTATAAACATATATTACTTACATAGTATATATTTGTTGGTCTCTTATAATTCATAACAACACAACAACATATTTTGGAACTATCATATTAATAAAAACGCTTAAAAGAACACAAGTTGTAACAAAAACATTAATTCTGATCCATTCCGGGTGCTCAGGTCTCTTAGTCTCTATACCTATGTCTCGTCTCAGTGAACACAGGAAGTGATATAGAGATGATACGAGCATGAATTAAAATAAAAAAATAGGCAGTGCAAACCTTATGAATCAATTTACTAAATGATTCATGAGAAAAAAAAGACAAAATAAATGTTTAAGTAAATATGTATTGTAGTGTAAAGCCAGCAGTATCAGCATTATTAAAATTTGTGGAGAGAACTGGCCAGAAGAAATTCTATAGCTCTCCACCAGAAGAAATTCTAAGTCTTAATAACATTTACATTGCATCTCGCTCTCCATGTTTTTCTTGTAATGGGAACTGAAGGAAATTAAAAATCTTTTATTACTATGTTTCTCAGAACCATTTAAAATATATATTCTCTTACATCAAGGAAATTATTGTCAGGAAAATTTTAAATCAATTTTTAATTGTTGAAGAGAAAATGAGAGGCCAGACATTTTGTAATATGTATTTATAATAATCAAGTTAAAAATTAAATACTTGAAAAGTGAAAATTCTTTATTGAAATCAACTGAATTTGATTTTATTAAAGACTTATTTTTATTAATAGTAATAAATAAAATAAGATTTTCTCACCAGAAACCTGGAATTGCTTGCTGCAAATCAAGTAAAACATTACTTCCAATATTGAAAGAGAACTAAAAAAAAAAGTCATGAATTTAAAATAACATCCTTAAAACAAATAGCAAATTCGACCCACGCTCTCATTCATTGGAATGAAAAACAAACTCAAAATGTGTCAAATGATATGACAATGACAAATGATGTTCTATCAGTCAATGTCAACAACTGCCTGTCAGCTCCCAAGTCAATTTTGCCAAGCAAGATGGGCGATATACGATTCCGATTTTCACCATACAAGCTTCATACATGTGCTTGCCAATGCACAACAATTATTGTCATGACTGAGTAAGCTTACAGCATAAGCGATGTCTGGGAGAGTCATGACTACCAAATACATCAGACTACCAATCAATTCTCGATATGTTAAACTTGAATTACAGGACTCGCCTTCAACATTACTGATATATTACCATTATTTAAAGAAGTAGAATATACATCTGTCCGTCAGGTCTGGATAACGCCTCTGCTACAGTTCCGGGTACATCAGAACTATCTGCACTGCTTGTCCAGCTGCCTGCACACATATATGAGACATAATCATCAAATGATTTACGGGCTCTTTCTGTCCTTCTTGATAATCCATCTGCAACCTCTTCAAAAACTGGAACATAATCACTGCCAGAGTTTTTCGTCTCTCGAGTGGTATCTTCACATATACAGGGTTACTGGTAGTTCGATACATTCCTTTGGAGATGTGATAGGGGAGGGGGTAAGAAGTAAATTGAACCCTAATATGTATTATGCAAAAGTTGATAGTTTTCGACATATTTAATTTTTTCTGTTTTTCTTAAAAATGTAGACCTTAGTGGTTTAAAAGGCAGTTTCCAGAAAATCCGCTGTATATTTTTTTAACTTTTTAGGCAAAATACATGCTCAACACAATAGTGTTACGTTTGTAATGGCAAAAGTCCCGCAAATAGTTGTAACCATAGGTAAATTCTCGATGCAAAGTGTAATTTTTTTTTCTTAAATAAAATACTACACTTTCTAGTGGATATTTTTTGAAAAAAAATTATGCTACATTCTTCAAAATTTACGTAAAACTTTCTTATTATCTAAGCTAACTCATAGGCTATAAATGCTACCAAAAATTTTAACAGAATTTTGTATTTTTATTATTAATAGTAAGAACGCACTTGAAAAATGCCAAGTGGTATTTACTTCTATGGTATTTAAGTACTATAGCAACAATTTGTTTTTTTAATTTTATTGTTAAAAATTTGATGTGTAGATAGTCTGACAGCAATAATTGTTGTGGAAAGTAGTTAAATTACGAGTTTCGAGTTTATTTTTCTCGTGTTTTCAAAGAAGGTATTCTATTGGTTTCTGCGCTATGGCTACGTTTACTAACGCTGAATATGCAGATATTATGTTTGTTTATGGGTTTTGCAATGGTAATGCCGCGAAGTCTCGCCGAGAATACCAACGTCGCTTTCCGAACCGCCGCATTCCAAATGTCCGTGTTTTCGCTTCGACCTACCGAGCTATCGCTGAAACTGGATCCGTAAAACCAAGAAGAGGTGACGCTGGCGCTCCTCGCGTATATCGAGCAGAAGATGAGGAGGAAATATTAAGACATTTTGAAGACGATCCAACCACATCCACTAATGCCGTAGCGCAGCAAACAGCATCATCGCAATGGAAAGTTTGGTCCACGATTCGGCAAATGGGAAGCCATCCTTACCATTATACGCCTGTCCAAGGATTGGAAGAAGGGGACCCGATAAGAAGGGCAGAATTCTGCAGATTTATTATAAATTCTGATGCAGACAATAGAACTTTTTTAACCGACATTTTGTGGACGGACGAGTCAAAGTTTAGTCATGAGGGCATTACAAATTTTCATAACCTTCATTTTTGGGCCGAAGAAAATCCCCGTTTAACAAGAGAAACCAGTTTTCAAAGAAAGTTTTTTGTAAATGTGTGGATGGGACTTATTGGCCGGGATGTAATAGGACTACATTTTTTCCTAGACCATTTAAACGGGGATATTTATAAAAATTTTTTACGACATGACCTACAAGATCTTTTTGACGATATTCCTCTCGCCGTTAGAGGACAAATGATATTTCAACATGACGGCTGTCCAGCTCATTTTCGGCGGTCAGTTCGGCAGTTCCTGGATGAACGTTTCCCGAATCGTTGGATTGGTAGGTCAGGTCCAATAGCTTGGCCAGCACGAAGCCCTGACTTAACCCCGCTTGATTATAACATATGGGGTCAAATGAAAGCACTGGTTTATGCAACCCCAATAATTACCCGGGAAGACCTTATCCAAAGAATAACCAACGCTGCCCAGCAGATCAGGAATACCATAACAACTAGAACAACAAAGACTGAAATGAGAAGGCGCTGCCGAGCCTGTATTCGCAATAGAGGCTCTCATTTTGAACAAGATTTGTGAAGGTAAATACTGATAAATGCGTTACTTTACAATTTATAATAAAAATACAAAACCATGTCACCTAACTTTTAAGCATTTGTATCCTGTGAGCTAGCTTAGGTAATAAGGAAGTTTTAAGGAAATTTTGAAGAATGTAGCATAATTTTTTTTCAAAAAATATCCACTAGAAAGTGTAGTATTTTATTTAAGAAAAAAAATTACACTTTGCATCGAGAATTTACCTATGGTTACAACTATATGCGGGACTTTTGCCATTACAAACGTAACACTATTGTGTTGAGCATGTATTTTGCCTAAAAAGTTAAAAAAATATACAGCGGATTTTCTGGAAACTGCCTTTTAAACCACTAAGGTCTACATTTTGAAGAAAAACAGAAAAAATTAAATATGTCGAAAACTATCAACTTTTGCATAATACATATTAGGGTTCAATTTACTTCTTACCCCCTCCCCTATCACATCTCCAAAGGAATGTATCGAATTACCAGTAACCCTGTAGAAATACCAGAAAGCTCCTCAATAAGTTCACCCGTTGGCTTTGGTATTAATGAGCCATCAGCAATAATCCGCACTGAATAAGTAATCTCTGCTGCACTGATATTTTCACCTTCCCATGTAACATTTTCCATAATGTAAATTTTTTCATTTCTACCAGTGATGATTTTTCTAGTGCATGGGTTAAAACCACTATACCTTTTTGTTGTTTCACAATAACCTACAAGTAGATGCTTTACTGATCTGTGATCCCATTTGGTCCTTATTGCCTTGAGAACATAAACCATTACTTTACTACGATAAACTCGTAAATGATTAATATTTCGTTTTTTATCATGCCAAATTTCATAAGGAGTTTTTGTAATACCTGCATATACAGAACGATTTTTGAGGTAACAAGCTGTACTACAATTACAAACCTCAGCCCACAAAACCTTGCTATCATCTCCATCAAACATAAGACACTTGGCTCTTTCAACAATGATTCTGTTGAATCGTCCATCTAAACCATTTTGTTAAGGGGTATGAAGATTTGAGGTTTGATGAATGATACCTACTTTCTATAGAAATTGGGAAAACTCCTTGCTCATATATTCACCACCATTGTCTGATCTCAGTATTTTTATTCTTTCATTCTAGTTTTAGATGGTTCGCCACCAGATGTTTAAACTCTTTAAATTTGTCAAACATTTCATCCTTAGCCCTTAGAAAGTATATGAAACACATCAGGCTATAATCATCAATGAATGCTACAAAGTATCTAGCGCCCAGTAGTGATTGGTCCATTTAAGTCACTGTGGATGATTTGTAGAACACTGTCTGCACGACTGGCCCATTGTCCTTGACAGCAAACTATACAATTTGATATATTTGCCGGATCTTTTTAATCAAAATACCATCAACTAATCTACTAGTTTGATTAAGATTAGCATTATTGATATGGCCTAATCTGCGATGCCAGATTTCACAACTTACCATAAAAACTGAACCTAAACTTTTATGAATATCTAGCTTATATAGGTTATTGCTTAAAGTAGCAGTTGCCACTAAATTACCACAGGAATTAAAAATATTTTTGTTTATGTTTACATTATTATTGGAACTTGAACCACTCATAAGATAACCTCCAGCTGACAACTTTTCTTTGAAAGTAGAAATACTAGCGCCATCTTTTGCTGGCCTCCTGTAATTATGCTTGTTTCCTTTCCTGGCACCACTATCTCCTTCACCACTTAGGCTGCAGTTACCTGTTTGCATGTCTAGCAATTTTGTTATTATATGTAATTTGTGGTGATGTTTATTCCTGATTATGTTCCACTGCCATAATCATGGCACCATATTTCTCAGGAAGGCCTGCTAAGAAAAATGAACCTATCCATTCCTCATTAATCTTGAAACCTGTCCTTCTTAACTTCTGTGACGTCTCAACTACCTGATTGATGTAGGACTCCATGGAATCATGATTTTGCAATCTTGCTGAAATTAACGTCCGCAATAGACCGATTTTCAGTTTTTGCATAAATCCATTATCATCATATACAGATCGTGTAATCGTGAGATACGTATTACCCAAAATAATGGCAACACCGCTTGGTTGCGGCTTGCAGGCGGCGAAATTTTCGTTTTTATTTTTTGAACCGGGAGTCAGCAGACCTCACTTTGCTGTGTCACTGCACGTTGCATTAATAATTTTTGAGTGTTATTTTCGTGTTTTTCTCACTATGGCTGTTTATACCCCTTCCTAAAGAGTTCAACTAATTAAATGGTTTTATGAAGGCAATTCGGCAGTACAATGTAGAGAGTTGTTTTCAGTGACATTTGAGAATAGACCGATTCCTTGTGCAAAAACGGTTTTAAATGTGGTTACAAATTTTGAGACATCTTCTTGTCTTCAAGATGGTAAAAAATGCCACACAAAACGTCAAGAACCACCTGTTGAAGTGGTCCAGGATATAAAACGGCGAGAAGAAATGGTTTGCAGTACCCTAGAACTTGATTCGACACGGTCCACTAGAAGTGTTGGAGAGGAACAGGGAATGAGCAATAAAACTCTTGCTCGTATGGGGAAAAAAAATGGGTACAAATGTTTCAAGTATTCAAAAACCTATTTCCTGAAGACCAGTGACGAAGAATGGAATTTTGTGAAACCATGATGGAAAAGGCAAATGAAAACGAATATTTTTTAAAAAATATTTTGCTTTCTGATGAATCTTCTTTTCCATTAGGTACATGGAAACACAATCCTTCCATTGTTCGTTATTGGTCTCAGGAAAACGAGCAAAGAAGTTTTCAGTTTCGTACCCAGTATCCTCAGAAATTGAATGTTTGGGCAGGTATTTTGGGCGACAATGTTATAGGGCCATTTTTTATTGATGGCACTTTAAACGCCGAAAAGTACCTTGTGTTACTGTAAAACCAAGTTCTTCCTGCCATTCAAATCCTACCTGATGTAGACCTGGGATCGGTTTATTTTCAGCAAGATGGCTGTCCTGCTCATAACGCGGCTACGGTAAAAGAATTTTTAACAAATACTTATCCTAACCGCCTTATTAGTGGGACTGGCGATATTAAATGGCCTCCTAGACCTCCAAATTTGTCTCCAAATGACTTTTATCTGTGGGGTTACCTTAAGCAGACCATTTCCAAGCAGGAATTTAGTAGGCCAACAAATTAAGAGGAGTTGCGAAATAAAATTGTCGAAGGTGCCAATTAGCTTTTAAGATAGGTTAAGTTTTTGTTTAGCGAAAGGAGGCGGTCTATTTGAGTCTTTTATTTAAAAAATGATATGTTGTTAAGTTTGTTTATTAGAGTTTTATTTCTGATTTTTTATTATATTTTTATCAGAGTTGATATTTTATTTTTTTTAGAATAACGCTTTAATTTTCATTATGCAAAACACAGCATATTAAACATTTTAAGATTACAATTCTATGCGGGTTTTACACATTGTCATATCTGTAAAACCCGCATTAGAATAAATATTTTAAAAATGCCTCGATTTTCGCGTAATATTTTGGGACATTTTGTAGCCAAACGACGCAGCTCCTATGAAAGTCAGATGTTTACTAATCCAGCATAGAGAAATGAATATTAAATACTTTTAATTACTCTATGTAATCCAGTCCTCGGACCGGCCGGGGCGGTGCTCTGTCGCAGAAACTCGTACACGCGCGACGTTGCAAAATTTCGCCTCTATGCGGTTTCCTATAAGTAACGAACGAAAACACGATCTGTACATATGTTTTTTAAGCTTGTCCACACTTGGGACGTTTTCGTGTTCTTTGAATGAGTATAAAGAGCTGGATCAACTGTTAGGACTACTTTGGCTTTTGCTTTTGCAATCAATGTGATATCCTCTTCGCTACTGTCGATGTATTTCGTAAATCCTTCAAGAACAATCCTTCAAGCCAAGAATGTGTCTCGACTGCAAACGACCATTCATCGAAATTTTCCCGTCTAACAAGTTTTAGTACACTGTTTAGATAGTTCACGGCCATTTTCGATTACGATAAGATGCATGTACACGTTCTACGATGACACAAACTGTTGTTTTATCAAACCCGACTTACTGAACACTACAATAAACAGATTCTCTATGCCAAAACGACCTGGGCCTATAACCTGATGTTTTATTATGAAGAAATTTGGCACAAATCTGTGAAAAACTCACTGTCGAGGGGAATAAGGAAATAAAACAACAGTGTCGTTTACACGTCGTCACCCATCCAATAATCTTCCTAAAAAATACATGGTGCCACTAGGCTGCTACAAAGTGAATTTCTGATACAATACTAACATGAAGCATTTATTTTTTAGTAAAAAAATATTGTACCATTAAAAAAATTAACTTTTTTTGAAATTCACCTTTTGACACATGCTGTACATATTCCATAGTTGAAACAAAACATTATAAGATAATATCTTACAAAATACTTATCCTGCTTACAACAGTATCTCAATTAAAATATATTTCATATTTAACTTATTTTAAGTTAATATTATGAATATTAGAAGATTATTTTAAAATTGAGTGATACCTAATAGATAAATTTAAATTTGATCAATTTGTGAGAAGGATCGCTTCCTTAGAAAAGATGTTAAAGCGCAGTTTTTTTTTAAGGAGAATTCTTGTTAGGGCTGATAATGAGAGAATAAATGACAAAAACTTTTAAGATATTAGAATTACTGACTTCACCGAATTATGTATAACTTATCTGATAATAACTTGAAACAAATTTAAATACTAATGATACTCATTAACTTAAATTATTCATTCATTCAAAAATATAATAACTTTGTAAAATACAGGTATTTGTATTTTCCATCTTTTTAAATGTTTTGTGATATTCTAAAACTGATAAAGCTTGACGTTTCAAAAAGAATTTATTGTAGAGTAGAAAGAATTTGGAAATGTTATTGCAGATAAATAATAACTCTTATTTAATTTTTTTGTTGGGAAAGAAAATGGGCGACAACTAACAACATGCTGAGTTTCAATTTTTGGCAAGTTTGTGATACATGAAAAGGCATTAAGGTTTAACATTACTTAATTTATAAGTACATGGGTAGGCAATTGAACATCGTTTCTCTTTCTAAAGTATATTTTTAAAAACAGTATTTTGAGATATTTCACATGATAAAGAAATTCGTTTAAATTAACTTTAGTATTTAAGATTTTCAAAAAAATACAATTTTCTCCACACTTGATCCACGCTTTTCTCCAGAGAACTACGTTAAGGAGTATAAAAGCCCTTAAAAACTTTAACGCCTGGTTGGCTTCTGAAATGATTCCTCTTTGATAACCAGGTAGAAAATCTGTTCAGTAGTCTCTTTATCAGTTATCTTGACCGCTTCTCTGACTCCGCGGTTAGACTGACGCGTCTCTTCCGAACATTCTGCGGAAAACCTCGGCTACTGAATGACTCAAGCTTTACCCCGTGATGTATCTTTTCTATCCTATAAAGTATATCATTGATGATTTTCAGAACTTTGTATAGCCCATTCCAGAAAGCCTGAAGTTTCAGTGACAGACCCTTTAGTCTCTTAGAGTCATAGAACTAAACCGTATCATCCTTGTTGTTCCTCTGCTCTTTGACATTGTCATCATATGCATCTTAAATGTAAATGCAATTAATGACTTCCATTTTTTTACATAGCTCACTGACGTCGCCTTCTCCGGCAACATCAGTTTTTAAAGGGCAACCAAACTTCAGATCACTTGGGAGACAGGGTTCTTTTCTCATCACTATTCGCGTATTACTTTTTCCAAGGTCTTTGTTATTTAAATATGTCCTCCTAATACAGCGGCATGGAAATTCGTTCAACATTTTTTTTTCCGCTGCGAGTCCATTTTCCAAAATCAGAGAGTCTCACTGTGCCAATATAACTTGACGTTGGGCGAGTATTTGGCCACTTCTTCCTAAGCTGGCTTCTTGTTATTATTCGTCTTCCTTTACCCAGTTTAAGACGGATTATAGACTTTTATCCTTCTCTTAATTTTTTATAATATTCCCGTCTTGCTGACGATGGCGGTTTTAACAAATAAACATCTTTCTCCTCTGCCCGCTGCAGTCAATTGCCCGCTGCAGCTGACAATGCTTGCAGTCCTTTGTACGAATTTGCAGCGGCACCTGGGCGGTATTTACTGAATACTGGTCGATGATTGCCCCTTTGCATCGACCTTTTTTAGTTTTTCTTTATTGTCGAGAGTGCAATTATTAACGCCTTCTGAAGAGTGTCTTCTCATGTGACTTGCTTTGCCACATTTCCAGCATTCCAGCTTCCGGTCCTAGCGGCTACATTCTTCAAAACCTTCCTAATGATCCGCTTTACCGATTCTTCAAAGTCGCCCTCGCTGGTATCTGTTGCTGGATACGACCCTGGCCTTTGTTCATGGTTTTGGCAGCTTCGAATTCAGGGACCCGGGTTCAGTACATCAACTAGCATATATAGCATATATTTTTACATGAATGTACTAGTAGTAAGGTTTGCTACATTTTACCATCGCGGAGTTCATCCGGAAATGCTTGAAGTTCCAAACGTAACATGATCATTCTCTGTTATATGGATATGCTAGCTGATTGATCATGATGACTGATTTTTTGCATACGTGCACACTAAACACGACAACTTAAGACTAGTAATAATATTTATTTCGTACTTTTTATTTCGATTCAAAAGTCGCACCAATATTCAGACTTGAACTGGTCTCTTAGCCGCAAGCGCAGCAGGACGATTCTGAATCCCGGAGAACAGCTCGTATATTCGCGGCTGTTAAGATCGGCACACTACGTAAACCAGTTAACTCCAGCATTCAAACGCACCTTCAATATTAATTGTTATAATTTTAACAAGTATATACTAATTGGAAGTGCTCTTGCTTCCAGGAAATGTTATTAGTTAAATGACTGTCTGAGTTCACATACTTCACTTCATATTACTTAAGATTTTTTAAGATTTAAAATTTACCGGAGATAAAATACCTTTTCTCTTTTTTTCTGACAGAAGTTTTAATTTTACTAAGTCAACTTAATGCTTTATCATCAATTTTAAAGCTTCAAGCTATTTCTATTTTGTCGTGATCCAAATCCTATAAAAAGTTCTTTTGATGCTATTTATACAATAAAATCTTGCTAGCAAACAAAGAAGCAAGTTTTCTATGGGACATTCAATCTTGCGCCAATATTCCGAACTTCAGCGCGCTGAAATGACAACTGATTCCCAGTGGTGACGCGGCTCCTTATATACTCGGCTGATCATAATTCCCGAAGATTAGCGAATGTATATTTAATAATTTCGCAGAGCATAGAGCATAATTTTGGAACCTTTGAGACGTCGTGTAGTGTGCCACTTGTCTCATTCCGAAAAACGTTGCGTTACTTAGCGTGGTTTTAGTAATGGGACATTTCATATTTAAAATTAAAACGCCTTTTCTGCTAAAACTGAATGTTAATACTTAAATTTGCAGGTAAAAGACATTTAAAATTTCTTTACTACACCAAGTTTAATATCAGTTTTAATTCAAACTTAAGGAATAAGTTCGGTTTTCAAAATATCCGTTCAATATTTCTCCCATTATTGCCTAAAGGCTGAAATATACAGGGTCAAAAATCAACGATAAGCCGAAAACGTGCAATAGATCAGGTGCTCAGGGATTTAAAAGAAAAAATATATCTTGAGTAGTTTTAAAATTATAGGCATTCATAGAAAACCAAAGATATTGACAACCCGTGTTCATCTTTTTAGTACTGTGATTACAAATTTTTGAATTTCTTAATATTTTTTTTAATGTAATCCCTTCGATAAATTACAAAACTAAATTCAAACACAACTGTTTACATCATTTTAAACAATCATTTTAAAACTTTAACTAACTGACTGTCCTAAAAAAGAAAATTACTTCACTGTTTGGCAAGTGATTTCAAAAGTTGGCGTATCTAATCTAGATTTTAAAAGTAAGATACTCTGTTGATTATTGCTAAGATAATAATTGTACAGTCAAAATAAATAAATGAAAAAAAAATCAAAGTGAATGAAATAAAACTTTATTAGATCCACAACAAACGCTCAAATTGTCGGCCCTCATTTCTAATACACATTCTACATCTTTTTAGAAAAGATCGTGTTATTAATCGGGCGAATCTTTCACTGTTGATCTCTTCAGCGGCTGCCTGGGTTGTTGAAGACTTTATCTTTTATTTCACATCTTCTAGTAAGTCTAGTAAATGATTTTTCAAGAAATCTAGGTGTAAACTTCTGCGTTCAAATTTTCCTCCCATTCCTGTCCACGTTTACTTTAAACTGCAATTGTGACCGGTCCTCTCGGTGTAAATGGGGATTTTCCACATGCCACTCATGTATGTTGTGGATCTTAAAAGTCGATTTATCGAACTATAGAATTCTTTCCAAGAATCGCGGATCTTCTCAATGCCTCTATCTCTTCTCTTTGCAACATTGTTTGACAAAATTCAAGTCTTGCCGGGTAGTCTCGAGGTAATAAACTTTATACTCGTTGTACGTGGTACGGATATAATTAGTTTTTTTTTCAATATTCGATGTGCCGAACTTTTAGACATATCTGTTTTTGTTTCTATTCCACGTACTGAGGTACTCGCATCTTGTGCAACTTCTTGTAAGACTTCGGCCCCGTAGGGTAAGCGCGGTCTGTCTGCACCACTCATTTGATTTGGGAATCGGCCCTCTAGAAGTAATCTATATGCACATTTAGAAATACTCTGTAATCTGGATAACGCTCTTCATTTGGCATCATCATTTGGCATGGGCTCTGCATTTGGCAACATTAGTATTGCATTGACATTCTCCATCAATGAGATGCATGTTAAAATATTTCCGCACAGCATAATGATCTGGCATAGCTTCGTTTACTAACTAAACAATCACACAGTTATCGGTAGTCTAGAAAAGAGCCAAAATCCAAGTCAAGCCAGAAATCAAGTCAAATTAACGATAAAATCCAAAAAAGTAAAAAATAAATAAAACACGATATCAACATGAATACGGAAAGGTACTGTAGTAGTACCTTTCCGTAGTATACTAAGTAGCAAAGGTCTTAATTAATGACCTAAGTTGCGTCACTACCTGTCTTACTCAGCCTGTAGGGGTATTTCTGAACAGGGATACTCGTACAGGTAGATAGAGCTTGGCGCCTTCACCCAATTTAAATAAATTATTTAAATTTATCTACTTTACGGGAAATAATAATTAATAAAAAGTGAGAAATTAAAATTAAGAAAAAGTAGACACTAATCCAGTTCAAAATGTCGTATCAGAATTGATTTAAATAAAGTTTTATTTCATTTATTTTGACTGTACAATTATTAACTTAGCTTAGAGTAGCCCCTATGTACTTTGACAATGTACGAAAAAAAACACTCCTATTGAACCAATGATAATCTAGCAAGTATCTTATCATTTTGAAATCTAGTTTAGATCACTTGCCAAACGGTATAATTTTCTTTTACAGGACTCTTTTAGTTAAAGCTGGGAAATGATGGTCAAAAGACACAATTTTCAACACAAGTATAGTTGATTTTGTAAGACTTATTTATACCCTTATTCAAACCGACTATGGTTCCATATTTAAAGAATTATTTATTGTTTAGCACCGATAAAGCACTCAAATGCCCTCAGTCAACAATAAAATATCGCATGTATGGCATTATCGATATTTTATCAATACTCGGTATAACAATGCAAGCAAAAAAATCATAACAGGTAAATATTTTCAGCTATACGATTTTATCAGTTCTACGTTGTCACTAAAGATAAGAAATTGGATCTCGAATAACACGGGAATGAAACACACAGTGGGTGCTAGTTAGACGGTGTTAAACAGTGCTTGGTTTGAATTAGGTTGTGATATAGGCAGTTATTTGGTTAGTAACTAACTTTTTTTAATCTAGAAAACATTTTAGTGAAATCGTTTTTATGATGGCATAAAAAAATTGTGCGTCATAAGTATTTGTCTGTTAGAAGGTCGACTGTGTGTGTATCTACGTGTAATAGGTACATACATAGGCATTTGTTTTGTAATATGAAGTTAACGTACAAAGCAAATAAAAAAAAATTAACATTTGCTAAATGCTATGATAAAATTTGAGCCTTGAAAATAATCTTATAAAATCCATAAGAAATCGCTTAATATTTCCCAATTAAAGCATGCTTTATTTTATTAAAAAATCAATAGTGGTTCTATAGAATGCAAACGTCCTTAGTAACTGCAAAATATAAACCGTCAGACAGTTATGTGGTTTTGTTTGCGATTTTCATTCAATCAATAATACTCCATGATTTTGCCGGTTAAAATGAAAATAAAAAATGCAAAGTTCCAGATCCATAGTTTAGCACACATAGATCTAATAAGTTGGAATAGAAATATTTCGTTTAGAAAACATAAAAAGTAATTAAATGTATTCTGAAGCTACTGGCCGCCAAGATTCTATAGATAGACTATTAAAATCTTTAATTGTGTAGGTGAAATGTTTCGAAAAGAATTATTTTGTGTTTTGTTTGTCTTATTATAGTAACGAGCTTATTAGTTTACTTTAATGCTTTTGAAGGATGCACATATTTCTGTTATTTATTAAACCATGTAATATTAGGTTTACGTGTCTTGCTTCTGTTTTAATTGTAAATTGTCAATACATGCTTTTCACTGTGTCTCTCTGAGAGGACCAGAAATCCTTATCCTAATGCTCCAATACCTTAAATGATATATTTGGACCCAAACATAAATCACTAATATTGTGTGTGATTTTTTTTCTCAAAGTAGGTCCTTAACCTATCTTTATGTTATTTTGTTAATTTATAAATTATTTTTGTTGTATTATTATGGTTATTTTCCAACTATATATAAAGCATTTTTAAGACAATATGATGTAAATGGTAAATTTTGAATGTAGTATAAAAAACGTGAATTGGATGTAAAAGATTTTTAATAAGGAAGATTTTCTTAAAAGGAGTCTTTTCTCCACAAAATAAAATAACAATCTTGTTTCAAGAATGATGCATTTCGATGAGGTGACTCATCATCATCGGAATCAACACTTACTTTTGCTGATTATAAACAATCAAACATGGATGATGAGTTATCTCATCATAATGCACGACTTTTGAAACAAGTTTGGATTTATATTTTACGGAGAAAATACTTTCTTTTGAGAAAGTATCTTTCTTATTCATTTACTCCACATCAGCAGAACTCGATTTGATTTGAAGGATATATCTTGACCATAATTTTTGCGGCTAGCGAAGATATGTTGACAGATTTTATTCTTTTAATTTTTTTATGTGAACGGGTTTTTTGATATATTTACTTCATCAATATTTCTTATGAAAGCATATGCAAAAGAAACACATTATTGCAAAATCGTGACAATGCAAATGTACGGGTAATAATGGTCTCGTAATAATGTTCCTTTGCATCTATTTTGCACACACGAAACTTAAACGAGCCGTTCAACAGTATGATTTGAAAGTTTACACCGAAATAATTCTTTATATTTATTATTTAAAATTTATATTAGTAAGAGTTATATATCATGCATTCTTTTTATATATTTCACCTTTTTGTATATATATTTTTTATATTCAATAATAATATTAATTTATTGACAGAGCTTTCTACATTATTACAAAGTTCATAAAACTTTATTTTATGGGATAATTTAAATGAAAATAGTAATATGTTTCCATGACTAATTAATCAGAATCCTAAATACAATTTATAAGTAAATGATAAACAATATAAAGTAAAGTAAAGAACCACGTAACTGCTTACAGGGCCGTTTCTAGGGTATCTGCGGCCCGGGTGCGAAAAAAATTTTGCCGCCCCTCCTTTATCCCACCGAATCCGGCCTTTGATAAACATTTGTAAATAAATAACTTGAAATAATTTACGTTAAAAAAAACAACATTTTAGAAACATAAACACTTAATTTTATAATAAATCATAACTTTATTTACAATTTATTTGTAATGTTATGTATTTACAAATAAGTTGTAATTAAATACATACATACATATTATTAACATACGCAACATGCACTTTATAATATGTATATGTATACATAAAGGGACAGGTAGCTAACATATCCAATGATTATACAAAGTTTGCTTTTCTCGCTTTTTTTAATGCAAATGTTTTAAGAATGTTAGACACATCTATATTTTCTGCAATTTCTAATTATTGATAAGTCAGAAAGCCTCTCATGACCCATCGTGGATCGTAAATAATTTTTTATTATTTTGAGTTTAGAAAAGCTTCTTTCTCCACTAGTTACTGTGACAGGTAATGTTAAGAAAATTCTAATGGAAATTACTAAATTGGGAAAAACATAGATGAGGTTATTTACAAATAGGTAGGTAAGAACATTTAAGGCATTCATTTCAGGGGAAATATAGGGTGCAACATTATCAATTTCATCAGATAAATCTTGAGCTAAAATATTTTTTTAATTTTTTGATGGATGATATAAAATTTTCTCAAGAGCTTCACATTTTTCAAACCTAATTGATTTTTCTGTTTGGAGAAAGCTATGTAGGTTGTTAAGAAAATTAAACAACGTATCATGTTGCTTAATTTGCTCGAATCTTTCTTCCAATTTTAATAATGTAGTATCTAATATAACAAAATAAAAATTAATTTTACCTGATCAACTGGATTTTTAGGGGCCTCGTCTACACACTCATAGTCAAATAAACGCTTTTTTGTTCGGGGTCTAACAATATTAATCGGAGGAAATGAAGGGTCGCAATCAATATCTTCGGCAACTTTTTTGGCCTCCTCTAAAATATCAGTTAAACCTTCATCTAATACTAGATATATATGTTTTAATCTGTTTTAAGATTAAAATAATATTAGGTAGGGCAACATCGGATTCCTACATCACTTTACTTGCAATATTAATTTTTGTTAACACATTATAACATATAATAATGGAACAAATAAATTTAAACGACTTAATTTTTTTTAAGAGTAATGAATTAGCCATAGTTTTGGTATCCGAGTCCCTGTTATTATCAGAGTAAAGTGCAAATAAAGCGTCATATATTTTTCCTAAATTATGTCTAAGAACTTTCAGAGCATCTATTCTGCTTTCCCATCTAGTACTAGAAAGAGGTTTTAGTGTTAACGTTGGGATTTCATCTTTTAAAACTTGCCAACGTTTAGTTGATGCAGAGAAAAAAACGTACAGAAACGTATTCCTGTACAATAGCGTCATTAACAACTAAATTTAAGCTATGGGCTGCACAAGGCACGTAAAAAGCTCTAGGGTTCAATTCAATAATTTTTTTTTGTAAACCATTATTGCGACCCTTCATATTCGCTCCATTATCTTATCCGTGACCCCTTAAAGCGCCTAAACAAATGTTGTGACTTTCCAAAAAATCCAATAAAACATTAGTTAAGCCTTGTCCTGTCGAATCTGATATTGAAATGAATCCCAAAAAATG